>NW_019154146.1:3417921-3628881 GCF_002288905.1 Enhydra lutris kenyoni | reverse complement strand
CATGAGTACTTTATAGTTTTCTGGGTATAGATTCTTTGCCTCTTTGGTTAGGTTTATTCCTAGGTATCTTATAGTTTTGGGTGCAATTGTAAATGGGATAGACTCCTTAATTTCTCTTTCTTCTGTCTTGGTGTTGGTGTAAAGAAACGGAGCTGATTTCTGTGCATTGATTTTATATCCCGACACTTTACTGAATTCCTGTACAAGTTCTAGCAGATTTGGAGTGGAGTCTTTTAGGTTTTCCACACATAGTATCATATCATCTGCAAAGAGTGATAGTTTGACTTCTTCTTTGCTGATTTGGATGCCTCTAATTTCTTTTTGTTGTCTGACTGCTGAAGCTAGGACTTCTAGTACTATGGTGAATAGCAGTGGTGATAATGTACATCCCTGCCGTGTTCTTGACTTTAGCAGAAGAGCTCTCAGTTTTTCTCCATTGAGGATGATATTTGCGGTGGCTTTTTCATAGATGGCTTTGGTAATATTGAGGTATGTGCCCTCTATCCCCACACTTTGAAGAGTTTTGATCAGGAAAGGATGCTTTACTTTGTACTTTTTTTTTTTTTTTGTACTTTTTCAGCATCTATTGAGAGTACCATATGGTTCTTGTTCTTCCTTTTATTAATGCATTTTATCACATTGATTGATTTGTGGATGTTGAACCAAACTTGCAGCTCTGGAATAAATCCCACTTGGTCATGGTGAATAATCATTTTAATGTACTGTTGGATCCTCTTGGCTAGTATTTTGGTGAGAATTTTCACATCTGTGTTCATCAAGGATATCGGTCTGTAATTCTCTTTTTTGATGGGATCCTTTTCTGGTTTGGGGATCAAGGTGATGCTGGCCTCATAAAATCTATTTTTTGGAACAGTTTCAGAATAGGAATTAATTCTTCTTTAAATGTTTGGTAGAATTCCCCTGGGAAGCCATCTGGCCCTGGGCTCTTGTTTGTTTGGAGATTTTTGATGACTGTTTCAATCTCCTTACTGGTTATGGATCTGTTCAGGTTTTCTATTTCTTCCTGGTTCAGTTGTGGTAGTTTATATGTCTCTAGGAATGCATGCATTTCTTCCAGATTGTCAAATTTATTGGCACAGAGTTGCTCATAAGATTTTCTTATAATTGTATTTATTTGGTGTTTGTTGCGATCTTTCCTTTTTCATTCATTATTTTATTTATTTGGGTCCTTTCTTTTTTTTTTTGATAAGTCTGACCAGGGGTTTATCAATCTTATTAATTCTTTCAAAGAACCAACTCCTAGATTCGTTGATTTCTTTTATTGTTTTTTTTTGTTTGTTTGTTTGTTTCATTGATTTCTGCTCTGATTTTTATTATTTCTCTTCTCCTGCTGAGTTTAGGCTTTGTTGTTTTTTCTCCAGCTCCTTTAGGTGTAGGGTTAGGTTGTATATTTGAGACCTTTCTTGTTTCTTGAGAAAGGCTTGTATTGCTATACATTTTCCTCTCAGGACCGCCTTTGTAGTGTCCCACAGATTTTGAACCATTGTGTTTTCATTATCATTTGTTTCCATGAATTTTTTCAGTTCTTCTTTAATTTCCTGGTTGACCCATTCATTCTTTAGAAGGATGCTCTTTAGTCTCCATGTATTTGGGTTTTTTCCAAATTTCCTCTTGTGATTGAGTTCTAGCTTCAGAGCCTTGTGGTCTGAAAATATGCAGGGAATGATCCCAATCTTTTGATACTGGTTCAGACCGGATTTATGACCCAGGATGTGATCTATTCTGGAGAATGTTCCATGTGCACTAGAGAAGAATGTGTATTCTGTTGCTTTGGGATGGAATGTTCTGAATATATGTGATGTCCATCTGGTCCAGTGTGTCATTTAAGGCCTTTATTTCCTTGTTGATCTTTTGCTTGGATGATCTGTCCATTTCAGTGATGGGAGTGTTAAAGTCCCCTACTATTATTGTATAATTGTCGATGTGTTTCTTTGATTTTGTTATTAATTGGTTTATATAGTTGGCTGCTCCCATGTTAGGGGCACAGATATTTAAAATTGTTAGAACTTCTTGTTGCACAGACCCTTTGAGTATGATACAGTGTCCTTCCTCCTCTCTTATTATAGTTTTTGGCTTAAAATCTAATTGATCTAAGGATTGCCACCCCAGCTTTCTTCTCATGTCCATTAGCATGGTAAATTGTTTTCCAGCCCCTCAGTTTAAATCTGGAGGTGTCTTTGGGTCTAAAATGAGTTTCTTGTCGACAGCATATTGATGGGTTTTGGCTTTTTTTTTTATCCTTTCTGATACCCTGTGTCTTTTGATTGGGGCATTTAGCCCATTAACATTCAGGGTAAGTATTGAGAGATATGAATTTAGTGCCATTGCATTGCCTGTAAGGTGACTGTTATTGTGTATTGTCTCTGTTCCTTTCTGATCTACTACTTTTAGGGTCTCTCTTTGCTTAGAGGACCCCTTTCAATATTTCCTGTAGAGCTGGTTTGGTATTTGCAAATTCTTTCAGTTTTTGTTTGTCCTGGAAGCTTTTAATCTCTCCTTCTATTTTCAATGATATCCTAGCTGGATATAGTATTCTTGGCTGCATGTTTTTCTCGTTTAGTGCTCTGAATATATCATGCCAGCTCTTTCTGGCCTGCCAGGTCTCTGTGGATAAGTCCGCTACCAATCTAATATTTTTACCATTGTATGTTACAGACTTTTTGTCCCGGGATGACTTCAGGATTTTCTCTTTGTCGCTAAGACTTGTAAATTTTACTATTAGATGACGGGGTGTGGATATTGATCTTGAGGGAGGTTCTCTGCACCTCCTGGATTTTGATGCTTGTTCCCTTTGCCATATTAGGGAAATTCTCTCCAATAATTCTCTCCAATATTCCTTCTGCTCCCCTCTCTCTCTCTTCTTCTTCTGAAATCCCAATTATTCTAATGTTGTTTCATCTTATGGTATCACTTACCTCTCGAAATCTCCTGAATTCTCCCCTTGTGGTCCAGTAGTTGTTTGTCTCTCTTTTGCTCAGCTTCTTTATTCTCTGTTATTTGGTCTTCTATATCACTTATTCTCTCTTCTGCCTCATTATCCTAGCAGTAAGAGCCTCCATTTTTTATTGTACCTTATTAATAGCTTTTTTTAATTTCAACTTGGTTAGATTGTACTTCTCCAGAAAGTGATTTTATTTCTCTGGAGAGGGTTTCTCTAATCTTCCGTGCCTTTTTCGAGCCTGGCTAGAACCTTGAGAATCGTCATTCTGAACTCTAGATCTGACATATTACCAATGTCCGTACTGATTAGGTCCCTAGCCTTCGGTACTGTTTCTTGTTCTTTTTTTTTGTGGTGAGTTTTTCTGCCTTGTCATTTTGTCCAGCATTTGGGGGATTTTTAAACAAAATCCATGTAATTTAAATATTATTCTAATATGAGAAGATGCCAAATATAGTCATATGACTTCCAGTGTTCTCACTTCTTCATGCACCCCTTCTGATATTACCACCATTGTCAACTAACAGTTTTTTACATTAGAAGCCAAAAGGGGACATGGCTGATAGTCAAGGTAATTCATGTTTCTTCCTGAACATAACTGAAATACTGAAATGGTGTTAGGGATGTAAAACTCTATTCCATCTTAGAATGTTACTACATCATTCATCACCTCCTAATATTTATTTATTAATTTTATATTTATACCTTAATACTTGTGTAGATGTTAAATAGCTTAGTAATCTGAGCCTTGATGAGTACCAGCTGGGCCTGTCAAATGTAGCTTGCATAAAAATCAACATAAAATATAAAACTTACTAGAACAATTCATGACCTAGACAATTTTTTTCATCCTGAGGTTTTCCCCAAATGGAAGTATGGCTGTGAATGTGACCACAACCCTTCCAGGGAATATTTACACGTTCTCTAAAAGAGAACATCAGGTCACAAAAGAAACAAGCGCTACCTCCAATTCACAAACCTCACTTGAAAATCAATTGTTTAGAATTCAGGATCAGAGGTCCACCTTCAAAAGGCAATTTGCCTTGCAACCACAGGTAGAACTTCATGTGTTTAAAGTGCAAGCAGTATACAAGCAATAAAATTAAGCCAAAAACAGTAACAGTAAAGACTGCAGAAATTTAAATCTCTGAAGACATGTGGTGGATCATCTTTCCCCAACCCCTTTCTCTGTCAACACGATGCAGAGTGGTCAACTGTGATGTGGATCCCCCACAGCCCACTATGGCTCCGAGATTCCAGCCTGGACCACGCTCAACCTCACCACCAGACTCACTAGAAAGAAGCAAAAACTTACTAGTCTTTTCTTCTATTTGTTCAACTGCAAGCTCCTCAGCAACGTAACCATCTAGTGCCTCAACCGCGCTTCACACATAGTTTGCCGGGTAAGTGAAAAGACAAGGTACTGTGAGGGATTTAAAAATATGTATTACATAATCCCTTCCCTCATGAAGCTTTTAAATGAGTAGTGGGGAGACAGTAAGAGCGTACGAGTAGTTCTGGTATCGGGCATGATATGAAAACCCAGGACAGTGACAAACAGAGGTTCACCTGGAGGTTGACAATCCAACCTTCCTTCGTTTGTTTATTTGTTCACTCAAAAATGTTTATAGACACCTTCCCTCCACCCCGCCGCCACACATCCGGCGTGCTGCTGGTAAGGGATACAAACACAGCCACGGAGTTGCTGTATGGGGACTTCGAACAACTAGATGCTGGACCTCCAGCAATCCTTCAGCTCCCCTTGGTGCAAATGAACTCGGCTCCCTAGTCTTCACTTGTCATCATCAGATGTAAAGGGTCAATATATGTGAAATTCCTTGGAAATGACAACTGTTCTATGGTCACACAGTACTGATGCGTTGTAAACATTGCCACATTTTAACTAAAATACGCCACACATTCTCCATCTCTTCAGCATTTGCCTCTGTGCACTAAGCGAGTAGGTGCTCAATAAAAAATCTAAATGAATGAAGAAAAACTAGCTATTTAAACAGTATGAAGTCATCATTAAAAGATTTACTTGCAAGCAGTATGAAAGCTGGCCATTTTAAAAGCAAACCTAATTTTGTAACATAAATAATCATCTTAGTCATTTGTTTAAAAAAATCTGACTTTTCAAACATAATCTTTCTCTAAACAGAATACACCTTTACATGCTTTCTCCCACATTATAGATCATTTCCACATGAGGCTGGTTTATCAGTGATTAAAAAATAAATAAAATATGCATTCAGTGAGTACTTACAGTGTATAAAGCACTGTGCTTTTCCTTGGTTCATTTTCTTTTACTAAACTGACACAAAATGAAATAATCTTGATAGGCCTGTCCCACTCATTTCCAACTAACTATTGTCCCAGAACTTCTAACTGTCACACTTTGTTCCTGGGTCCACCAGGGAGATGGAAACAGTTCCAAGAACCCTGTCCACAAAAATGTCCTTCTGCAAAACATTTTCAATGAAGCAATTTGCAAAGAGAATCAGGCCTAGTTGAGAACACAAAATTTTAAAACACACTGAGGAGGAGGGAGCAAGGGAAAAGAATCAAATTGCTTTTTTAACTGACCACTATCTTAATCCATAATTACATAAATTAAATAAAGATATTTAGCTGGCTTTCTGTATTTCAAAGAAAACTGGGTGATGCCATTCACACAAGACTTGTGCCGCACCTCATTCCTGCGCGTCTGCCAGGGCTGCACTACAGAATCGCACCAAACATAACAAAGTGGGCGTATTGAGACACATGCTCGTGACAAACTCCGGGGGAGCAAGGGGTGGGAGGGTCCTCCCAGGCCGTAGCACAAGAATGAAAGACTCCTGTCTGCACCTCCCCTGTAAGGTGCCTGCATCCTTGGGCACAGAGGATGGGTTCCACTGCGTCCGCACGACTAGATGGGAAGCCCCAAGTCACACCTCATTCAACATCTCTTCATTCCTGATGCCAACCATAGTCTGCAGCCCCCCTCGGAGCCACCAGCAAGATCATGTCCCTCCCATGACAAACTTTATCTGGATAACCGAGCATTGCTTCAGTTACACTCTGCTATCCTCAATAATCACGTAGCTTCTGAGTGTATGTACTCAACAGTTGAAGGTGTTATTTGAGTAACTAACATAGAAAACAGATTTGAAAGATAAGGAATGACACATTCAAACATTTATAAAAAAATCTAAGAGTTAACTGTCATTATAACACTAAAACAGTATGTGAAACTGTTCGTTTTCTAGGACCCATTCACAGTTCCCTATCTCCCAAATACCATGCGGTCCGACAGCACATGATTATCCGTCATTATCCAGCAAGCTGACACGCGCATCTTCACGCGATGTGCCTCAGGCACAACACAGTCATACTTTGGAAAGTGTCAAATGTCTCAGATTGTTCTAAAATGTTTGAGGACTGCAATAGCTGAGAGATGCCATGTCAAGCTCGGTGTTTAATACCAAACATGATGGTTGTTTAGAAAAGAATACGTCTCTCTGGCCTATTTATATTTCTCTCTCCTTCTCCCTTCCACCACCTCAATCCATACACACGTGCGCATACACACACACACACACACACACACACACACACACACACACTCATGCACATGTACTTTATTTTAAGTGGGTGTAAGAAGCCCAGTGCGGGGCTCAAACACACGACCCTGAGATCAAGACCCGAGATGAGATCGAGAGTCGGACGTCTAACCAGCTGAGCCACCCAGGTATCCCTACATGTACATTAAAATCTGATTTGTGCTTTGATGCCAAAAGCTCTCTCCTGGAAAGGTTTATCTCTTTAATATAAAAATTATGTCACAAAATCACAGAAACTTTGAAAAGTGGAAGAAAATCCGCTCCAAGCAGCATACTAGTACCATGGTTCTAACAGCATAAAATTTTAATAGTGATCATTTTTAAACTACTGACATTTTTAAACTTTATAGCATTTTGTTATACTAAATAAATTTCCAGAAAAACAGCATGTATTTTTGTTTTTAACATTAAAGTTCTTCGTATAGTTAAAATCATGCAACATAAATTTCTACTATAAGAACATTCATAGAAATAAGAAGTCCTACTTAGCCGAATATAAGTTCATTTAAAATTAAAATTATACTACACCATTCATATCCAATCAAACCCAATGTATTAATACATATTCAACTTGGGGGGAAATTTATTTCACTTCATATCCCCTTTAAGCCTACATTTCTTTTTTATAAATATAACAGCATCTTAAGTTCAAGCGTGAACAAAACATCTAACACAAAGTCAGCAGTTCTTTACCTACGGTGTCAACAAAAAAATTGTTTAAAGACTTCATTTGCAAAATGTAGTAATATAAATATATTTCTGAAATATAAAGAACCCTTGTATAATCATTAATAACAACCATTAAATAAAATCAAGTCTAATACTGACTGAATTTTTCAATATGGTCATGTCTACTTTTTCAAGAGTTCTTTGCAAGTTTTTTTGAGTCAAGTATCTTATTTATTTCCCCTCATTCTAACTTACTTTATCTTTTTAAACAGAATAAAACTTTTACAGAATTAAAATGCTAATTTTATCAACTTTGTATGTTACTTTCCATTAGTTTTCTTGTCACTATAAACTAGAAAATGACCTGCACTCAAATTGAGTGAGATCTTACCTTCTGGTTTGTTGTTTTTCCTCTTCAGCCATTTTTCTACAGTCTCTGCACTAACACTTTCAGATACAAACTCGTCTAACACCTGGGGATGGAGAGAAAGATACGCCTTCACTTTTTCATCTGTCAAACCTGTAAAAGAATTAGAAAAAATAAAATTAATCTAGATGACACCTTCATAAGCATCAGAAATACAGAAAAATGACACATTATGCTAAGATTGATTTAAGATTTAAAACGAATGTAAAGATGTATATACACACAATGAAATATTATTCACTTATGAAAAGGACTAAGTTCAGAGATACACGTTACAACACAGAGGAACCTTGAAAACAATATGGCAAGTGAAAAAGGCCAGACACAAAGGACAATTATTGCATGATTCCACTTACATGAAATATCTAGAACAGGCAACCTCGTAGAGACAGTAGATTTAGGACTTATGAGGAGCTGAGGGAGGGGAGCATGGGGAATCATGACTTATTAGGTACAAAATTCTGTTCTGGGTGAAAGCCAAGTTTTAGAAGTGGACAGAGGTAATGGTTACAGTACATGTTGTGAGTTTAATTACTGCCACTAAATTATACACTTGAAACGGTTAAAATGGCAAAATTAATATTATGTTATTTTGCCACTATGAAAAAAAGAGCAACAAAGTTTAAACCTTTAGCAATTTTGAACTGCGGATGTTGTATCATGTGACACAGCTGTTTTCCAAGAGCAAATCCCAGTGCTGTCCTGGAGCCAATGGTGCACTGCAGTGGGGTAGAGGCAAGCTCTACAAAGTAGTTAGATCTTCCTGTAAATAGTCACCATGGCTTCAACTCACGAGGTAAGTGAAACTCTTAGCCAGATAAGCAAATAGGAAAATGAGGTGCTGGTACATTTTAGGTGCTAAAGCAATGTTTACTGAATAGATTCTTATCTTTCATTGTTTACAGCACAAATTCTTTCTTTCAGGGGCACTGAACCCAATGATATAATTAGTACTCAGCTCCAAGCAACCAACATTCGTTCCTTGGTATTCCATGTATGTAGTCAGTTTCACTGAAATAACTTTTTGGTCTAGTAACAACTGTTGAATATACATAGGAGTTTCAAACAAAGTACTGTGACATATTTTCCTATTGAACATATAATATTATATGTTTTGAAATTAGTGCTCACATTGGCATGCCATTCACTGAACAACTCCAAATCACCAACAGGCGATCAATAATAATTACTCTGTGATGGCAATTATTTTTACTATTATATCCCCTCTGTGAATTATTCAGTCAATTACTACCATCCTTCGGGATAGTCAGGTAAAAGAGGAGGTAGAAAATCTGTCCTTTCAGAGACAGAAAAGAAGAAAAGGAAGCATATCTTTACGACTCCAGGGAACAGGCTGCACGTTCCCACCACCAGACAAGCCACAGAATTAACATGTGTTAATTAATTCTGCTGGGGACTAGAGTCACAACTGTTACGATTCCTCAACAGAATGGTACAGTTGAGAAGGCAAATAATTTTTTTTCAATGAATTCATTACTTCCACAATCAATGTAAACTACAGACAGATAAGGATATACAATTACATAGTTGTATTAGATAAAAGAAAAATAAGACCCCTGTCTGTGCTCACATGGCAGAAGAGCTCCAGTGATGTAAAATTCCATTTGAGAAATTCTAGAAGGTGCTGAAGATGAAAGCCTGAGTAAAGTAAGAGAGTGCTCCTGACAGAGTAGATGACCGTCCTCAGAAACGAAACGCACGGGATACTGAAGTAACTAATAGCTGCCTTGACCTCAGGAAGACAGACAATGCGGATTTCACCTTCCCTTCAACCATGTCCTTCAGTCTTTCATAGCGGTGCATAGCTGACATTGGATCCCGTCTTAAAACTTCATCACTTTTGCAATACAACACTGTACTGTTCTTACCCTAAATTCCATTTTGCTCTTTACCTCTGCTTTCTCTTTAGTAATCTATAATGATGGCAGCAATATCTGAATCAGAAATAGCAATATACTTTTGATCTCCAGTCCTCAGATATTCTTCCATCTTGACTCAAACCTAAATGAGTCATATCTGTCCCACTTCCTCCCAAAGTAATTTCAACTCTCAGCTCTATTCTCTCTGTGACCAGTACTCTTCATTTTCCCAGAGACCCAGGCCGGAAATATAAAGTCGTAACTGACTCATCCACCCATCATCTCATTTCATCGTAGTGCACAAATATGCAAGTCCTGTTTGCCATGTTACATATCAGATTAAAGGACTTGTATCTAAAATATATGAAGAACACTTAAAACTCAACAAGAAGATAACAGACCAATTTAAAAAGGAGTCAAAGATCTGAACAGACGTTTCATCAAAGAAGATAGAGATACGATATATAAGCACAAGAAAAGATGCTCATCTGTCATTAGTGAACTGAAGTTAAAACAAAAACTAGACTCTACTACATACCTATTAAAATGGCTAAAATCTGAAAACTGACTGTCAATTCTGGCAAGGATATGGAGCACCAAAAATTCTCACTCGCTGCTAATAGGGATGCAAAAAGGCAGTCACTTTGGACTGTCTGGCAGTTTCTAATAAAGCTAACTAGAATCTTACTCTATGACCTAGAAATCACACTACTAAGTACTTACTCAACTGACTTGAGGACTTATGTGCACACAAAAATCTGCGTGTCAATGTTCACAGCAGCTTTACTCACTGCCATCCAAAACCGAAAGTACCAAAGCAGTCCTGCAACAGGCAAGGGGAGACAGGAGTGGAGGGAAATCTGTGCAATTATGTATTATTTGGCAATAAAGAGAAATAAGCTAACAAGGGGCGCCTGGGTGGCTCAGTCTGCTAAGCCTCTGCCTTCGGCTCAGGTCATGATCTCAGGGTCCTGGGATCAAGCCCCGCGTCAGGGAGTCTGGTTCTCCCTCTTCCTTTGCCCCTCCCCACTGCTCGTATGCACTCTCTCTCTCTCTCTCTGATAAATAAATAAAAATCTTTTTTAAAAAATAGAGAGGGTGTCTCGGTGGCTCAGGGGGTTAAGCCTCTGCCTTCGGCTCAGGTCATGATCTCAGGGTCCTGGGATGGAGCCCCGCATGGGGCTCTCTGCTCAGCAGGGAGCCTGCTTCCTCCTCTCTCTCTGCCTGCCTCTCTGCCTACTTGTGATCTCTGTCAAATAAATAAATAAAATCTTAAGAAAAGAAATAAAATAAAAAAAGAGAGAGAAAGGAGTTAAGCCCTGAAAAACATGATTAGGCTTAAATGCATATTGCTAAGTACACAAAGCAAGTATGAAAAGGCTGTATATTATGTAATTGTAATTATACAGCATTCTGGTAAAGCCAAAACTACAGTGAGAGAGTAAAAAGATTGTCGGCTGCTAGATGCCTGAGGGGAAGGGAGAAAGACTGACTGAATGAAGGACTGAAAGAGTGCATATGTTAGGGTGGTGAACTGATCCCATACAATACCGTAATGGCGAATGAGTGACATTGTGTGTTTGCCAAAACCCACAGACGCTATAAAATTTTAAGAAACCGTTTAGAAAGTCAGGCCATCCCAGAATGGAAGGCAGGTTATGAAAAAGAATCTAAACGTATGACAAATATACAAAACAACATCCCTTAGGGGGGTGGGGGGTAAGGTGCTGACCGGAGTAAGCTTAGAAATGAGTGGAATCTGTATGGCTGGAAGCAATCACTGCACTGTAGTCGACAAAGTTGTCTCACGGCAGGTAGAGTTTAACAATTCTCACATCACTATTCATGTACAGTGAAGCTGAACAATTAAATAAGTAGACGGTGGGAACAAGGCTTCTCAGTGGTAGAGTTGGAGGTTAGATATAAACAAAAGGAGTCTAGAAAAGTCGACAGGGTAACAGATGAGAGCCTGACACGTCCATATGAACTCATATTTAGCTGAATACGGATACGGACGGCTACCGGGAGATAGACTCCGTACAGGCTCAGGTCAGTACACACAGTCATCTTCCTGCTTGTTAGCAGAGAGGACCTACAAGCAACAACACACCAGGACCAGCTCCCGGACTCTGATACCACTATCCAGTAAAAGAAACCTCAGCTGCGTCGAGAAATGGGGGAGTCTAAAACAAGTCCACAAAATATATGATGAGCTCGGAGCATCTTATTTCCATAAAAGAAGGGTTACGTGTGTGTACATGTGAAACACACAAAATGATGGGATATGCCAAAAGGATACAAAAGTTGATTGAAGGCTCTCCCAATGATTCACACCCGGAACCATCTGAGTAACAAAATAAAGCAGTTTTGGATAATACTCCAAAAAATAAAATAATATCCATGCTATGGTTCCGATGTAGGTGTCCTGCCCCTCCATATTCGTATGTTAAACTCCTAATTCCCAAAAGTGATGGCATTACTAGGTAGAGCCTCTGGGGAAACTTAAATGGTTAGGGGGGAACCCACATCATGGCTTTATAGAGAGGCTCCAGAGATCCCTAGACCCTCTGCCACGTGAGGATATAAAAAGTCCATGACCTAAAAGAAGGCCCTCACCCAAGTAAGCAAGTGCAATGACCTTAGACCTCCCACCCTCAGAAATGCCAGACTGTTACTCATAAACGCCCTTGTTTACACCGCCCAGCCTGCAGTATTTTGTGACAGCAGCCTGAGTGGACTAAAGTAATCCAGGAGTCCTTCCTGATGTAGATAAAGGCCTGAATAAATAAACAGAGAAGAACAAATACCCCACACAGAATTCCAAATAATGTATGTAGATACTCTGCCCTCCAGGAGGCAGAGCATAACTCCCCACTCCTTGATACTTACTTTGTATAAATTAACCAAAACTAAATTTTTAAAGATCAATTCAGTCATAAATGAGTTATCATGTCTAAGTAAATTTCTAGACTAAAAAAAAATAATAATAATTAAATCCTGGATTTAAGTATATGGAAGAGAATGAAATGCCAAATACACCATTTTGGTTGTAAACTCCATTTAGAATTCCAAAGAGTATCAAATAGATTTATATCTCAAATGTCGCAAAAGATCTAAGTATTATTCTCTTCCCAAATTACCATTCATACTTCAAGAAAATCACGACCCCCTTCAATGGGAGAATGGTAGGAAGAGGCATTCTGACCTGGTGATTAAAAATACAGGCAAAAGTTAGATCCTCATCTCACCTACTGACCTGGGCATGTACCTGGGCAAAGAGCCTCATCTCTCTCAGCCCGGCTTCTTGTTTGTATGGGAATGAGACCTGAACTATAGGAATAGCACTATCTATCACAGGGTCATTAGAATAGTTCAGTAAGGTAATCCATAGACAGCATTTTCTACCTGTATGAAACCAATACTAGAATTTGTTTAGAGGCTCAAATCATAGCTCTGTAACTTTCACTTCTTTAAAACTCCAAACTTTCTAATACTTCCATTTTTTAAGCCTTTTAAAAAGGTTTAATTTTTAAGTAATCTCTTTACCCAACATGGGGCTCCAACTCACAACCCCAAGATCAAGAGTTTCACACTCCACCAACTGAGCCAGGTGCCCCTAAAACTTCCATTTTCATTTTAGCACTTAATGTATGCTCAGTGTCCTCAGTCATCAAAAGCAATCTCTCTCACTTTTTTAGTAACATGTTGTTCACTTTTACTTCCTATTAACATCCAGTTTTGCAAAGAACCTTTGGGCCAATACAGGATCAACCCAGAATAAGACACTGAAATAACAATGATCCACACTCTTGGAAAATGGTACATGTATGGATGACAAAACATTGTGTCTTTTGTTTTTGTCTTGACTTTGATTTAATGCTTCCATTGCTTCCCATGCCGTATACACCTTGGTATATATCAAAAAGAGAAAAAAAAAAAAAAGAAGAAAGAGAGAAAGAGAAAAGAAAATGACTTAGCAGTTTTTTGGGGGTTTTTTGAGAATAAACCCAACAAAAGCAAGAAGGTCAGACCAGAGTTGTTATTAGCATGCACTAGCGTCTGATGATTAAAAATTTGCCAATAGAAATCCATACAATGAGTCATACAGATTCCAAGGTAACATGGACATCTGAAACAATGTATTTTTTAAAAATACTTCATTTCTACTAATAAGCTATGTTCTTTCATCTATGCAACATTTATTTATTTCATTCGCCTACATCTGGCAGGGATGCTGAGGAGCAGAGGCTGGGTCAAAGTCACAGTGACAGAAGGGATGCACAGGATACTGACAGACTAAATGAGCAGACGGAGTTAGAGACATTTGGATGAATTTCACTATTTTCACAATGCCCACTGAAAACGCCATGAAGGATTACAACCTAAATAAAACCAAAGCAAAAGCAGCAGAGTGGCACATGTCATGCATAGATTTAGCACTGAACCTGAAGACATATAACAAAGGGCAAAATAAAGACTGATAAATATTTTTATGAAGACAATGGTGTGTCTAGTAACTAAGCCGACAACCTGTGGAACAGATAACCAACAGGTTTATTCTGATGCTGAGTAACCATCTTCAAGAAATAGACAAACAGATAAAAGCCAAGGCAACACCTCCTACTTCAGTATCTTATTACTGGACCATAATGAAAAGAATTAGCTTCATTTGTGTTTCAATCCGTGGTAATGCAAAGTATCAACGACCAAATACTGTCAATGATCATTCACTTTTCATCTTTTTTTAAACCTAGGAGCAGGAAACTACCTTCTCCCATCTCAGCAGAAATCTTGCAGCTTCTGATAATGTAACACAATGGCACACGACCCTTTTGGTTACTGCTGTCTATAACACATATATTCTGTTTATGCCGATGGAGGCTGGGTGTGTACAGATACACACACATATGTATACAAATTTAGACTTGTTGTAAAACCATACAAACGTAATAGGCTCTCACGTTCTCTATTCCCAACTTAAACAATAATCAATTCATAGCCAATATTTTCCATTTGTACCCCCCTCCCCCACCCTCTTCTAATTTTGAAACAATCTCATACATCATTTCAATACATTCATATATGCCAATGTGTATCTCTAAAAAACAACTATCCCAACCACAAATGTTAGTATTAAATCCACAGAGAAACTTATTAGTTTTAATACCATCAACATCCGAATGTTGAAGTTTCTATTATTCAATGTTTTTTTAATAGGTTAAATGAACCTGGACCCAGGTAAGGTCTGTATGCTGCAGCTGGAGTTGTGTGGTATTTTTCCTTGGTCTCTTTCATCCTATAAGTTCCCCTCCATCTCTTTTGTTTTCCCCGTTATAATTTATTTTTGAAGAAAACACATCTTTTGTTCCATGTTTTTCTACAGTAGGTATTTTTCTGACTGAATCCCTGTGGTGGTGTTTACCACGTTCATTTGCTCTTTGCATTTCCTGAAGACTGAAATTAGATCTAGAGACCTGAACAAATTGAGGTTGAATCTGGAGGTGGGTAGGCAAGGTTGAAAGTGGTACTGTGTTCTTCTGTCGAAAGGTTTATACCATCTGGATGTCTCTCTGTTGTGATATTAGCAGCATCTATGATCCAAGAGTTACTAATTCAATAGGGCTTGAACAGAGTGGTTTCCTAATTCTCTAATGTCATCTTCATTTAGTAGCTGAAATATTAAAAGGAGAAACTTAGTTTCATCGACTGTTTAGTCATATAAATAAGACAGAATATATGCTTAATTTATTTCCCTTTATTTACGAGTTTTCACAGTGAGTTGGTTCAGTAGCACCCCCCTGTAGGTGAGCAACTAAAAAAATTAGTATATTATGAAATCACAGATTTGAAAAAATTTTATCTTTTTCTTCAATTGTAATTATAAGCCCAAGTTGGAGATATTGTGGGTTTGGTTCCAGACCACAGCAACAAAGCAAATACTACAATAAAGTGAATCAATTTTTTTTTTTTTTACTTCCAACTGCACGTAAAAGCTTTGTTACACTATATTGTAGGTTGTTAAGAGTGCAATTAACATTATGTGTAAAAATACAAGGTATGCACCTTAATTAAAAAATACTTTATTCCTTAAAAAATGCTAACCATTATCTGGGCTTTCAGCGAGACATAATCTTTTTGCTGGTGGAGGGTGTTCTTGCCTCGACATTGATGGTTATTAACTGATCCGAGTGGTGGTTGCTGAAGGCCAGGGCGGTTGTGTCAATTTTTAAAAAAATAAGACAACGAAGTTTGCTGCACCGACTGCCTCTTCCTTTCAGAGATCATTTTTCCGGAGTACATAATTCTGTTTAATAGCAACCGACCCACAGAAGGACTCCTTCCAAAATTAGAGCCAGTCCTCCCAGACCCTGCTGGTGCCTTACCAACGAAGTTTATGTCATACTCTGAGTTCCTTGTTGTCATTTCAACAGTCTTCACCAGGAACAGATTCAGTCTTCAGAAACCACGTTCCTGGCTCACGCATAAGCAGCAACTCCTCACCGACTGAACTTCTGCTATGAGGTAGCAGCGCTGCAGTCCCGTCTTCAGGCTCCTCCTCTAATCCTAGTTTTCTTCCTGTTCCACCACGTCTATGGTGACTTCCTCCACGGGAGTCGGGAACCGGTCAAAGTCATCCAAGACAGTTTCTCCCAAACTCCTGGTAATGCTGGTGTGTCGGCCTCGTCTCATGAATCACAGGTACTCTCCACGGCACCTAGAGTGGATCCTTTACATGAGGCTTTCGTTTCCCCTGCGCCCCTCCACCAGGAATCGCCATCTGCGGCGGCACAGCTTCGGGAACGCGTTTCTTAAACAGCAAGACCTGGGGTCAGAATCGGTCCCTGACCCACGGGCTGCAGGGGAGGCCGTGTCAGCAGGCCCGAGACCAGCGTCCACCCTGCGATACACCATCTCCATCAGGCCTTTGGGGGGCCAGGTGCACTGTCCGTGAGAAGCAATATTTCAACAAAAACTCCGCTCTCCCCGAACCAGAGGTCTCGACCGGGACTGCAAACGCGCGGGAACCCGCGCTCTAAGCCGATGCGCGTCGCCGGGTCTTGTTTTCCCTTTGCAGAACGCAGGTGAGGCAGCTTTAGCACAATTCTGAAGGGCCACACCGACGAGGGGGAAAGAAGCGGACAGCGGTCGCCCGCAGCCCCAAGCGGACCTGCGGCCTGCACGGTTCCTACGAAAACCAAACACCCGCGGGCCGCGGCGTCCTTCAAGGGTCCGGGGGCGCCGCAGGTCACCCACAGGCACTATCCAACCGAACGACAGGCAGCCGGCAAATCCCGCGGAGGCAGTCGTACACGTACACATGTGGAGACGCTCCCGACCGGATACCCCGCACGGCCCCTCCGGCCGGGCTCTGAGAAGCAACGGCGTCACACGGCAGAGGGGCGGCTCGCTGTGCCCCGGGCCTGTCCCCGGCTTCTCGAAGCAGCTTTCGGAGCTGCCCCGTAAAGCGTCTCGAGAACGCGTTGCTGCCCGTCGTGCTCTCCAGCAGCACGACACTGTGGCGTCGGAACGCAAGTGAGCGCTGACGTCGGCTTCCAAGCGCAGCTTCCTCGGCCCCCGCAGGGGAGCCGCTTTCCCCTCGTAGCCGCTGACTCCTTCCGGTCGGAGCCCCAAGACGGCGTCTCCTCGCAGGCGGCCCGGTTCCCACCGAAAGTCGGCTCTGAGCGGCCGCCCCCGCCAGCTCCCCGCGCGGCCTCCTGGCGGGCCGGCGGCTGCTCCACTCCCGCAGGCCCTGCTGCACCTCGCATTGGGACCCACGGACTCGGTCTCTCCTCAACCCCCTGAGCCCCCTCAGCCGGCCCTTGCGCGGCCCCCGCCTCCCCCGCCTGCACGGACCGGCGGGATGGAGGCCCCGGCGGGCTCCGGCCTGCGGGACGCCGGCGCGCACCCGAGCTGTCCCGGCTGCCGGGTCGTCGCTGTGCGCGGGCAACAGGCCGTTTCACGCTCGTCAGGAGCAGCACGTCCGGTTCCGCTCGGGGTCTCCTTCGCTGCCGCAGCCCGGACCCCCGGCGCGTCTGGCTTCCCGGAAGCCCCGCTTCCCACCGCCTCCCGCAAGAGGGGGCGGCCGCGCCCCTCACCGGAGGCCCAGAGGCGCGGCGGGGTCCGGAGGGGCCTGACGTCGGATTGCTGGGCCTCGGGGGATGGCGGGGAGAGAGAGCGGCCATGGTCGGAGCCGCGGTCGGAAAACACATTCATCCACCGAGTCTGCCGTTTCCTACATAGTCGTTCGCGGCGCCCCAAAGCAGCTAAAACAGAACATCGGGGCGCCCGGGGAGGGGGGGGGTTCAGCCGTTAAGCCTCTGCCTTCGGCTCAGGCCCTGGGACCGAGCCCCGCACCCGGCTCCCTGCTCCACGGAGAGCCCGCTTCCCCCGCTCTCTGCTGCTGCTCTGCCCGCTGTGATCTCCGTCAAATAACCAAAGAAAATAAAAAAAAAAAAAAAAAAAAAGTAACATCAGAGTAACATCACTTAAATAAAATAATAATGAAAAAGTTTGCAAAACTGCAAGAATTACCAAAGTGTGACGCAGAGACACAAAGTGAGCAAACGCTGTTGGAAAAAAGGCGCCGGTAAGACCTGCTTGATGCGAGGCTGCTGCAAACTTCCCTCCGGAAAACAGGCGAACGCATTACCTGGGAACTACCACAGAACGAGGCGCGCCTGAAAACGCACGATGACCCTCAGACTCTCAAAAAAAAGAAAATGCGCGGAGACAAGTTATCGCGTTGGTTTTCTACGGGCCACGGAGGCAATAATGAAGCCGGGAACAAAGACACAAGCCTGTTAAAGCCAATTGCCCCTGCTTCTGACCCGCTCTCCTGCTTGATCTTAATTTTCTTTAACAGGATCGCCACCGACAACTGTTACCTTCCGATTTGGAATTGCATTTTACATTTCAACTGAAATTATAAATTAAAAACCCTGACTGCTCGATCAGAGGCTATGACAAGAAGGCGGGAAGACAACTTTGGAGCAGAAATGGCCTGAGTCGCAGGCCAGCCCTGAAAGGAAGTCTAATTGGAGATTCCACTCTCCCCCATGCATCTGTCCTGCATTTCCTCAAACGTGCCACCCCCCCACCCCCCACCCCCCACCCCCGTCCGCACCCACCGACCTTGCTGCTGTTTCCCACTCTTCCCTTGGCTGCATGAGACACTGCCCGCTTGCAAGGCTGGCCCTTGGCCGGCACTTGGGAACTCAGCTCTGAAGCAGTCCAGTGGGCCCCTGTGCTAGACTGCTTGTGCAGACAGTGTGGTTTATGCCAAACACCTGCCTGCCTTCTGGAAGTCTGCAGTTTGGGACAGTGACAGGCAGAGGGTGCCTATATAACCCGCCACAGTAAAAACACAGAGTATGACGTCTCTAATGAGGTTTCCTGGTAGACAACACTCCCCACGTGTCGTCACAATTGTTGCTGGGGAATGAACAGCTCCTGCGTTGCTTCACTGGGAGGACCAGCAGATGGATGTGGCAGGTCCCCCTGGTCTTTGCCTTGTGTGCCTTTCCCTTTGCCGATTTTGCATTGCCTCCTCTTTTGCTATAAGAAATCTTAACCAAGAGGATGACTGTATGCTGTGTCCTGGGGTCTTCTAGCAAACCACCAAACTTTAAAGTACTCTTACGAACCCCCAACACAGGACCATCATCACTAGATGAGTTAATCACTGAGTCAGTCTTTGTCTTAATGTGATTTCACAGATATCTAGATGAGCTTGCTGGAAACTGGCCAGTCCTGCATGATGGCAGATGCATCCAAGTTGGAAAGCAAGTGTCCAAGCAAAAGACCCTCTCAGTAGTCCACCGCTCCTACTCAAATTCCTAATCTCCCTTGAGATCAGATGGGATTTCTTTCTTTAACATTACCTTCATGTTTCTTTTTCCACCCAGTTTAATGTCTATTTATTTCCTGAAAAATTAGAATTTCTTTACATTTGGATATGTTTTCCTAATTCTGACATCCTTCAATCCACCTATAACACCAGTTCCAGAAATATATCCTTGTATGTAGTATAACATGGAACACTTTAAAGTTTTTCTCCCTAATGTGCTGGTAGACATTGTAAGGGCCTGGTTGGCCAGAGGAAGCCATTTTGTTGCAGTGAACTTAGATTGACCCTGTGCAGTGAACTTAGATTGACCCTGCCCCTCCCAGAGGAACTTACTTGCAAAGCCTATAGATACAAGGGTGGGTCAGGCCAGGTGAAGACATCCAATCAGTGGGGCGTGCATATATTTACTGAGGTGAGTTTAAATCCCATTGGTCACCAGTGTGTGGGCTGGGCTCAACCACCCCTATAAAGGTTAGTTTGCGAGGAGGAGTAGGAGAGCTGTCAGAGCCATGGCCCTAGGCAGCAGCGCCGTGGGGAAAGGCCTAGCCGCCAGCAGCCTTGCCGCCAGCAGCCTCGCCACCACTGAGCCGCAGCCCCGCGTGAGCGGCC
Source organism: Enhydra lutris kenyoni (assembly GCF_002288905.1). NCBI lineage: Eukaryota > Metazoa > Chordata > Mammalia > Carnivora > Mustelidae > Enhydra > Enhydra lutris. The sequence goes on along the minus strand of NW_019154146.1, from coordinate 3,608,885 downwards.
TCGCCACCCCCAGCAGCCTTGCCGCCCCGAGCCACGGCCCCGCCGTGAGGGGCCTGGCCGGAGTGGTGTCATTCTGGAGAGCAGCCTCTTCGGCATGTGGCCTCGTCGTCGAGTGGCCTCGTTCGGAGCAGCCTCATCCGGAGCGGTGGCCTCCTCTGGGGAGCAGCCTCGTCAGAGTGGCGTCATGGGGAGCAGAGTCTGTGTCATCGGGGTTGTTGTCCTCCTTGTCATTGTTGCTGTCATCGTCGCCTCTTCGTCGTCGGGAGTGGCCCTCTCCGGGGAGCAGCCTCATCAGCAGCGGCCTCATCCTGGGAGTGGCCTCGTCCAGAGTGGCCTCTTCTTGGGAGCGGCTCTGACTGGGGAGTGGCCTCATCTGCAGAGCGGCCTCATCCGGAGTGGTCTCATCTGCGGAGCAGCCTCGTCCACAGTGGCCTCATCTGGAGCGGCCTTCTTGGGAGTGACCTTGTCGGGGTCATAGTCATCGTCTCTTCATAAGAGATGGCCCCTACCAGTCAGTTTGATTTTTGATGCTTGGCGCGAAATAAGGCTTTGTTTGATTTTCGCTTTGTGTCAGTCTCGTTCCTTTGATCACGGACCCTAACAGACATGAGTTTCCAAACATAAGACTTTATACAGCAGCTTCTTCTAATCATTTATCAAAACAGGGAAGGAATTAATGTGCTCTAAAGGTAATTTATTTTTTGGCTTCTATGTGAAAAGGCAAAGTCCTTTCTATGCAATAAATGGAGGTTATCACATGACACATACAAATGGTTTTCAATATCATTAAAATGGCCCCAAAGTTGTAACAAAAACAAAGAGATAAGATGCTTCTTTGGATTTTTGTCAAGCCCACAGGCTCAGAGAAAAAGAGAACAGAACAGTGGTTGCCAAAAGTTGAGGGGAGGGGAATAAAGGGAGATGTTGGTTGGAGTACAAACTCCTAGTTATAAGATGAATAAATTCTGGGAATCTAATTTATAGACCAGTGACTATAAAGAACAATACTGTATTACATACTTGCAAGTAGTTAAGAGTGTAAGATCTTAAAAATTATCACCACACACAAAAAAGGAAGAGGATGGCAATGTTAACTAACCTTTTTATGGTAATCTTTTCTCAATATATGCATGTACAAAATCACTAAGCTGTACACTCAAAATTATACATAAGACAGTATCTCAATAAATTTGAAAAAAAAATTTAATGCCTTAAATAATTATCCCTGCCTTCTCTCTATCTCACCTAAGTAATTTCTTCCCACCCAAGTACATTCCCACTGAAAGACTATGACTTAAAAAGAAGTCATTTACTAAAACTTGATTGAATATACTGCCAGGATTCTGACCTATATAAATGATTATTTATTCCATGTGAATTAACTGCTGCAGGGTGCTTTGGTTGCAGAGAAGACATTGTAATTTGCATTTATCAGAAGGCAAATCCCACAATGCTATATTTCTAAGCCAAAATAAAATTAAGTATGTGTTTTCCCTTGGCTGAAAACATCAATGAAAGTTTCTTTAACTGAGAAAGCCAAATGAAAACCTAAGTTGCTCAAAGTGATAAGGATGAAAACAATGATTTTTCAAGAAGAACTGAAAGAATTAGCTTAAGTACACCACAATTCACCCTTCCCATGACTCAGAAAACTATACCTCCAAAGTAAAGTCTAAAATGAAAGATTATCCAGTATAAAGGATTTAAGACTCTCGCCTCTTACCAATTCAGTGGTAAACCCAGAGTAACTGGTGGGAGACAGCACGTCCCGGTTCTCCAGGTTCTGGGTAAGCAGACACAACCTCCATCTATTCTGGCCAAGTTCCTTAAGAAAGTCACTTACCCCTCTAAGACTCCGTGGCCTCACTAACAAAAGACAGGGCCAATAATAGTACTACTCCACAGGGAGTAGGGATATAGGGATATTTAAAGGAATACGTGCAAACATCTGCACACATACTGATTACCGAGTGAATTATTTAATAACACCCATCTAAAATAATAAGCACTTTTATATCAAGAAATACTAGGATTTAAAATTTTGACAGAAATCCAGTCATGCTGTTTAAATGTAATCTGACTTCACAAAACCCATATTTACCTATATTTAGCAAATACTTCATCTGGGTGTTATTTCAGAAATACGAATATTTTAGATATACCCGTGAGTGTTTAAATTGAGAATACAGACTGCCTAGCTAACTACCATATTAACCAGAATATGTGCCTGACTACTTACTCACCACAAAGGAACCCAGGCAGGTCTAAATTCAATAGCTTCCAGAAGGACCACGCAGGGATAGGTGCCACGGGCTGGATGAAGTCAGTGAGCTCCTGGAAAGAGCCAGAGGAATGTGGAGCTCAAGGGCACACATCTGATGACACTCCACGGAGTGCAGGGGGTGAAGTCGGCTGAGGGCAAATCTAAGTGAACTGGAGAGCTGTCCTGAAGAAGTCATCAGTGAATGAGAAGATGGGTAAAAACAGGGAATGAGTAAGCAGCCTAGAGGTAAAGATGGAAGTAATCCAAGAAAGCTCAAGGCTTTGGCCTTGAAGATAGCTGGGATGGATGAAACTCCCCTTTCTGGATGATGGTGACATGGCTGAAACGGTTTGAGAGTCCGGATGGCTGGTCTGGATTAAAGGCACAAGGACTGAGTAACCATCGAATTTGAAAAGCAGCAGGTAGATTCAATGTTGCTAACGGGAGCCACATGGTAACATCAGCCAAATGCCTGAGATCCAACTCTGTCCCCTGAAAGTCAAAGTGGTTTCTCAAGTGTTGGACAACAGCCACTAAATACAGACAGGCCTAATGCCAAATAAATACACTCTGCACCTTAGCCACAAACAGACAATGAATCTGTGGACAGCCATTTCAGCCACCAAAGGGAAAGTACAACCCACATATTTAAAGTAATAACAACAAGAAAAATTTTAAGTCCACTACTATATACTGAGAATACTAAGTAAAGTATTTGATAAAATGTTAAAAAAAAAAAACTAATGATAAATGCTGCCATAGAAATAAACTTCTCATAGTATACACGTTTTAAGAAGGCTTTTAAAATATACTTTATAAAGGAAAGAAAAGCAAGTTTCACGTGATGCAACTTAGTGTGGTGAAATAGAATAGAAAAATGGAGTAAAGAGAAACACAGAAAAAGAGACTAATGCACAAAATACACAGACAAGATTTTCAATCAGTAAGTTCAGTTTTCACTGTTTCACCACCAGGATTTAGATAACACAAGCCGGATAAAAGCAATCATTTCTTATGACCATTTAATGCCCTGATGATACGTTCTTTTAGTATTCACATCAGCATCTTTATTTATCTGAGTCTAAAAGAATCCTACCCTAAAAGTGAAAGTCTACAAATCCCTTATGTCAGGGATTCCTATAAACCATTCCTTTCACGTTTCAAAGGGGATTTAAAGTCATGTGCTCACATGTGAATTTGAAATGAAGAAAATGAAAGAACAGACATTTTCTCAAAATGACTAAAAGTCATATTTTTCTTTCTTTACTAGAAAACATAACTTCTTAAAAATTTTTACTATAAGTTGATCCAGAAACTGTATTTTTCTAGACTTCCTCTACAAAAGTATATTAGTTACTATTTTATACTTTTGCAATCAATGTAATTCACTTAAAAATATTGCTGAACTCTTACTGTATCAGGTATTAAACTATGTTTTAGGAAGAATCCGGGACTTTAAAAACACTAGGAAGATGAGCAGTCAGAAAGGTAACTATGCTGCAAGGTTGATAAATTACATCCATTGAATACAAAATGTTTTTAACACAATTAATTCTAAACACTGAAGTTCATTTATTCACTTGGGAAATATTTATTGAATGCCTACTAAGAACAAAGCTTATCTATGTGGTTGGTATACAATAAGTAATATCCTTAAGCTTATAGAGTTTTAAAATTCTCTTTAATACTGATAAGCCTAGCCCACAAGAATGAGTGACAAGTTCAAAAAGACAATGAAGGAGTAGGAAACATCAAAGGTGACTCCACCACTTCTACCTTAGGTAACATACAGTGACTGAACCACAGGAGGTAATGAACAATTCATGGAAAAGAAAGTGGTTTTGGTTTGAGATCTGTGGAACTTCCGTTGCCTACAAGATTATCTATATGTTGATTCCTTGTGAGAAGTACGAAATGTAAAGCTGTAACCCAGAAGAAAGCAGGGACTAAGAGGTGTACGCTGAGAAGTCATTGTATTGGTCACAGATTTACAGATGAATTAGATTTCCCAGGAATAATGGACTGCATCCTAGATGGCAAAAGAAAATGTGAATTTCCATCTTTGCCTTATGCTATTTTTTAAAATCATGGGAGAAAATTGTAGTATACACTGTTTCATTAAAAACATTATGCCATTCCACATGAGCAGACATTTCTCCAAAGACAACCCCCAGGCGGCCAACAGACACGTGCAAAGATGCTCAACGACACTCATCATCAGCAAAACGCAAATCAAAACCACAGTGCGACAGCACCTCACGCCCGACAGAAAGACTGACGTCAATAACACAAGAGGGGCGCCTAGCTGGCTCAGTTGGTTAAGTATCTGACTCTGGGTTTCAGCTCAGGTCATAATCTCGGAGTCTCGGTATGGAACCCTGCATCAGGCTCCCCGACCAGTGGGGAGTCGGCTTGAGGATTTTTCTCTCCTGTTCTTCTGTCCCTCCTGCCCCACTCTCTTTCTCTAAAAAATAAAAAAACACAAGAAACAATAAGTGTTGTGAAAGATGTGGAGAAAAAGGAGCCCTCATGTACTGTTGGTGGGAATGCAACCTGCTGCAGCCACTGAAAAGAGTGTGGAGTTTCCTCAAAAAATTAAAAACAGAATTACCATATAATCCAGTAATTCCACTACTGGGTATTTACCCCAGGATTATGAAAACACTAACTGAAAAAGATATATGCACCCCTATGATTACTGTAGCATTATTCACAATAGCCAAATTATGGAAGCAACCCAAGTGTCCGACAGATAAATGGATGAAGAAGGTTGGGTGGGGGGAGCCTGAGGGACTCAATTGGTTAAGCGTCTGCCTTTGGCTCAGGTCATGATCTCAAGGTTCTGGGATGAGCCTTCCTCTCCCTCTGCCGCTCCCTCTGGGATGAGCCTTCCTCTCCCTCTGCCGCTCCCTCTGCCCTCCATGCTTGTGCTCTCTCTCTCACACACTCTTTCTCTCAAATAAATAAATAAAATTAAGAATGAAATTTTTAAAAAACAGATGTGGTCTATATATGCAGTGGAATATTACTAAACCACAAAAAAAGAATGAGATCTTCCCATTTGTAATGACATGAATGGATCCAGATAAAAGAGTATAATGCTAAGTGATATAAGTTGGTCAGAGAAAGACAAGTACTATTATGATTTCAATCACATATGCAATATAAGAAACAAAACAAGCCAAGGGGGGAAAAGAGAGAGATAAAGCAAGAAACAGACTCTAAACTATATAGTACAAACTGGTGGTCACCAGAGGGGAGGTGGGTGGAGGGAGGGGTAAGATAGGTGAAAGGGATTGGGGAAATGCATTATCATGATGTGCACTGAGTCATGTATAGAATTGCTGACTCACAATACTGTACACCTGCAACTAATATAAAACTGTATGTTAGCTATATTGGAATTAAAATGTTTAATAATGATGATGATAAAGGTTATAGTATCATTCTAGAAAAATGCAAAGCAGATATACATTTTTTCAATTGGACTACAGAGTAAATCTTTTGATCAATCCCCTTTTTATTCAAACCATCAAGATTCAAAACCACAGAGACTTACAGAAAAGCATTTTGTGACAAGCAATACTCTAAAATGCCCCAATATGTTCTGCTGGTGTATACACGCTGCACAACATGCAGGACTGTGAACATGATGGACTTGGCTCTCGTGATTAGGTGATGTTACATTGTAGATTGGCCTTAAAATAAGGAGATTATTGAGTTGGGTCTGATCCAATCACATGAGCCATTTTAAGAGCAGAGAATTTTCTCCTGCTGGTGGTAGAAGAGGAAGGCTAAGGTTCAAAGCACAAGGAAGGCTCAAAGTGCCACTACTAACTGGAGATGGAGAGTCCTGTGTTGAGACAGCAGACCACCTCTGGGAGATAGGCTGCAAGCTAACAGCTGGCAAGGGAATGGGGAACCCAGTTCCACAATCACAAGGAACTGAATTCTGCCAATGACAGGGAAGAAGAGCTGGGAAGCAGAGGTGTCCCTAGGACCTTCCCCAGAACCTCTACATAAAAAGTTACTATGGTGAACACCTTAATGTTAGTCTTGTGATAACGTGAGCAAAGGAAACAGTCCCACAGTGCCAGACTGCTGGTCTACAGAAGTGCGAGCCAATAAACACACACTGTTTCAAGCCGCTCAGTTTGTGGTCATTTGTTATGCAAAATCAGAAAACTATTAATAGACTTTTGGAAGTTGGATTATTTTTATTATTCTAGGCTAAGTAAACATGTATTTTTTTTAAAGATTTTATTTATTTGAGAGAAAGAGAGATCACAAGAAGGCAGAGGCAGGCAGAGAGAGAGGGGGAAGCAGGCTCCCCGCTGAGCAGAGAGCCAGATGTGGGGATCCATCCCAGGACCCTGAGATCATGACCCAAGCCGAAGGCAGAGGCTTAATGCACTGAGCCACCCAGCACCCCAGTAAACACGTATTTTTAATACAATTTCCAAACTATGTTGCACATAACCAATTTAACAAAACACATCAGTGCCAACAGCTGTCAAAGACGTACGGATTCAGAAGAGTGTACCTCTCCACTTCCCCGATCTCATAATAGCACCAGGAGGCTCAGAGATACAAGCACAGAAGTGCTACGGGACTACGTGTGTGATTATGAGGGACATATCAATTGCTAGTGAAACATCCTGAAAGGTTCTAATTTGTGGAAACATGTGTTTATTAAACAAGATACTGTACCACCCTCAGCAGAACAGAGCAAGCATCAATCCAGGATTCCCTGAAGAGCTGAGGCAAAGCCCTTATTAGGTTCTCAGGTACACGGCAGCACATTCTGAAGAGAAGAGCATAAAGCCATCTTGCACTGTCACAACAAAACACCACACACCAGGTGACTTAAACCACAGGACTCTGTTTCCTCATGGTTCTGGAGTCTGGGAAGTCCAACTTCAAGGTTCCACCAGGGTCTCACTCCTGGACAGGCCTTTCTTCTGGCTCTCCTGACACAGTGGAGAGCACTAGTCTTCTATAAGGACACCAATCCTATGGGATTAGGGGCCCAATCTTATGATATTATTTATGATAATACAGTATTATGATATTATGATATTCAATTACTTCCTTACTCCAAATATGGCCACATTGGAGGCTAAGGCTTCAAAATATCAATTTTGGGGGAAAACAGTTCTGTCCATAGCAGCAGAGATTTCTAATTTAAATATTTTAAATCCTTTCAGTTGGTGATAGAATATTCTCAAGAAAGTTATTTTAAATTTGCTTAAATTTTAAAATAGCAATGAGCAGGTAGATGTCACAAATGTAAGGGATAGAGTGTTAAAGAACTCAGTGAATAAGAATAAGTGATTAAAAGATATTAACATCAGGACAGAGGAGCAAGATGGCAGAGGAGTAGAAGACTGAAATGTCATGAGGTCCCAGGAGTTCAGCTAGTTATCAAACCATTCTGAACATGTACAAACTCAACAGGAGATAGAAGAGAAGACCAGCAATTCTAGGAACTGAAAATTGACCACTTTCGGGAAGGCAGGACGGGCGGAGAAGTGAATCCAGAGCAACAGGAAGATAGACCATGGTGGCTCCCAGAAAGCAGTGAAGCAGCAGAGCACAAAATCAGAACTTTTAAAAGTCTGTTCCACGGAGGGACGTCAGTCCAGAGGCTAAGTGGGAGATGGAGCCCTCACAGGGACAGCATGGTCTCATGACCCGCAGGGTCACAGAAAGACCAGGGGTGTCTGAGTGTGACAGAGCTCGCAGGTATTGGAGCAGGGAAGCCAGCTGCAGAGACGGAGCCAAGGAATGAGCTCCCACCTTGGGGTTACCTTAAACCATGATCCAGGGCACAGTCAGACCACTCCTCTTTGGGCAGAGACCCCACAAGTGGCAGATCTGGAGAGAACCCCTCCATCCTCCTCCAGGAGAAATGGCACAGGACCAGGCAGCAGGAATCTACAGGGTTTGGAGACTCCAAACGGGGCCACATGTCAGAGATAGAAACGCTCAGTCAAAGGCCAGGTGAGCTCCATGTGAGTGTGGCCAGAGACCAGGGAGATGGAGGGATTGACTGCTTTTCTCCGAGGGAACACTGAGGAGTGGGGACCCAAGCTCTCAGCTCCTCCAGACAGAGACTGGGCGGCCACCATATTCATTCCTGTTCTCCAAAGCTCTACTGAAATCGTTCAGGGAACAAAAGCTCCCAAGAGCGAACCGGAGCAGATTACTTAGCCCGGCCCCTGGCAAGGATGCTGCAATTCCATCTCAGGCGAAGAAGTTTGAGAATCACAGCAACAGCCCCCTCCCCCAGAAGACCAGCAAGAACATCGACCCAAGACCAAGTTCATGAGTCAATGAGAACAGCAGAACTCCAGAGCTAGAGGAAAGCAACACAAAGAATTTATGGATTTTTCACCTGCTCCTTTAGCCTTTCAAAGATGATTTTTTAATTTTATTTTTTCTTATTCTATTTTTTTAATTTGTCCTCTTTACTATTTTAACATTTTTTAACTATTTTATCAAAACCTTTTTAAAAATCTTTTTAAATCTTCATTGTTAGTCATATTTTATCCCTTCATTGTATTTAACCTTATTTTTTGTATACACATAAGTTTTTCTTTTTTTCTTTAAAATTCTGGGATACAGTTTCTTCTAATAGATCAAAATATACCATAATCAAGTGTTTGGCTTTGTTCTAGTCTCCAGCTTGATTACATTCTTTCCTCCTTTTTTTTTTTTTCTTTAACCAACTTCTTATCAATTCCTTTTTTAGAATCATTTCTAATTTTCATCATTATAATCACATTCCATATCTTCATCAAGTTTATCCTTATTTTTGTATAAGTCTTTTTTCTTTAAAATTTTGGGTAGTTTCTTCTAACAGAATCAAATACACCCCAAATCAAGTAACTGGCTCTGTTCTACTCACCAGTCTAATATATACATATTTTTTTTTGTTTTTTCCCCCCTTTCTTCTCCCCACCCCCTGCCCCGGTTTTGGGTCTCTTCTGATTTAGTTAGTGTATACTATTCTGGGGTCGTTGCTAACCATTTATTATTTTGTTCTCTCATTCATCCATTCTTATCTGGATAAAATGAAAAGATGGAAAAACTCACCTCAAAACAAAAATAAAAAGAACAAAAGACAGTACTGATGGCTAGGGACCTAATCAATAATGACATTAGTAATATGTCACAACTAGAGTTCAGAAAGATGACTTTCAAGGTGCTAGATAGGTTCAAAAAAAAGCATGAAAGATATTAGAGTATCCCTTTCTGGAGATATAAAAGAACTAAAATCTAACCAAGTTGAAATTTCAAAAAAAGCTATTAATGAGATGCAATAAAAAATGGAGGTTCTTACTGCTAGGATAATGAGGCAGAAGACAGAATTAGTGATGTAGAAGACCAAATGACAGAGAATAGAGAAGCTGAGCAAAAGAGAGACAAACTACTACTGGACCATGAGGGGAGAATTTGAGAGATAAGTGATACCATAAGACAAAACAGTATTAGAATAATTGAGATCCCAGAAGAAAAAGAAAGAGAGAGGGGCAGAAGGTATATTGGAGCAAATTATACTAGAGAATTTCCCTAGTTTGGCAAAGGGAACAAACATCAAAATCCAGAAAGCACAGAGAATCCCCCTAAAAATCAATAAAAATAGATCCATGTCCCATCATCTAATAGTAAAACTTACAAGTTTCAGTGGCAATTAGAAAATCCTGAAAGCAGCTTAGGACAAGAGGTCTGTAACATACAATGGTAGAAATATTAGATTGGCAGCAGACCCATCCACAGAGACCTGGCAGGCCAGAAAGGACTGGCATGATATATTCAGAGCACTAAATGAGAATAATATTCACCCAAAAATACTATATACAGCTAGGCTGTCATTGAAAATAGAAGGAAAGATAAAAAGCTTTCATGACAAATAGAACTAAAAGAATTTGCAAACACCAAACCAGCCCTATAAGAAATATTGAAAGGGATCCTCTAAGCAAAGAGAGAGCCTAAAAGTAACACACCAGAAAGGAATAGAGACAAGATACAGTAACAGTCACCTTACAGGCAATACAACGGCAATAAATTCATATCTTTCAAGTTACCCTGAATGTAAATGGGCTAAATGCCCCAATCAAAAGACACACAGTATCAGAATGGATTAAAAAAAAAAAAAAAAAAGACCCATTGATATGCTGTCTACAAAAAATTCATTTTAGAACCAAAGACACCTCCAGATTTAAAGTGAAGGGGTGGAAAAAAAATTTACCATGCTAATGGACATCAAAAGAAAGCTGGGATGGCAATCCTTATATCAGATAAATTAGATTTTAAGCCAAAGACTATAAGAGATGAGGAAGGACACTGTAGCATACTTAAAGGGTCTTTCCAACAAGATCTAAAAATTTTAAATATCTATGCCTAAAACATCAGAGCAGCCAATTATATAAACCAATTAATAACAAAATCAAAGAAATACATCAACAATAATACAATAATAGTAAGGGACTTTAACAATCCTGGAATGGACAGATCATCTAAGCAAAAGATCAACAAGGAAATAAAAGCTTTAAGTGACACAATGGACCAGATGGACATCATAAATATACTAAGAACATTCCATCACAAAGCAAGAGAATACACACTCTTCTCTCGTGCACATGGAACATTCTCCAGAATAGATCACATCCTGGGTCATAAATCAGGTCTCAATCGGTATCAAAAGATTGGGATCATTCCCTGCATATTTTCACACCACAATGCTCTGAAGCTAGAACTCCATCACAAGAGGAAAGCTGTACAAATACATGGAGGCTGAAGAGCATACTACTAAAGAATGACTGGGCCAACCTGGAAATTAAAGAATTGAAAAAATTCATGGAAACAAATGAAATGAAAATGAGAGGAAAGTACATAGGAATATAAGTGTTTCTCAAACAAGAAAGGTCTCAAGTATACAACCTAACCCTACACCTAAAGCAACTGGAGAAAGAACAGCAAAGAAAGCCTACACCCAGCAGGAGAAATCAATGAAATAGAAATCAATGAAATAGAAACCAAAACAACAGTAGAACAAATCAATGAAACTAGGAGCTGGTTCTTTGAAAGAATTAATAAGATGGATAAACCCCTGGCCAGACTTATCAAAAGGAAAAGAAAAGGGACCCATAAATAAAGTCATGAATGAAAGAGGAGAGATCACAACCAACACCAAAGAAATACAATTATAAGAACATATTATGACCAACTATACTCCAGCAAATTTGACAGTCTGGAAGGGATGCATTCCTAGAGACATATAAACTATCAAACTGAACCAGGAAGAAATAGAAAACCTGAACAGATCCATAACCAGTAAGGAGATTGAAGGAGTCATCAAATATCTCCCAACAAACAAGAGCCCAGGGCTAGACTTCCCCTTCCCAAAGAAATTCTACCAAATATTTAAAGAATTAATACCTATTCTGCTGAAACTGTTCCAAAAAATAGAAATGGAAGGAAAACTTCCTCACTCATTTTATGAGGCCAGCATTATCTTGATCCCAAACCAGACAAAGACCCCATCAAAAAGGAGAATTACAGACCAATATACTTGATGAACATGGATGCAAAATTTTCACCAAAATACTAGCCAATAGGATCCAACAGTACATTAAAAGGATCATTCACCACAACCAAGTGGGATTTATTCCTGCGCTTCAAGGATGGTTCAACATTCGCAAATCAATCAATGTGATACAATACATTAATAAATAAAAGAAAGAACAAGAACCATATAATACTCTCAATAGTTGCTGAAAATGCATTTGAGGAAGTACAGCATCCTTTCTTGATCAAAACTCCTCACAGTGTAGGTAGGCATAGAGGGTACATACCTCAATATCATCAAAGCCATTAGGAAAAACCCACAGTGAATATCATTCTCAATGAGGAAAAATAGGGAGCTTTTCCCCTAAGGTCAGGAACACGGCAGGGATGTCCATTATCACCACTGCTACTCAACACTGTACTAGAAGTCCTAGCTTCATCAATCAGACAACAGAAAGAAATTAAGGGCATCCAATTCGACAAAGAAGTCATCAAACTATCACTCTTTGCAGATGATATGATACTATATGTGGAAAACCCAAAAGACTCCACTCCAAATCTGCTAGAACTTGTACAGGAATTCAGTAAAGTGTCAGGATATAAAATCAATGCACAGAAATCAGTTCCATTTCTATACACCAACAGCAAGAAGAAAGAGAAATTAAACAGTTGATCCCATTTACAATTGCACCCAAAACCATAAGATACCTAAGAAAAAACCTAACCAAAGAGGCAAAGAATCTGTACTCAGAAAACTATAAAGTACTCATGAAAGAAACTGAGGAAGACACAACGAAATGGAAAAGTGTTCCATGCTTATGGGTTGGAAGAACAAATATTGTGAAAATGTCTATGCTACCTAAAGCACTCTACACATTTAACACAATTCCTATCAAAATACCATCATTTTTTTTTCAAAGAAATGGAACAAATAATCCTAAAATTCATATGAAATTAGAAAAGACCCCAAATAGCCAAAAGAATGTTGAAAAAGAAAACCCAAGTTAGTGGCATCAGAATTCCAGATTTCAAGCTCTATTACAAAGCTGTCATCATCAAGACAGTATGGTACTGGCACAAAAACAGATACAGAGATCAATGGAACAGAATAGAGAGCCCAGAAATAGACCTCAACTCTATGGTCAACTAATCTTCGACAAAGCAGGAAAGAATGTCTAGTGGAAAAAAGACAGTTTCTTCAACAAAAGGTGTTGGGAAAATTGGAAAGCCACATGCAGAAGAATCAAACTGGACCATTTCCTTATACCACACACAAAAATAGCCTCAAAATGGATGAAAGACCTCAATTTGAGACAAGTATCCATCAAAATCCTTAAGGAGAACAAAGGCAGCAACGTCTTCAACCTCAGCTGCAGCAACTTCTTCCTAGAAACATCACCAAAGGCAAGGGAAGCAAGGGAAAAATGAACTACTGGGACTTTGTCAAGATCAAATGTTTTTGCACAGCAAATGAAATAGTCAACAAAACCAAAAGACAACTGACAGAATGGGAAAAGATATTCGCAAATGACACATCAGAAAAAGGGCTAGTATCCAAAATCTATAAAGAACTTATCAAACTCAACATCAAAGAACAAATAATCCAACGCAAGCAATGGGCAGAAGACACGAACAGACATTCCAGCGAAGAAGACATTCTAATGGCCAAAAGACACATGAAAAAGTGCTCAACATCACTCGGCATCAGGGAAATACAAATCAAAACCACAGTGAGCTACCACCTCACGCCAGTCAGGATGGCTAAAATCAACAACTCAGGAAATGACAGATGTTGGTGAGGTGGAGAAAGAGGAGCCCTCCTACACTGTTGGTGGGAATGCAAGCTGGTGCAGCCACTCTGGAATACAGTATGGACGTTCCTCAAAAAGTTGAAAATAGAACTACCCTATGACCCAGCAATCACACTACTGGGTATTTACCCTAAAGATACAAATGTAGGGATTTAAAGGGGCACATGCACCTAAGTATTTATAGAAGCAACATCCACAATGGCCAAACTATGGAAAGAACTTAGATGTCCATCAACAGATGAATGGATAAAGAAGACATGGTATATATATACAATGGAATACTATGTAGCCAACAAAAAACCAAAATCTTGCCATTTCCAACGACATGGATGGAACTAGAGGGTATTATGCTGAGCAAAATAAGCCAATCAGAGAAAGAATTATCATATGATCTCCCTGATATGAGGAATTTGAGAAGCAGGGTGGAAGGTCATAGGGGTAGGGAGGGAAAAAATGAAACAAGATGGGATCAGGAGGGAGACAAACCATAAGAGACTCAATCTCAGGAAACAAACTGAGCGTTGCTCGGGGGTGGGAGAGAAGGGATAGGGTGGCTGGGTTGTGGACATTGGGGAGGGTATGTACTATGGTGAGTGCTGTGCAATGTGTAAGCCTGATGATTAACAGACCTGTGCCCCTGGGGCAAATAATTCATTTTATATATAGATATATAGATATATATACATGTATATATATATATATTTTTTTAATTTTATTTAATTTTATTTTTTCAGTGTTCCAGAACTGCTTATGCACCACATCCCCCCAAAATAAAATAAAATAAAAAGGAAAAAAAAGATATTAACATCAAAGACTGAATTAGCAGACACAGCAGGTACATAGATGAACAGCCCAAGTAGGGGGGCAGGGACTAAGCCTATGAAAAGTTAGACAGTCAGCAATTTTACTGAGAATCAGCTTTTTTTTTAAAAAGCATAAGGTTTCACTAGTGAATTATCTCAAATATTTAAGATGAAAATAATACCAATCCCACACAGAGTTGAAAGGGTAGATGTCCCAACTTTTATTACGAGGCATTTTACTCTGGTATCAACAACCAATATGCTTCATGAACACAGAGCAAGAATCCTTAACAAAATATTAGCAAATTAAATCTAACAACACATATAATAAGGAACATGCAGCACAGCCGAGAGGGTCTTATCTTAGGAATCTGAGGTTTAAGATCCAAAAGCAATTTACATGCTGCACCAGTTAATAAAGGACAAAACCCATATCATCAAGTACATGGATACAAAGAAAGTTATATGACAAAATCTAATATCCATTCATGACATCGACTCCCAAAAAAACAGAGACTTTCCTAACCAGATAAAAGGCATCTGTGAAAAATCTACAGCAAACATTATAGTTCTTTGTGGAAAACTGAATGCTATTCTCAGACAAAAAATAAGGCAAAGATGCATGCTCTCACCCGTTTCCATTAAACATTGTACTAAATGTTCTCGCCAGCATCGTGACACCAGAAAACAAAGAAAGAAGTAAAAGCATACAGATTAGAAAGGAAGAAGTAAAGCAGTGTTGATTTACAAACAGCAAAGATGTTACAGGATGAAAATCTTAAAGAATCTACAAAAATTATTAGAATAAGCATAGTTAGCAAGGTCACAGGATACAAGTAAATAGAAAAAAATCATTTATTTTTCTAAATACCAGTAATAATAATAAAAATGAACGTAAATGATGGCATCAAAAAAGAATAAAATACATAGAAATAACTAACAAAATCAGTTTATCCACTTCCTGGAAACTAAAACCACTGCAAATACAAACTAAAGAACATTTACAGAAAGAGAAAGAGAAGACTTACATATCTGAGATCGACACAGACTATAAAGCTAGGGTAGTACACCTTACAAACAAATCAGTCACACATTGCTAGAGTGTGCCACTCTACCTAAGGTGGTTTACTCATGTATTTCCAAAATAAAACTTTTCCAAAATCTTCTCCGTAATAGTCTCTGTTGTCTCTATACATGACAACTTTGTTCTCTCGGTTCCTCAGGGCAAAACCTGTTGAGTCATCTTTGATCATCTGTCTCACTCACCAGGTCCAACTAGCTCTAACTCTAGAATCCAACCACTGCAAACCTTTGCTCCTACCCACCGGGTTCTAGCCATGTCCTGGCTCACCGATACATGTCAGTACTTTCCTGAATCTTAAATAGTTTCCATGCTAACACCTTTACCCTCCTCCATTCTAATCTTTACATGGCAACAGAGCGATCCTATGAAAAATTTTTTTTAAGATTTTATTTATTTATTTGACAGAGAGAGACAGAGATCACAAGTAGGCAAAGAGGCAGGCAGAGAAAGAGAGGAGGAAGCAGCCTCCCTGCTGAGCAGAGAGCCCGATGCGGGGCCCAATCCCAGGACCCTAGGATCATGACCTGAGCTGAAGGCAGAGGCTTAACCCACTGAGCCACCCAGGTGCCCTGATCCTATGGAAATTTAAGTCAGACCACATCACCCCACAGTACAAATGGCTTCCCATGCTATCAGAGTAATAGCTGGCCCCAAATGACCCCCGTGGCCCTCAATTCTCTATTTTCCCTCTTGCTCACTTCACTCCAGCCACCCTAGTGAGACACCACAGGAGCGCTGCCTCAGTGCATTTGCACGTGGGTGTCCTTGACTGGGAAGCTCTTCATCCAGCTGTCCCCCAGACCCAATTAATTCCTCACCTCCTCAGGTCTCGACCCACAGTCATTCTCTCATCAGGCGCTCTCTGGTCACCTTTTCTAAAACTGCCAATGATTCCATCCGAAGCAAACAAATGCACAAAAAGTCTCTTCTCTGCTTTATTTCTTCCTTTAGTATAGCCAACATACCAGTTTTACTTTCTTCACTACTTCATTCCCAGCCTAGAACAGTGCCTGGCACATAATTAATCCCTAACACTTTACCTACTGACTGAATGAAGGTGTATGTCTTTGGCAACAACTAATTTTAAAAATCAGCAAACTAATTTCTTAAATATATAAACATATGGTTCATGATAAGACTTGGTTAAATCATGTAAGACTGAAATTTGGACAGAAGAGGATGGAAGAAAACACCGGGAAACAGAATACAGAAATTGCTGTAAAAGTAGCCTTACTTATTTTTCTGGCGTAACAAATTAAGGAGTTCCAGATATTCTGGAAATAAATCTTTAAGAATTATGACACCTGGGGCGCCTGGGTGGCTCAGTGGGTTAAGCCGCTGCCTTCGGCTCAGGTCATGATCTCAGGGTCCTGGGATCGAGTCCCGCATCGGGCTCTCTGCTCAGCAGGGAGCCTGCTTCCCTTCCTCTCTCTCTCTCTGCCTGCCTCTCTGCCTACTTGTGATCTCTGCCTGTCAAATAAATAAAATCTTTAAAAAAAATTTTTTTAAATCTTTAAAAAAAAAAGAAGTCTTTTTCTAAAATTAAAAAAAAATTTATGACACCTACCTTTCACTGTAAGTTGAAATAACTGAAATTATTGGCAGACTGTCAAAATTCATTTAACTCAGGTGTGTTACTCATAAGAAAACTACACATTTGCAAAATCTAGAAAACCATTAGGGTCACCTGGGTGGTATAGTCAGTTAAGTCTGACTTTTGGTTTCGGCTCAGGTTGTGATCTCAAGGATGTGCCATCCTGGCTCAGCCTGTCTCTCTCCCTCTGCGCGCGCGCGTGTGTGTGTGTGTGTGTGTGTGTGTGTGTGTGGGCGCGCAGGCGCATACGCACTCTCCTTTCTCTGCCTCTCTCTCTTAAATAAAGAAATAAATCTTAAAAAAAAAAAAAACTAAAAAACAATAGTCATAGGATTGAGGCATTATTTTTAATAGTCATCAAATTATAACCATTGTTTACCAAATGCTGCCGCGGAAGTAGGAGAAGCATTTTTAAGTCAGTCAATTTTTACTTCAGAAATAACTAATAACCTAATAAAAGTTGACAAGCTGGTCTTTGACAATTAAAGGAGAAATATGCATTTGGGAAAAAATATTAAAAATAGACCCTACATTGCTACACAATATGGTTTTTATAATGTCTCTTAAAATAGGGAGAGAGAGAAACAGATTCGTATCCCCCACAGAGGGAGAAATTGAGAGCAACTGTTCTTGCAGTAAGGTAAAAGAAAAAAACTTCTCTAACAAAGGCTCTCAGTTTTAATCCTCTAAAAGGATCATTTTTAAAAATCTAGGCAGCATCATTCATCAAGGAGCTCACCAAAGACTACAACTCTGACAGGATGGTTTCTTTATCCTGCTCTCCAAATCTTGACTTTCCTGCTCAACAAGTCTCGATTCCATCAACACAGCATCAAACCTGTCTGCGAGCACAGGACACCAGGCCCTCTGTTCCACAGGTTGCTTCCGTATGCCAGAACCTTCCCCTTCTGCAGGAGCAGAGCAAGCTGCCCAAGTCTGCAAATTCAGCAGAAAATCAAAACAAAAAATCGACAGGTCCAGTCAGGGTAAGGAAGGTCAAGATGCCTCTGACTTCAAGGCCAAAGGAGCGTCTAGTATTTACGAACAGCGAGGTCCTAACTCTTCTCAAATACGACTGACAGCTGATAAATGAAATTAGGCCAACAGCCATGAATATGAAGTCATAAAAAACTCACCATATTAAGTTCAATGCTATGTTTAAACCCAGGAAATCCCTGCCTTAACATAAAAACTTTTATCAGGTACTAAAACTAGTTTCAGGGTGCCCGGGTGATTCAGTCAGTTAAGCGTCGATTCTTGACTTTGGCTCAGGTCATGATCTCAGCATTGTGTGATTGAGCCCCCCCATCGGGCTCCATACTGGGCATGGAGTCTGCTTAAGAGTCTCCTCCCTCCCTCTCTGCCCTGCTCTGAACTCATGCTCTCCCTTCAAAAAAAAAAAAAAGAATCAGTTTCCATGAGTCACATAGGAAGTTTTTTCATTACTTTTCAGTACCACTGTATATTTTTTCAAAAGTCTGTTAGAAATTTAAATGACTTAAATGTTATACTGCAATTCAATTATATCAGATAAAAAGACTTGCAAAAGGAAAACGTATTTCTTATATAATTGCACTAAAAAATAAACTAACCCTGATATGATCGCTCTCTTTGAGACTACTATCAGAAAAAGCAACTCTATTCTCTCAAGGCTATTCCTCAGCAATGGAATAACTAAACACACAATAGGTGTTTATTTTAATAATAATTAATTTAATTAATTAATTAATTTTAAATTAAATGATTATCTAATAATAAAAACAATTATAATGCTTAAAATATTTCAAATGCTAGAAACCAAATGTATATTCACTTTTAAATGTAGGGTGTAGTCCCATGAAGAAATAGTGTGTTATTAAATCTATACCCATGAAGAAAGATAATGAATTTGACCTTTTCAAATCAACACATGAACGGTCTTGATTCTCCCAACTATTTTACTTTAAAACAGACACTAGTATTAGCTCTTCTTCAGATAACTTTCACATAAATATTTTTAAAACTACAATTTAAAACAAAGATGAACGAACATGACCCATTTATTTCAGTAACCTGAGTCACGTGGGAACAAGAGTTTGCCACAGTCAAATCCTTGGATTCCCCATTACTTGGCCTGGCACAGGGTAAGCTATTCTCAGCCAGCGCTGATCTTGTCGCCAGGAGGGCACGCAGAATGCGTGGAGATGTCTGGAGATATTCTGTACTGTCAAGGCAGGACCCATACAAGCATACGGCATCTGGCCCATACAAGCCAGGGACAGCACAGCACATCCCACAATGCTCAGGACGGCCCCACAACAAAGAGCTACCCACACGACGTCCCAGTGTTGGTAAGGGTGGTTTCATTAACTCCTGCGGATAGAACAGATACTACAGGTTCCACACAGGTGAGGTTTTAGAACATAAATGGATGAGAAAGAAAAGGGGTGGCAGTCGCGGGAGAGGGAGGGGGAAAATAAGGAAAGAGGAGGACACTCGGATGTTAAGAGAGCAGCCTAGTAACTCCCGTGGAAATGTGTTACAAGAAACGCAGCTGAAGATGTCAATATAATGCTGATTTCGTGTCCTGGCATTACGACTCTCGGTAATCACCTCAAACAGAAGGCCTGTGAAATCATGGCAATTAAAAACCACTTAGGGGATGTTATAGGTTGAATTGTATCCCCCAAATTCATATATTCAGGTTCTAACCTCCAGGGTTAGGGGAGATGGAATTAGTTGAAATGAGGTCCTGCCGGATTCACGTGGGCCCTAATCCAGTACGACTGGTGTCCTCATACAAATAATGCCACACGCACACACGGGAACACCACACACACCAAGGGAGCGCCACATGAAAACGGAAGCAGGGATCAGGGTGGCCAGCAAACCACCAGAAGCCAGGAGAGTAGCCTGGAACAGATTTCCACTCACACCCTCAGCAGGAACCAACCCTGCCAATACCTTGCTCTTTGGCTCCTGGCTTTCAGAACAGTGAGATGAACTTGTGTTGTGTAAGCCACACACAGTTTGCAGTACTTCGAATAGCAGCCCTACAGAACGAAGACAGGGTACGTTCTCTCAGCAAAGGTCTTGAGGTCCTCTATGAGCTTCTGGGTCCAGGGGGCTCACGTCCGCCTCCTCTCTCCCCCAGCCGCTGCTTTAGCAGTGGACAAGCTGTGGACACGCTCCCTTCTTGAGGCAGGGAGCACCAAAGGCATGAGAAGTCTAATCATGATTTGTTTGTTGCAAAACTAATTTAGTTAATGCTCTGGTGATAAACTCATGATTATCTGCGCAAAACAGATATGAAAATTCCTAGTTCAATTATCCTTTGGAGTTTATCAGGCTTTCTTGAAAGTATTTTCCACTTCAAGTAGACAAAGTATCATTTATAACTAAAAACAAAAAACAAACCAAAAAAAAACGAAAACAGGAAAAAAAAATGGTCACTAGTAGATGATCTAGATTGAGAATGCTGGCAGAGTCTTCCAGAAACCTAGACTACTCTCTCAGCCTGGGGTCCATCAGCTCTGCGTGGATGAGTTCCAAGGGCCTCAGGAACTCCCTAAGGTGTCCATGAATTTTGCATTCTTGAACAGATGCACATTTTCTTGGGGAAGGGTCAACATGCTCATTTCAGACTCTCAAAGCATTCTGTGGTCCCATCAACTAAACTAGAACCTAATCCTTTTCCTTCAGTAATGTCCTAAAGTTCATGTACCATATATGCTTTCTTTGCTGAGCTAAGATTTTTGGATTGGCTTTTTAAACCAAGTAAACCATTTCTGTGCAATGGTCACCAAATTTGATAAACTAAATTTTATCACATTCTCACAGAAGACTGATTTATACATATATATATATATATATATATATATATATATATATATATATATATATTTTTTTTTTTTTTTTTTTGCTTTAACATTTGAAACATTGTATTAACTGAAAGTTCCCTGAAAGGTGTCTATTTTCTTTCACTGTATGATAATGGTACATTATCTCTAACTCTCTACACATCTGTAAATTACATGTTGGGAAAATAAGTAAACTTGAAATGCAAGTTATGTTTCAGAAATGCAGGATTTTATTTTAAATTCATCCAAATACGGTGTTTCTCCTCCTGTAATATGGACTTTAAAAAGACAAGTGTGTAAAATATTACTGTCAAAATAATTTCAGTACCGACTATAAAAGAATGGTATTTAGAAATTAAATATCCCAAAACACAAGGAAAACTTCTTCATGAGATACATGTGTATCTAGTAATGAGGTCTAGATGTTAATTGCCAACTCTGTTAGGAACAAGGGCACAAAGAAGCATCCGTGTTCAGCGCCAACAAGGCAAAGTGAGCAGACATCCGGTTGCATCTGGCTGGGCAGTGCCTGTTAGGAGCACAGGCCGGATCTGCTGCTCCTCGGGGAAGCCCCCACATCTCCTTGAAGCCTGAACCCAGAAGGAAAAAGTCCTCTCACCACACCCAGATAAGAAGGGGAGGCCCCACCCCCACAGCAGAGAGACGGAGAGAAAATGAATGAGAGAATCCTGTGTGCCCAGCCAGCACGGCTCACTCAGAAAGCACTGCTGTAGAGGAAAAGCTCTGTAAGGAATTACAGAGAAAGTTATTAGGGTTCCAAGTTGAATAACACTCAATAAAGCTGATTAAATCCCAAATAGAGTTTTAACGAATAGAGAGGAGAAGCAAGAAAAAACAAAACGAATAGGGAGATAAGGAGCAGAATAAAAATCTAAGAGAAGCAGAGCCAGGAGGACAACCCACAGCCCATGTGTGGATTACCTGAGCGTCGGCGACCCTGTGCACCGAACCACGGCATGTCTCAGTGTGGTGGCGTGGCACTTCAGGCAATCATTACAAACATAACTACTTCTACTTATTCCCATTCTAGAGATGGGAATACTGAGGCAAAGAGAATTTAAGTCGCATGATGGGTAAGTACTTTAGCCTGATTGTAGCGTTTGGTTCTTAATCACTGTGCTATAATACAACAGATTTTTGTATGTTGCTTAGGTACCGAAGAAACTATACTTTCTATAGGAAAATATGTGTTTTTTAGCTCCAAATATGATAATTAATTAAAGGTTCAATACCTACGATATGCAGAGCTCTCACAAGAGGGGAAAAAGGTTATTAAATAGGGTTTTTGTACAAAACAATCAATAATATATTTATGTACAAGTTCTTATTATCCAGGCCATTTTTAAATCATAATCTTTATTTGTGATCACTACATTCATCAGACATTTCCTTTTAAATCTGAGGAAGCTAGAAAGTAAGTAAGAAAGTATTTTGGGGGCACCTGGTGACTCAGTCGTTAAGCATCGCCTTCAGCTCCCATCAGGTCAGGATCCCAAGGTGCTGGAATCAACCCGAACCCTCACGGGGTCCTGCTGGGTGGGGAGGCTGTTTCTCCCTCCCCATCAGGCCCTCCTCCCTGATTGTGTGTGCATGCACTCTCTATGTCAAATAAATAAAATCTTTAAAAAAAGGTTATTGCATCTTTCTTCATGCAAGAGCCTTCCTACAAGCTCTGCCACACTGGCCTGCTGGCCTCTCCTCCCTCCCCTACCAGTCTTGCTCTTCGAGGCGGTGAGCACATTCCTGCCTGGGCAATTCCCTTTGACTTTTCTGTTCTCTCTTCCTTCCTCCTCCTCTGCATTTAACAGGACTTCTTCCTCTCCATTCCTCAGGTCTCAGCTCACCTGCGGCCCCCATAGAAAAGTTTCCCCTGACCCCGTGCTGAGGCTGGCCCCACCACACCCACTGCCATTCTCAATCCCACTGCTGGTGATCCACCACTTGGGAACTGTCTGAATCATTGCTACCATTATCTGTTCCTGGTCAACCCCAACTACAAAGTAAGCTGCAGGAGAACAGGCATTTTATGGGTTTGCTCTTCTGTACAACACCTGGAACAGTGTCTGGTGCTCAAGTATTTGTGGGGTGCGCGCCCTTCTCCACGGTGCAGCTGAGACACCTTACAAACTGATGATGCTGCACTTTCTTCAACACCAAACAGCAGTAAGACTAGGGCCACCCCTACCTTTAACAGGTGAATCGGTTTTGTTTCACATTTAGAAACTGGAGTAGTGGGACGCCTGGGTGGCTCAGTGGGTTAGGCCTCTGCCTTCGGCTCGGGTCATGATCTCAGGGTCCTGGGATCGAGCCCCACATCAGGCTCTCTGCTCAGCAGGGAGCCTGCTTCCCCCTCTCTCTCTGCCTGCCTCTCTGCCTACTTGTGATCTCTGTCTGTCAAATAAATAAATAAAATCTTAAAAAAAAAAAAAAAAAGAAATTGGAGTAGTCTGTGATTCTTCAAACAGAATACAAGACCCTCACGGGGGACACAAGAAGTTATTGGGGGGGGTATATGAAAATCAAAAGATAAAGATGAGGGATTCTTAGAACGTCAGCATCCAGACGGGGTTGGGAGTTGGACAAGAATCAAACTACGGATCCAGATCCCAAGCACACTTTCACCCTCACTCGGACATCAGGGGTGCCTGGGACCCTCATCTCGAAGCCGCCGGCCACAGAGAAGACGGGAATATAAAGGAAACCATTGTTCCTCTGTGCCTCGGGTAAACAGTACCATTACTACCTAGTCCTCATTTCTCAGCTGTGACCACAGTTAAGTACTAATTGGGGCAAAGTCTCTTCCTAAGTTGCACAAGTTCATCTTCAACCCAAGATCTGGGAGATACTCTACGTGTGCCAGTCATTTTACAAGTTAATACTTTACAGATTCAGTGCAAATTCATTATTACAGGAAATGCACAGCTCCCTGCCAAGAAGTCAGTTCAAACACGAAGTACAGGATATACATACAATTTTTGACCAAAAGAAACTATGTCTTACTCTGGTGGGTATAATAAATACATACATGTATACATAGACATGAAGATGGGTATGTGCATGATTATCAGACAGACAAAAAATTTCAGATCTTGTTTCTGCCACAAACAGGTAGAATAATTTGGCAAGTTAGGTAGCCTTTCTAATGTTTTCTGATCTATAAAGTGATTATACAGCCATCTCATGGCTTTGATAAGAATTAAAAATAACATATGTAAAGATTATAAAACTTGTTTCAAAAAAAAAAAAGATAGCTGTACTGATGACGACACAAATGAAGACACACATGCACGTGGATACACAAACTTACTCCCCACCCCCCACCTACTGTCCCCCTCGACCACACAGGTCCACGCTTGAGCTCTCTCCTGCAAACTCTGAGTATTCAAATAGAAGGGACTATTTTTTGTGATTTTGTAAAAGAAACTAAAATTAAAAATCTCTTAGGGGGCACCTGGGTGGCTCAGTGGGTTAAAGCCTCTGCCTTCAGCTCAGGTCATGATCCCATGCTCCTGGGATCAAGCCTCGCATTGGGCTCTCTGCTCAGCAGGAAGCCTGCTTCCCCCTCCTCCTCTGCCTGCCCCTCTGCCTACTTGTGATCTCTGTCAAATAAATAAATAAAATCTTAAAAAAAAAAAAATCTCTTAGCCATAAAACACTTGTCTGAAATTTTTCTTCCCCAAAAATCTTTGGAAAAAAAAAAAAATCCTCAACTCAAATCCCTGGCCTTCAAAGAACTTACAGTCAAGACTTACAGAGTGGATGTTCAAGCAAAGGTTTCCTGAGAAGCCCAAGACTGTCTTCCAAAGCCGAGAGCCAAGAGACACGGGAACGGGTGCCTGCTCCCTGCTGCACAAAGGATGGGCAGCTGAGCCACGGGGTGGCCTCAGCTCTCAGGTCCTGCTTCTGTTCAGTCCTCGTAGATTCAAGAGTGAGAACATGACTGACAAGACCCCTCAAACACTCCTGATTACACAATGAAAGGTTTTGACTAGAAATGTCTTCCTGATAAAACACAGGTTATACAGAAATAAATTTGTTTTAACAATCTTTTCTCAGACTAAGTCAGACTTAATTGTTAGACATCTCACCAATGGCTGCCTGCCGTGGAATATTCCAGGCCCGCACGAGCTAGCTGTGCGCACTGTGGTCAGGTTATCACCTCGTGAGGTAAACCACTGCCGCAAGAATTCTACCCTGCACTCCCTGCACTGCATACTTCCAATCTGTGAAGTCGTTACTTCTAACGGTTTATTTAACAAACGCCAAGACTAAGTTCCATACAAACCGTCCATCTTCTGATGTCTCCTTACAGCTGACTATTAGTTAACTGGCTGACTAGGTGCTTCTCTCACACCTAATAGGTCTTACTTTAATCTAAATATTTTATCTTCCATTTACCCAACAGAAATGCAATAGATAAATCAGGGTTTCTTCATGGGAGGGAAAAACTAACTATTCCTCCTCAACATTCTTAACTAAAGAGGACAAGCAAAGGGCTAGAATGGGGCTTATACTAAAAATTTTCTTCAGAGTACATAAAAAATTATGACATCATCATAGTGCACCACAACAGGAGAGTTTACACTGTGATCTACATACATTGAAAAGTTAGGGATTTCCTTTAAGAATAAAAATGGGTAACATTCCAGGGAACATAGCAAAAGTATGTATTAAATACATGTAAGATTACAGACAAAATTATCCCATGACAGGAATTATTTTATTGAATCAATCCTACTTCTAAGTTTTAAAAAGCAATATATCTAAAAATTCTGAGAATACTTTACCAATGTATAACTTCACTTCTCAACAAGATACCCCAAGTTAGGACTGTTAAGAATCGACATGGGATACAAAACCACGGTCTCAGGAACAGAAGCAATCTGGAAGTCTCCAGTGCCTCATTTTACAAATGACGCGGCCAAGGCCAAGCTGAGCGGCCAAGCAAGCGTGCAAGAAACGGAAGCCCCAGAGAGCCCACATCATACTCTAACATCATTTCACCTAAAGAACTCTGAATGTTTGGATTTTTTCATTAGAAAGGGGGGGGGGCATTCCTCCTGGCCCTTTTCCAAGTCTCTGGGCAGCTTTCGAACAGCACGCTGAGCTCCCAGCCATTGCCGGTGACACCGACATTTCCTGTCTCTGACACTGCGACATACTCCCGGGTTCTCACTAACTTCTTAGTTCAGAAGACTGCAAAGGAAATACTTTTAACAGGGCCAAGGACATTTTTAAAAATAATGAACTGTTCACATCCCTGCAATAATATAGAGACACTGAGTGGGAAAAAAAGTGATAGTGATTCTCACTGAAATACATTCAAGTCTCACAAAATAAGCACCAAAGATTCAACTCCACTTTTTAAAGAATTTTTTTTTTTTGAGCAGTTTTAGGTTTCGCAGTAAAACTGAGAGGAAGGTTGAAAGAATTCCCATACACCCAGCCCACTCCACCCCATCCCACACATACATAGCCTCCCCCACCAATGTCCCCCACCAGAGTGGTACCTAAGCGTCTCTTAACTCAGGCTTCCCGCTCTAAAAGCCCACAGCTGTCACAGGGCTCACAGGTACATCCCGTGGGTTTGGACAAACATACAATGACATGCATCCACCATGATGGGGTCATACCAGTGCTATCACTGACCTAAAAATCCTCTGTGCTCTACCTGTGTATCCCTCCCCACACGGCCAACCCCTCATCCTTTTGCTGACTCCATAGTTTTGCCTTTTCCAGAATGTCATAGTTAGAATCATATCGTACCTAATCCTTACAGATTGTTTTCTCTCACTTAGTAATAATGTGCATTTAAAGTTCTCTGTCTCATCATGGATTGAAACTCTTTTGAGCACTGAATAACAGTCTACTGCCTCGGTGTGCCACAGTTTATGTACCCACTCACCTATTGAAAGACAACTTGATTGCTCCCAGGGTTTGAAAATTATAATTATTATTTAAATAAATTAATAATTTATTTATAAATTATTAATTTATCATAATTGATATATCAATTTATCATAAATTATAATAAATTAAACAAATTATAAATAATTATTAATATATAAATTATAAATAAACCTGCTATAAACATCCATTTTTCTATGGACAGAACTTCAACTCATTTGGGTAAATACCAAGGGCTGTGACTGCTAGACTGTACGGTAAGCATATTCGGTGTTGGGAGAAGCTACTCGGCGATCTCCCAAAGCGGCTGTACCATTCTGGGCTCCCGTAAGCACTGAGCGAGCACATCCTCCGCAGCCTACGGGGTTCTCACTGTTCTGGACTTTGGTCATCCTCACGGGTGTGGTGCTATTCCACGGTTGGTTCAGCTTGCGTTTCCTCCAGTGAGGTGTCTGTTAAGGTGTCTGTTAAGGTCTTAGGCCCAGTTTTTAATCAGGTTGTTTGTTTTCTTTTGTTGAGCTTTAAGAGCCTCCTATGTATTTTAGATAACACGGTAACACTGCACCAGGTGTGTCTTTTGCAAATATTCCAACCAGTCCGTAGTTCTGTCTTCTCATTCTCTTGACACTGTCTTTCACAGAACGAAAGTTTTTTAACTTAATTAAGACCACCTAACCAATTTTTCTTTTATGGATTTATTTTTCTTTCAGGCTTTGGAGTGGTAACTAAAAAGCCACTGCTCAAACACAAAGTCATGTAGCCTTTCTATTGTGTTATCTTCTGGTTTTCCATTCCACATTTAGGTCTAGGATCCATTTTGAGGTAATTGGCTGGTGAAGGGTTAATACCTCTTTTCGGTTGCTGTTGTCTTGTTCTTGCACACGTGGGTGTCCAGCCGTCCCGACATCATCTGGTGAAGAGACCAGCCGTCCCGACACCATCTGGTGAAGAGACCAGCCGTCCCGACATCATCTGGTGAAGAGACCACACTTGCCTTACTGTACTGCCTTTGCTCCCTCGTCAAACGGAAGCTGATGACATACATGGGGGTCTGCGTCCAGGCCCTGTATGCTGTCCCACTCATCTGTTTACCTGTTTCATCACCAACACTTCCTAGTCTTGTTACTATAGTTTTATAGTAAGTCAAGATGTTGGGTAGAATCAATCCTCCAACTTCGTACTCCTTCCAGACTGTGCTGGCTACTCTGGGTCTTTGCCTCTCCATATAAACTTTGAAGTCAGTTTGTTGATATCCGCAGAACAACTTCCTGGGATTTTGATTGGGATTGCGTTTAATAAATCAAGTTGGAAAGAACTCTTGAAGAGAGTGAGTCTGTTCTTCCTATGTATGAACATAGACTATCTTTCCATTTATTTAGATCTTCGGTTTCAGTGACTAGAGTTTTGTAGTTTTCCTCAGATTTTGTATATATTTTCTTACATTTTTTCCTAAGCATTTCATTTGAGGGGATGCTGATGTAAATGGTATCAGCTTTTTAACTTAAAATGCCTTTGTTCAGGGTGCCTGGGTGGCTTAGTGGGTGCCTTCAGCTCAGGTCATGATCTCAGGGTCCTGGGATCGAGCCCCTCATCGGGCTCTCTGCTCAGCAGGGAGCCTGCTTCCCTTCCTCTCTCTCTGCCTGCCTCTCTGCCTACTTGTGATCTCTGTCTGTCAAATAAATAAATAAATAAATAAAATCTTTAAATAATAATAAAATCCCCTTGTTCATTGCTGGTACACAGGACAGCAATTGATTTTCACATATTACCTTTATATCCTGCATCCTTGCTACTATAGCTTATTCATTCTAGGAGTAGTTTCACTGATTCTTTCAAGTTTTCTACATAGACACTCATGACATCTGTGATAGAAGACCTTTACTTTTTCCTTCCCAATCTGTGTACCTTTATTTCTCTTTCTTGTCTTTTTGCATTAGCTAGAACTTCTAGGACAATGATAAAAAGGAGTAGTGAGAGGAAACGTCCTTATCTTGTATCTGATCTTAATGAGAAAACATCAACTTTCTCATCATTACGCACAATGTTAGTTGTAGGGTTTTTATAGTGACATTAGGAAAATGGCAGAGGAGGCAGTTCAAAGGGCTGGTCCCTTCAGAGAAATTCCGAAAAATGATCAAAAACTGTCCAAATCAATTTTGTCAGAACTCTGAAAAATAGTCAAATGTTTACAGCAATGAGAAATAGTGAGTCCATAAAAATTCAACTTGAAAAGAGAAGAGCTTTGCACATTCTTACTTGCTTTTGCCCTGGTACCTCCCTTGCTCAGCTGTGGTCTTGAGGAGGGCAGCGCATTCCCGGAGTTGAACCCAGGTCCCTCGTCCCAGAGAAAGCAAAGCAGACCTAACTGTTAACGAATTTTGGTGGTCTGTTTTGACCTGTCTGGGGGCTACCCGGAGGACTCACCTGAGTATGTGATTTTGTTTCACCTAAGTCAGAATCCTCTCAGGCAGGGAGGATGGCAAAATACCACAGCTGAAACACTACAGACGCACGGAAAGCCTCGGGGGGAAAAGCTCCGAAGAGAGATTCGTTGGGGAAGCAGAACACTGGAAGTTTCCACTTACCCCAGGGAATTGGCCACACATGTCCAGGACGGGACACATGCTCAGAAGAGAGCTGAGAGGACTCTGAAATGTCAGATCTGACCTCTGACCGGTGCTCAGGCTCAATGCAAACAGAAAGCAGAGGCCAAGGCAAAGTTGTAAGACACAAAGTTAAGCACCAGAAAGTGCCCCAGCCCAGAGCCAGTACACAAAGACAGGGGGAGGAGGGCCTGGGTGGCTCAGCGGGTGACCTCGAGACAGAGACGCTGGGGGCTCAACCTAAAAAAGGAAAAAACAAAAAACAAAAAAAACAAAAAAAACAAAAAAAAAAACGAAAAAAGCATCTGCCTTCAGCTCAGGTCACGATCCCAGGGTCCTGGGATCCAGTCAGGCATCTGGGCTCCTTGCTCAGCGGGGAGCCTGCCTCTGCCTCTGCCTGCAGCTACCCCTGCTTGTGTTCTCTCTCTCTGACAAACAAATCAAATCTTAAAAAAAAAAAAAAAAAAAAAAAGATGGGGAGAGTTTTTCTTCCTCCTTCCTTTTTGGTTCTAGACATTCACTGAGATCTCTATCAACGCACTAGCTGATCACATTTAAAGGAAAGGAGACTTCAGGGACTACACATGATAAATAATAGTCTAGAAAAATAGTTTTCCCTAAAACAATAAAAATTTTTATGTTCATGCAAAAAATTTGCACATCAATGTTGAAAGTAGCTGTATTCAAAATTACCAAAAACTGGAAACCACCCACGTCTTTCCTTCAGTGGCTGAGCGGTTAAACAAACTGTGGTACACCCATACACAGAATTCTATTCAGCAATAAAAACAGTGAAACAAAACCAAACACAACAACAACAAAAACCCTGAAAACCTACTGATTACACGCAACAACTTGGGATGCCTCTCTAGGCTTTATGCTGAGTGAGTGGTATAGAATCCCATATCCATGACATTCCAGAAAAGACAACCCTACAGTGATGGCAAACAGACAAGGGTCGCCCTGGGCAAAGAATGGGAGAAAGGTTCCACTCTAAAGTGGCAGCGCAAGGGGTTTCTTTGCAACCCTAGAACTGCGTATCACGACTGCGGTGGTGGTTCCATGAATCTGTTTATGTTAAATTCATGGGACACAGGCACACACAAAAACTCAGTGTGCAGTCTCAGTCCTCCTCCTGGGTAACTCGCATTTAATAAGCAGGAAGAAAAATCACTATATGATAAATATGCTGGTCCCTTGAGGTGTTCTGAGGTGGGTCAGGAATTATTCCCTGGATATTAGATAGGTCTACCGAAGCTATCCTTACCAACTCCTCATATCTTTCAGTTCTCAACTTTCTTCTTTTTAAAGATTTACTTATTTTTAGAAAAAAAAAAGAGAGCACATGTGCAAGCTGGGGATGGGAGCAGAGGGAAAGAATCTCGGGCAGACTCCTGGCTGAGCTTGGAGTCCACATGGGGCTCGATCCCAGAATCCTGAGATCAGGACCTGAACCCAATCAACAGGCAGACGCTAAACCTACTAAACCACCCAGGGGCCGCTAGTTTTTAACTTCTGATTACCAGGTGTCCTATCACCCAGTCTAAACTTGAGCACTTGCATAACTAGAGAACGATCTCTTGCAATGCAAATTACTCAGTTAGCATTATAGGAAGGCACTGGGAGTCCTCTACAACCCAACAGGATTAAGAAGAAGCAGATACCTGGTAGCGCCAACAAGTCACTGCCGCGCCTATGTGACAGCCAGGTGTGCACAAGAGCTTGAGTTAATTTAAATACAAATAAACACAATGACCGATAAAGGGACAAGACTAGTAAATAGAAATAATAAACTAAATTTATTTCATA
This sequence comes from Enhydra lutris kenyoni, assembly GCF_002288905.1. Taxonomy (NCBI): domain Eukaryota; kingdom Metazoa; phylum Chordata; class Mammalia; order Carnivora; family Mustelidae; genus Enhydra; species Enhydra lutris. Next base: position 3,577,578 of record NW_019154146.1, on the reverse strand, counting down.
AAGAAAGAATACAGGGCTCCTGGGTGGCTCAGTTAGTTAAGAGGCTGCTTTTGGCTCAGGTCATGATCCCGGGATCCTGGGACTGAGCCCTACATGGGGCCCCCTGCTTAGCTGGGAGTATGCTTCTCCCTCTGCCTCTGCCACTCCCCCCTGCCCTCTCCCTCTCACTTTCAAATAAAATTTTAAAAATCTTTACAAAAAAGAAAAGAAAGAATGTATCACATTTTACAGAAAGTTCTAAAAAGTTACCTATGAAGTGAGAAAACTATAAATCAAATTCATTTTCCTAACCATTTCTATGATTAAAAATAGATTCATGTTTTCCTGGAAATATTCCACAAAGAAAAAAAAATGTAAAGCCACATATTTAAAGTGATTATGATTTTGTCATAAAATAATAACTATAATAAAGTCACACAGACGTGCTACGTAAACACTGACATTATTTTTAATTCAAGAGTTTACATCTTAAAAGAAAAAGGCAAGTTTAACAGATCCATGAACTAAGAAATACCACACACACACACTATCGAACAACTTCCCCAGTCCTTTCTGGTTGCATAGATCCTCTTGATACTTTGCAGATGTTTTACAAATAAATGTGTGCTAATGTGAACTAAAAGGTAGGAAAGAGAAAGGTAAAAAGTAGTGTTAACTCGAAACAACGCAGCACTTCTGTCAATGAAAGGGTCCTTCGCTGAAGTCACACGAGAGCACAAGAGCAAGCAGCGGATACTAGAGAACTTCCGTGTGTCCCACACTCCGCCAGGCACTGCAAAGGCACTGCAAACACAGTTAAAGATGCTGCCTCGGCTCTCAACGTGCCATCTTCCAGACTGTTTTTTTAAAGTTCAAAAATACAAGACAGAAACCATTAAATGCTAGACTCCGTATTAGCAAGTAAAAGTACAAAAGCATTCCAGTGCTAATGATGAAGTTTTGGAATATATGTGAGGTTCGGTGGGGTGAGGTCTGGAGCCGATGACCAAGAAAGAATTCTTGAGACGTCTTTGGTGCAAAATGGTGGTTTATTAAAGCACAGGGATAGGACCGTGGGCAGAAAGAGCTGCTGCTGTCCCGGGGCTGTGAGGAGTGGTCCACTATATGCCTGCACGTTGGGAGGGGGTTAGGGATGGTGTAAGTCTCTAAGGAATTTTGGAAGCAAGGATTCCAGGACCTTGAGGGGCTAGCTATCGTTGGGAAAAGGGTTATTCATTACCGGTAATAAAACCTTTGTCGTGAGACTTTTTTTTTTTTAAGATTTTTATTTTATTTAATTTGACAGACAGAGATCACAAGTAGGCGGGGGGGGGGGGGGGGGGGGGGGGGGGGCAGTGAAGCAGGATCCCCACTGAGCAGAGAGCCCAAGTGGGGGGCTCCATCCCAGGACCTGGGATCACGACCTAAGCCGAAGGCAGAGGCTTTAACCCACTGAGCCACCCACGTGCCCCAAGACTCTTTAGATGTGTATCAGTGGGCCATATGCTTGGGAATGATTGTCAACACTATCTTGGAGGGTTTAGAGAGAAGTTTCCAAAGGAATTGTTAACGTGGACTTATAGGATCCTGGTTGGGGGAAGGGGTTGGTCAGGCTAGGACTGCCCTTTGCCCTTAGCAAAGCCTTAAGGTTGAGGCCCTAGAGGAATGTCACTCTGCCTGTTTCAAGGGCTTGTCAGTGGGTAAGGAAATTTAATAATTTTTCTTCTGCCTCTGTTTCCCACATCCACTAACAAATTACAACAGTTACTTTGTACAGCACTCAGGGGGGGCCAGGTTCTAAAAGCCATTCCATACATTAATCTCCACATCTACTCCTCCTCTTCCCCATTGTCCTCCCTCTCTCCCCTCTTCCCAGGACCCCAGAATCACAACCTGAGCTGAAGGCAGAGGCTTTAACCCACTGAGCCACCTAGGCGCTCCTAGATTGTCTTAAAATTACTTTTAAAATACTTTTTCCTCATCATCATTTATTGAGAACCTATTAAGTGCCAGGCATTTTATTAGCCTTTTCTCAATAAGGACATAAGGGGTTCAAGAGGTAAAATAATCCAGGATCATAGAGCTAAAAAGTACTAAAACTCAGATCCAAACCCGAGACTTTCTGAATCCAAACCCAAAGCTCTACATGCCATATTAAGTTCCCATCTTTCACTTTATCTTAGTGCCAGTGATCTGTTTTGACCTCAAGACTCTGGTTTCTTTGAAAGTAAAAATTCTCTAACTTCCTCACCTTTGTATCATCTGCTCTAAATAAAGGGCCTAGCACACAACAGGCACTCAATGAAGGTTTTTAAAAGGACTAAATAAGTAATGGGTATAATTTCCTCCAAAGATAAAAAATAAAGGATCTATTATACTATGTAGGTGCTTATTAGATCACTCAACAAATATTCACCAAATGCCTCCTGTGCCCTCAGAAACCCTGACGTTTTCTAGGGAAAGAACTAAAAACACACGATTCTCTTATGAACTTTCTAGGGCTGTGCTTCTCCGGCAGGGTAGCTATTAGCGACACGTGGCTCCTGAGCCCTTGGAATGCTGCTGCTCCAAAGTGAGATATGCACACCGCGGCTTTCAGGGACAACAGCACAAATCAAAGAATGTCAAAGACCCCATTAAACGCTCTTTCTACGGATTACATGTTAAAATTCCCCTATTCTGAATATATTGAGTTAGGTTAATTGTGTCATTGAAGTTAACTGCAGTGATTTACTTTTTTAGTAAATATGAACTTACATACATGGTTCACATTCTATTTCCACTGGATAACACTGCCCCGAGGACCACCTTTTTTTCCTGTTTATTCAAAATCTTTCCCTTAACTCTATTAAAATACACAGGGACACTACCTGACAGCCCACACACCTGCCATCCATGGTCCTACATAGATCAGTGAATTATTTTTTTCTTTTCTTGCAAGAGTGTTATTAGACTGTGTTAGTATTCAAAGGACATGTCGCAATTTTGCCAAACATAAATTTATTGTGGCTTTACTATTTGTGACTAAACATCATGCGCAAAACAAATAACACTCTTGACTTACACAAAGTGAGGTATATCGATATGATATTTCTTTAATATTTTTAGTATCAGTACATTATCTCCGGTGACTATTCTGAAAGCCTTGAGGGAGGAAGGCCTGTTACTCGTATCCTCTTTCCTGATAAAAAACCTGAGACAAAGCATAAGTGATTCTCCCAGGAATACAAGGCCTGTCACCGGCGAGCGCAGACTCCCGCCAGGCCGTCAGACCCATCTTCGTGCTTCAGAGTAAGCGGTCACTCTGTGTTCGCTGTCTGGAGCGGCCACAACAACCCGCCACAAACCACAGAACTTCATTCTCTCACAGACGCGGAGGCCAGAACTCAGAACCAAGCAGGGCCGCTCGCACCGAGGGCCCTCCTGGAGAATGCGCGTAGCTGCTGGTATCTCCGGACCTAGACCCTCCTCACTTTCCACTCCGCCCCTCCGGACACCCTCTCCCTGTCACAGCGCCAACACCTCCTCTCTGGGCTGTGTATCCCCGTCTGCCCGGCTCTTACAGAGACCCTGGCTGGACTGAGTGCCCTCCCAGTAAGCCAGAATGAACTCATCTCAAGACCCCTAACTTGATTACATCTGCAAAGACTCTCTTTCTGAATGAAGGTCACAGCCACAGGTTCTGGGTTCAGGACATGGACACACTGAGGATGGGGGACAGAAATGCCATTCAACTCACTATACCTGCCTTTAGCCCCTAGGGCCTCTGGTCCAAACAAGAGCTTGGCTGTATCTTCCAGTTCATAAGTCCTGGCTTTTGTTCCCGGGAATGGTAAACACAAAAACACTCTGATGACTAATTAGGGGAAAAGTAAGAATTTGGAGTCAGGCAGACCTGGACCCAAAAAGTTGTCTCAACATTTGGTAACTGTGTGAATTTGGATAAACTATTTAATCTCCCTGGGTTTGAGTTTTATCTTGTTTGATAAAATAACACCTACCAGATGGCATTTTATGATCATTAAATTAAAAAAATTTAAAAATTAAAAAAAGAAAAAGGAGACCATCAGCATTGTGCAGTATCACCTTGCCTCCCCTGTCCCAACTTCTTCCTCAGATTTATGCTTTCAGTCAATTGATATCTGGGCTTACATCACAGACTAAATGATATTTAGAAAGCCCAACACACATCTATTATGTACAGCCTTAAGCAAATCTATGGTGTAAAAATCTGAACTTACTAAAAAAATGAGTTATCGTATGCTTTATAAAAGGTCCCTCTGCTTTACGCAAGAATTCAATATTCAGGTTCACCTTCGATACCAAATCAAACCTGCACACCTCTGTTACAGATTGGCTTGATGTCCAAAGAGCTATGTGCAATAATTTTTTTTTTTTTTTAAAGAATACACCTGAAGGGCACTTGGGTGGCTCAGCTGGTTAACCATCGGACTCTGGGTTTCCCCTCAGGTCATGACCTTGGGGTTGTGAGACTGAGCCCCACGGGGGTCCATGCTGGGTGTGGAACCTGCTTAAGATTATCTCTCTCCCTCTCCCGCTGCACCCTCTCCCAGGTTCTCAAATTGTCTCTCTCTTTAAAAAAAAAAAAACAAACAAACAAAAAACACCTGCACAAAAGGAGGCAAATTTGTGGTTTCTTACTAATCAAGCTCTTTCTCCTACTATAATTGGTGCCACAAGTAAGAAAGAATACACGCTGACTTTCCGAGCTGCAATCACAAAGTTACAATATGGACGAAAGCAGTTTTCGTCAAAGAGAGCTGAACCAGACACAGCTTACTTGTGGGTGATCTTTATTTGCTGATGTTAATGCGTTTTTGAAGATCCTGACGGTCTTAAGATATTTTTGACCCACATATCCTGAAAATATTAAAGTTAAATAGAGTGGAGAAAAGTGCCATAGGAGCATATTTTTAAAGGCAGCCTGGCTCAAGAAGTAACAGTGACTCAGGACTGCATGAAAGGAAGAGGAGGTAATGTACAAGTCCAAGGTGACTATGTCCTACCGCAGTCCCTACAAACCAATAAATTCTCCTTTCTGAACACCTTATACTTAGTTATAATTTTTTAAGTCAGAATCTTTTTATAACTGTATAAATATCATGCTTAAAAAAATGAACATGGGGAAAACAAGGACCATTAATCTGATCTGACATCTAAAACATGCAAATATATGACTACACTCGTCCTAAGGTTTAAATGTAGTTGTACCCACTAGAGAAACAATCAAGATAAATGGGAAAGCTGCTGGTAAAAATTAATGTAAATTACCATCCTCTTTCAAAAATACATACATGAAATTACAACTCTCATTATTTTGCTATTTTACTATCAAGAAAATAGCCTATCTTATCTAAGAAGAGTGATGTTTTCAGAATCAAAATCAGTCTTTTCAAGTACTTCTTAATTTTAAAATAGGAATAACCTAATTTTTTTAATAAAAGTCATAACCTGCCGTCTCAACCCAAGAGAGTCTTCAAAGTTTTTGCTGAAAGACCTAAGCTATGTGGGACCTTCAGTACATCAATCTTCCAAACACTGACTTAAGTCCCTCTCCACAATTAGCATGATCTTTGAAGGCAGAAGCTACGTCGTATTCATCTTCTTATCCCCAGAGCCTGTAATTACTGCTGATTCTTTTTAGTATGAAGTCAACACAAACAGTAAATTAGTGAATACTGAACCATTCATCACTCCCAAGGCGAAATACAGGGTTAGGTTCCTCCGAACTTCTAGTCACAACATTTTCATCAACTGATCAACACACAACCTTGTTCCATGTGTGGGTCTACTTAAAGGCACCTTATTTAAGATACACTGTCGATTCGTTAACATTGAGACCACTGCCAGCAGCATTCCAACTCCTGCCTGAGCGAAGCTGGTGTTAACATGTGTATCTTCTCCATAAGGCACATCACAGCCTTTCTGGGCTGGAGTAAGGACAACAGATAGCACTTCAGGACTATGCCTGGGGGCCATTTTAAACACCAACTCACAAATAAAAAGCAACGAGAAAAACCTGGCATGATCTATACTGCAAAAAGGACTTGTTTACAGTAGGAGAACTGAAACAAGAAGGCAGAGTGCTGCCTCGTTGGCCCTCAGCTTGGAATGTGCACACGGGGTGAGTCATATTTTCTGCTACTCTGCGTATGCACATGGCCATGAATGACAGCAAACGCATGAATATTGATTCTAGGGTCCCAGAGAAATTTAGGAATCTGCAAATAATGAGGACTCTTTTCACACAGTAGTCATTTGACGAATGTTTCAGAATTGAATGAGCAAGTGTTCCCATTACTTCCAGTAACTTCATTATTAATAATACTTATTACAAAAACAATGTTATTCTTTTGATCCCATCTAGGACATGCCTGTTTTACACTGAACCCACTGGGGCAGAAAGCTGCCTACATCATGACCCAGGGCTGTTAGCAGTCCAGCTAACAAACCGGGTCTGTGGGAACCAAATCCTCTGCGAACAGGTTACTTTCTTCGCAGGTTCTACTAGCTCTTCGCTGATAAAAATGAAAACACTCGGGGCGCCTGGGTGGCTCAGTCGGTTAAGCCGCTGCCTTCGGCTCGGGTCATGATCGCAGGTCCTGGGTTCGAGCCCCGCATCGGGCTTTCTGCTCAGCAGGGAACCTGCTTCCTCCTCTCTCTCTGCCTGCCTCTCTGCTTACTTTTGATTTCTCTCTGTCAAATAAATAAATAAAATCTTTAAAAAAAAAAAATGAAAACACTCAACGGTACACACCATAAAATTCTGTTGGGAAACTAAAGAACCACGCCCTGCCAACAGAATGGAACAAGAAATTACACACCACTAAGATATTAAAAACATGCATTCCAATGCTTAAGCATCAATCTCACTGCTATGAACACAGTTATTAGTGAGGGGAGGGCGCCTGGGTGGCTCAGTCGGTGAAGCGTTGGCCTTGGCTCAGGTCGTGATCCCGGGGTCCTGGATGGAGTCCTGCCACAGGCTCCCCACTCAGTGGGGAGTCTGCTTCTCTCTCTGTACCCCCTCCTTGCCCTCATGCGTGCTCTTTCTCTGTCTCTCAAAAATGAACAAACAAAATCTTTAAAAAAAAAAAAAAAAAAAGGTATTACTGAGGGGAAAGTAAGGTCAGAATGCAACAGAACATAAGTCCTTTTCATACTTTGTCTTTGGAAAGACAGTTCTCTAACAGATGCCTGCAGCCATTTTTAGACACCGAGATACCCGAGAAGCATGATACTTCACCTCTTAGACAAATTATCTTACTCTTAAAACAAGTTCTCATTCACAGATGTTCAGTACCAGCTGATGTGCCTGCTGTTTTTCCAAAATCCAGTCATACCTCATGTGCAGCTAGTACAGGAGTTTTCAACCACGTGCTCCCAACACTGCTTTCCCGCTTCAGATCACGTACACCCTCAACTTGCTACCTTGCTGTCAGTGTCTTCCTCCTCAACAAAAAGGCTGCGAGTTCTGAACAACCAGAGAGCCACCTTCTGCCTGGTGACTCGGAAATGCCATGATTAAGAGTACGGCTTTGAAACTGCGCCCCACTCATGCAAGCCCACCGCACGGAAGCAGTAAAGCACACTAGACCCGGCTGCTTGATCTTTTGATCACAGAGAGATTTAAATACAAACGCAGCATATCAGATGTCTTGAAAGTTTCATGAATGTCACCTCTTCGTTCAGGAACTCTAACTCCTGTTTAATTTACAGGATAAAATGCCACCTGCTAACGACAGACCTGCCAGGGTTTGTCTCTGAGCTCTGCTACTTCCTGAGCTACTGAGCGAATCATTGAACCTTTCTATGCCTCAATTTCTCATCTGTAAAAGGGAGATGACAATAGTATCTTTACCATATCTGCTTTAAGGATTACATAAGGATAATAGATGAAAACCACTTAAAAGAGCCTCAGTGGATGTTAGCTATCACTGACACATAAATATAAAACATTAGTTTATGTAACAGTTAAAAGACAAAATACTGTGTTGCTGTACAAGTGGCCTCAGTAGAATATCAGAGCTTAGGAACGGAGCTGTAGAAATTCAGTGGAATTTCTAAATTTCCAAAACACTTCTTCAGCTTCCTTGCTGACAAAAATATAGATGTTAGACAGTCATGGTTCTAGTTGGTTGTACGTGTTGATTAGTATGAGCTATAATTTTCATTACCAACTTTATTCAACTGATGTGTATTTAGAAACGTAAGTTTAGGTGATAACGCAAAACTTGAATTTCACTAATCTGATCTCAGAATTAGGAATTAGGAACAAATAATTTGATATAAAACGAGCTAGGCTAATTAGGTTTACAGATCTTTTGTTTTGAAATGGGCACCTTGGGCTCCCTTTTTTAACAAGGCAGGCATAAAATTACAGGTTTGAATGTTATCTTTCCTCCTTAGGATTTCATAATGAGCCATTTACATAGTTACCCAGACATTTCACCGTATGACATACTGCTCAGACTTTATCACTATAATGATAATTTGGCTCTAGAACAAGTTTTGTCTAGATTTTTTTTAATCAGTAGAAGGAATATGTTTGGCATATGAACCAGTAGATTATCACCAGTCTTAAATGGTTAAATCTCATGAATCTAATATTTCTCCATATTTCGGTATAAATGCCAGTATGTTGAGACAAATGGCCTGCCAGATGTTAAGCATTGCTGAATTGATCCCTATCCATGGTCAGCCTTTCCCCGTTTCCTATAGGTTCATAAAGATAGGGTGATATTGATGACAAAGTATGTAAGAGGTTCTTTTATAGAAGACCACTGAACTACCCCTTTCATCAAATTTACACTTATTTTTTTTCATAAAAAAATACCAAGTGTGAAGCCTTGTAACGGGTAACAAATATATCATAGAATATCATGCATAAGGAATTAAACATTTTCACTAACACACATTCATTTCTGCCAAACAATTCAGAAATAATGCTAAACTGTTTAAACAGACAGGAATCTGGCCTACAGTCAAGAAAAGCAGTAATATATTTAAAAAAGAAATACTTCAGTAGAGCTGCTTTTTTAGACAAAGAGCCTTTTCCCGCTTTGGCACAAAATGTGGGAAAGGAGCCAAGGTGCAACTTATCAGCTGTTTGACATCAGAGCAGGACTGTGTGCGTCAGCCTGCTCAGCAGGGACCCCTGGTTTATGGCAATGGCCCATGTGCTTCTTGTCTTATCAGTTCATACTGTCTGGCACTTCAACCACTGCTGTGTGAACCTAAGAGGAAGGGAGGTGTGTAATTGTGAGGGCAGGGTGTAGACTAAAGTTGTGAGCTAAGCAGGTTCGAGCCACTTATTACTGAAACAAACAGTCCAACATACTACATTAATTACAACCAAAGTTTTTTCCTCAAACTCAACCTTTAAAGAAAATATTTTAAGATTTTACTTATTTATTTGAGGGGGGGGAGAGAGAGCGCGCGCGCACAAGCCCAGCGTTGGGGGTGGGGCAGGAAAGAGGGACTAAGAGAAGCAAACTCACCCGCTGAGCAGAGAGACGGACACAGGGCTGGATCCCAGAACCCAGGATCATGATCTAAGCTGAAGGCAGACGCTTAACCCACTGAGCCACCCAGGTGCTCCAAGAAAATGAGTCCTTTTTTAAAAAAAGTTGCTCTAGCTCTCTATGACAACACCCCACACTTATGCAAATGTCTTTCACGGTTCTAGCTCCAGAAGAGCTATTCCATTATACTGCATTTAGAAGAGTTAAAGAGAAAGCAATTTGTTAGAAAATGTACATGCGACACTTACATTAGCTCCATTAAAACACGCGTTCAGGGGCTGAGAATGAGATCAGAACTGCTTTCAAGTGTTTGTCAATGTTTTCTCTCTAAAAACAAGATCTGAAAGGTGGCCAGAGGCCCACCCAGTGACCAGGTGGGGCTCAGTCATATCACTCAAAACAGGACTGAGAAACTCCTGACGAGAAGCACTGCCTTATAAAAACTACCCATGGTTCATTTTTAAAAAACAGTTGGATTTTAAAATTACCTTAAATTTGAAGTATTTAAAGAAACATCACATTCACTAATTAAAAATTTTGCTAATGTAATAAACTTGTATTTTGAATATCTGAGACAAAACATTGTCATTTACTAGTTTTGATTCAGCCTGTATGTTAAATAGTTCTGTATTAAAAGATTATGATGCATTTATATCATGATTTACAGCTATCTCAAAATAACGTACTCCACAAACTACACCATCATCCTGGTTATGCAGCTGATAAAACAGACTCACAAAATTACATTAAGCCTACTGTTTATTCTTCCTTCAAGCTTGCCTGTTAAATTAAAATAAATATAATCAATTTGCACCCAGACACTCCTCTGTATGGGCTGGAAGTCATGATGTTATAAACCAGGAAGAAAAACTGCTCTCTCCTTCCAGAACAAAACTTCCCTTCTGCTGGGGGCTGAAAGGTACCCCTGCAAAATTCACGCGGAAGCCCTAATCCTCCATGTGATGTTATGTGGAGATGGGGGTTCTCTGGAGGTGATTAGGTCACTCGAGTGGGGCCCTCATGGTGAGATCAGCGGCCTCCTGGAGCAGATGCCATGTGAGGACACAGCACGAAGAGGGCCATCTGCAAGCCGGGAGAACTTCCACCAGGGCCTAAAACAGCCAGTACCTTCATCTTGGACTTCCAGCCAGGACTGTGAGAAATGAACACCTGTCGCTTCACCCCCGTCTAGGGCACCTTGTCACACCAGCCCAGCAGACTAACATACCGTCCCAGCCTTTCAGTCATACCGCGTCTGCTCTCTGCCCCCACAGGACACATCCATCCCTGCCCCCCTGCCTCTCGGCCACCTGAATTGACTCGGCTCCATACTGAAGTTTGAAAACCCTTGCCAGCTACCGCAAGGATGCCTTAGAATCCCTTGCTTATCCCTGCACGGGGTAAACCCAATCACCCAATTCCTCCCACGGGCCTTTCCGATTGTTGGAACCAAAGTGCGTAGCTCTGACAATTCCTTTATTTCTCCTTGACGACTCCCCGTCCCAGATCCACGCTTAGAACATCGTCTCCCAGACACACAGCTTGACCTTCGTTCTCCTGAGAGGCTCCTTCACTTCTCCCCTTCAACATCTCTCTGAACCTTTACAGCTGTCCACGTTCTCCCTGGCCTCTGCCAGCTCTGCCCGCGAGGCTGGGTATCTGCGCGCCCTCCCACTCTCAGGTCTGCAAACTCCCTTTCTCCCCGTCGCACAGACATCTGCGACGCTCAGGCTGCCCCCATCCTGGAACGACAGCAACACAACCGCTCACGCACGTGGTAGACGCGTCACACCTCCTAGTGTTCCCTCGTTCACCATCAACGTCCAACGAGCAGTCCAGGCCTTCCTGGGCTGTCCTTCACTCTGGTTCAGCCTTCGTCACCACACTGTGACATCGGTCCCCTAACACGGCGCTGAAACTGCTTGGGAATAAGAGCCAACCCCCGACAGTGCCCTCTCACGAGCTCTGTCTTCACCTCCTCAGACTCAGCAACTCCAGGTCTGACCGACCCGCCCCTTGCTTTCCCGATACGTTGTCTTCCGTAACTCACCAGAGAAGAGCAATTCACCAACAACTGACTTGTCTAAAGCCAACGACGCATTAGGCAGACCAACCGTTCCAAGACAAGACAAAGGAGAAATGGCCAAGGACAACTTCTCAGAAACCTCTAGGAGCTGTCGACACCAGCCCGTCGGGTATCAACACGGCAAGCTTGTAACACCATGAACCTGCCGGCCCTGCGGCGGGGAGCTGGAGGGCTGATGTCCAACAAGCCCAGGGTTTGAACGAGACACGTTTCAGTAACTGGTAGTTTTGTGAGAAGCTGGCAGAGCAGCACAGCCCTGGGAAGGACAGTCCGCTCTCTAACTGGCCCTTCCAAGCTTCCTTCCCGGACTTAGAGACTCTGCTCACCTGCTAACACGTTGGATTCCTCGCTTCTGCCCTCATTCTACACTGTTTTCCTTCCAAGTCTTCTCTACGCCCACGTCCTCCACTGCAACACCTGCGGGCGGCTCCTCTATCTACACCTTTAGCTTCTCAACAAAAACAAAAAACAACAAAAAAAATCAAGTAACTACGACACAATTGACACCTTCCTTCCCGAAGCTCGTCCCTCCCGGGAGCCCACGTCTGAGCCAAGCCCCCCGCCGCCTCTCTCAGGGCTCGCTCAGGTCCCTTCGAACTGCTCAGTCCTGCTCCGACGCCTCCCACCACACTCCTGCACCCCTCCGGCCTCGCCCCTTCCCCCCGCCCCGCCCCACCCCGTGACGGCCTCTGCTCGGGGCCTGGGAGGCGGCGGCCGCCGCTTCACGTCGGGGCGGGCGGCTGTGGCCACGTGGGGACACACAGTCCGTGCCCGGACCAGCCACGACGGCAATCTGCTCCCTGCCAGTCGGCGGGCGAGCACCGCCCGGGAACAGCCGCTCGGGAACCGCCGGGCGCCGCCGCGCCTCCATCAGAGCAGGCCACCGCGCAGGGCGGGCAGGGCGCACGCGGGCGCCACTTCCTCACGCCGGGCTCCAGGTCCGGGCCGCGTCGGCCGTCCTGCCGCAGCCATGCGCGCCGCCGCCACAGGCGACCCAGCCGGCGCGGTCGGGAGCGGCGGCCCTTAGGCCTCCTCCCCGCGCCGGTCCCTGACTCCGGGCAGCCGCTCTCAGCAGCACCGGGACGCCGCCGTCCGCGCTGGGAGGCCCCGGGCCCGTGCCCTGACCCTGGGCAGGCCGCTTCACGCGAGTGCCTCAGGACGTCCCTGCTCGGCCTCGGACACCGGGCAGCTGGGGACCCGGTTGGCGGCGGTCCCCGAGCCACTCTGTGCTGGGCTGTGCCCGTGGGCGGGACCACGCCCCCCAGCTACGTCCGCCCAGACCCCGCCCCGGTGCCTCGCTCCAGGGCCGCCGCCAGCCACTTCCGGTGGCGTCATGCGCACGCCGGAAGTGCGGCCTAGCGGTCGGTGCCAACGGGACCTCGCTGTCTGGGACCAAGCGGGACACCGAGGGTCCCCGAGTCCAGCACCGTCGGCTGGAGAACGGGCTGGACAAACAAAACCACCTGCCAGCCCCACGGTTCCCGGCGCCTGCCCGGCTCCCCCTGCCTCTTCCGGCCTCTCCCCCTCATCCCCGCGGCGGAAACTGGGGAGCAGCGAGAGGCCCCTCGGGGGCCGTGGGCTACGGGAGGAACGCGGCGGCGACTCCGCGGACCTAGTACTGACCGCCGCGGGCCCCAGAGCGGCCGGCCAGAGAGATGCCGCAGCGCAGTGCCTCCGCCGGCCGCGGGTCTCTCCGTGGCGGACGGTGACGCTGTCGCGGTCACTCATGGGGGGGCTGCCTGCCCTGCCGAAGCGCGTCTCCCGCAGCGATGCCGGAGGGCTGCCGGCCGGAGATTCTCGGCGGGAAACACCCAGACCGCGGGGCGGGAGCCACGTGCGTCCGAAGCCCGAGGACAACGCTGTTCCGGACTCGTATGTAAAAATCCAGCGAAGTCCAGCGCTTTCCGGCCCCGTGGACGGCTCCTGAGTGCGGAAGGACGTCCGCGGCCCGGCCTCCGCTCGCCAGGGACTGCGCGCAACCCGCGCTCAGCCCCGGCCCTCGAGGACGCCGCGCCCTTGGCTTCTGTTCCGGCCTGCGCGGCCGGCGGCCCCCAGCGGACCTGCCCGCTCCCGTGTGAAGCGCTGCCCGCAAGTCCCGTTCGTGCGTCGCGCTCCGCGGACCGCGTGAGAGAGCGGACAGCTCACGGCGCGGCCGGACACGGAGGCTGCACAGCAGGCGGAGGAAGAGCGAGAAAGGCGCCGGACTTAACTGACCACAGCGGCGGGTCGCTGGCTAGTGAGAACGAGGACGAGCCCAGTTTTCAAGTCTGGGGAGCGGTGTGCATGGCAGAGCCACCTAACAAGAGAGCAGATGTAAGTTCAGATGCAGACGTGTTGCCTTTTACACAGTTTGTTAAGTCAGAAAAGTAGAGAATGAAAATAAATTATTAACTTTCTTTTTAGGTCCATTACGGTGACAGTAAGGGAAGAAAACCAGGGGGAGAGGCCGGTCAGCTGCTCCGTTCTCACCTCTGTGTTTCGTAGCACTCACAGAAATAGGAATGCACGTCCACTGCACCCCGTTGATGGAGGAGGACCGTTGGGACCCCTTGATACCAAGCTGAGTTATCACCACGCTTTGACGGGGGTAAGGCTGCGAACCATCCAAAACTCCTGTGCTGAAGTCCTCATCTCCAGTGGTTAGTAGGTGGAGGTGAGGCCTTTGGGAGATCATGAGGTCATGAGCACAGAGGCCTTGACAGGGTTGGTGCTCCAGAAGAGACAGGAGAGACACTCTCCCCGCCGCGTGAGGATAATGGAGGAAGGCGGCTTTCCCTAGGAGCCCAGTCAGCCTGCACTATTTGTTACCGCAGCCAAACTGCCTGCGACAGCCAGGAATAAGCATAGCACTTAGAATTTATGATAAACAGAATAAACAAAACTGAATTTCTCATAATGTTCTAAGGCATTCAGGCTTTGATCATTTTCCTTTGATAATGTTGATGTGCAAAAGTGCTAAATCCTACTTGGGCTGAGGATTAATTTATTCCATTTGGCACAAAGGATTTAATAGCCCTAAACTGATCTCACATTTAAAGCAGAAAAAAGGAATCAGTCAGTGGTTCTGAGAGAAGCAATGACTAGCGAAAACCAAGGACAAGGAATTTTGTTCTGGCAATTTCATTTATTTTCCACATAAGCCTAGAAAAATCACTGACGGTAATTTTGGTGATTTTTCTTATCTCGTCCCCCCAACTATACATTTATTTGCACAGTCAACTGTTTTTGAGCACCAACAGTATGCTAGGTACTAGAAATCTAGGCATGATAAAAACACCGTCCTTGCCTCTTACTCAAGCTAAGACAAGCCAATAAACAGTAACACACAAAGACAAAAGACATTAGCTGTGCCTAACCCACCTGCTTCCTAGGGCTACTGTACAACTTTAATAAACTAGCTGGAATATGTGTTCACAACATAAAGCTCCACACAAAGTAAAATGCCAGTTATTTAAGGTATATAATCTTCACCAAAAACAGATTTCCTCATGCAGGCTGAGTCGTCATTACTGATCTTAATAAGGTATGTAGAAGTACAGTGTGACACAATACAAAGTAAGTGAACTGCAGCGAAAGTGTTAAAGTTAATGCAAGGTTAAGAAAACAAAACCAATGGAAAAATAAAAACTATATGATGAGAGTTTCATAAGTACACAGAAGCCCATGTTTTAAATCACTATATTTAACAGCTCTCTGTGTCAATTTAATAATAAGTTAAAAATCTGTATTTCAACTTAAGTACATTTTTCTAAGGTGAGTTTGTTCTTATCACATGATCTAATTATCAAGTCTTAATAAATCTACCTATGTTTAAATGCACAGTAAAAAATAAAATAAAACAAAACATTGTTGAGAAGGCATACTGAATACAAAAATTGGACTCAAGTCAAGAATGAAAATAACCATATGCACCAAAGGAAACAACCTGGATTCATGAATCATGGGAACAAACACCAAAAAACTCCCAAATTTTATTCTTTGGGGATTTTTATTAGCTATATAATCAAGTATAGATGATCCTCTCTGAACTTTCATTTCTTGACCTTCCTTTATTTAGTTGGTTTTTTCAAATTGTTATACACTCAAAAAATTTAAACAGTATAAAAAAGAAATACATCAAGAAGGCTCATTCCCACCCAAACCCCTCATCCCCCACCAAAAGACACAACTATGTTTTCTTAGTTATCTTACCGCTGGTTCCTTCATGTAGCAAATAATGAACTTTCATGAATACAAGCAAAGCATATCAAATGTATCCACCACCAAGCACCAACCTTCACAACTGCTTAATTTAAATCAAAACTTTTCTGGCCAACTGCTTGTGATAACCATCGTGAACATTCTTTGTGTGCCTATTATGTACTAGGCACTATTCTAATGACTTTCCAGCTATTAAATCATTTAATCTTCAAAAGAATCCTATGATATATTTGCTATTATGTCTACATTTTACAGAAGAGGAAAAGAGGACTAA
Organism: Enhydra lutris kenyoni; assembly: GCF_002288905.1. Classification (NCBI taxonomy): domain Eukaryota; kingdom Metazoa; phylum Chordata; class Mammalia; order Carnivora; family Mustelidae; genus Enhydra; species Enhydra lutris. Next base: position 3,561,494 of record NW_019154146.1, on the reverse strand, counting down.
GAGATTAACTTGCTTGAGTTTACACAGCAGATAAGTAACTGAGCCGTGTTTCAAATGAGCCTTCAGCTTCCATACTCTCTAATTCCCACTCTCTTCCTACATCTCAACCTTATCCTTCCAACAGTTTCTAAGTAAAAAGTCAGATACTGTGGTAGGCCCCAAAACAACCTCCCAAAAGATAGCCACACCTAATCCCTGGAATCTGTGAAAGTTACTCTATGTGGCAAAACATGAAATTAAAGATTTTGAGAGAAAGAACTTAGCCTGGATTTCAGGTGGGCCCCAAATGTTCTCACTGTCACAGTATTGCACACGGCAATACATCTGCTCAAGTAATTCACTTCACAGGAAAATAGAAAAAGATAAGAGTACAAATTGTTTCAAAGTATATATGGGGAGAAACCAATTAGAACAATTCAGCATAGCAAACTCTCAGCTCTCAAATTTTAGTTTAATAGTTAAATTGCTCATCCTTAGCAAAAGTTTAAGGAAACCAGAAAGGAATTTCCTTAGGCTCTCAGGTCTTATATGGGCATAACTTACTTTTGCTATAAACTTGCAGCATTTATTCCCTAAGAAGATGAAGAAATTTCTCATTTAATTCACTGTTTCATTTTATTAACATGAGCAGAACTGATGGAAAATTTAATCATTGCCTGTTTCATCAAGTAAAGATTACAGGAAACCTAGCAGATAGCAAATTCCAAATCCAGCCATTCTGAATGAGGGCCAGATGTGAGGGATACTCCGGGTAATACCTTAGAAGAGAAAAGACTGTACATCAGGGCAGGCAAGAGGGGGCCTTATTTTCACAGAGCACCTAGAGCAGAGTTAGAAAAGATTCAAACACATGCAGACTACTACTTAAAGTTTTTACAAACAACATTAACAAATACACTGAAATTCTTCTATTCCTTAGAAATAACTAGTAATAAGATTTAGTCAATCTTATAGCAGATGGCATAGAATGCTGCATTTAATGTAGCCTCAAAAGGCTTCCTCCAAAAAGCCTTTCCGGTCCCAGTTTGTCAGATTATCATGTATGACCTTAGAGGAGTTAAATCCATCAACAAGTGTTTCAACTAATTTGGAGGTTTCACCAAATTTAACATATGAATGACTTCTCTTCCTCTTTACCAGATACATGTAACTGAAGAACTAAGGCATAAGTACTTTGGGAAAGTGCTGTTTAAAAACAAGACAAGACATAATTTTTACATGTCGTCCAGGCAAGAGGGATGATTATTTCTTCTGTTCTAGAATTCTGGCTCAAATGACACAGGTTAAATGAAGTGAAGACATGATAAAGGTCTCTGCACACAGAAACACCCAGAAAACAAAACCGTCAGAGCCCTGTAGGTCTCAGAGGTCCAGCAACCAAAATGAGAATTTCTTACTCCAAGTACAATGCTTTCTTTACATTTTGGTTGTGTTGCCACTCCTATAAAACTAAGTGACTCTATTCTATTTTAATTAATATTAGCCTTAAATTTTTCATATCATCAACCAGAAATGTATCTTCCGTTCTTAAGATAATTTATAAAGTTGCTAAATACTGCTGTAAAAACTAGATGGCTTCATTTGTTTGGTTTTTTTAAACTATATGTCTAAACATTTCAAACTAATTTATTCTTATTATAATAGACACTAGGAGAAAAGACCTCTCCCCCAGCCCGTCAACCTTGGCTTGATACTAGAGAAAGATCTTGGTGGTATTAAACTATTGGGAAATAGTTTACTGACTGCCCTGCCATCAAGGCAAGTATATTCTAAGATAAATATGAAGTAAAACACCTTCATTTAAGCTACATTTGGGTATTTGCGCAGACACTAGAAATGACTTAAAGCATTGTTTTTTAAGAAAGTATAGACATTTTACTCAATTATAATAGCCATGATAAAATTATTCCCCCTCAATTAACAAAGTGTTTAAATCAAAATAAATTTAAAAATGAGACAGAATTGCTTTGCCCAGATACTTGTCGTTGTGTCGTATTAGTCACCTGGATTATAGAAGCAGTAAAGCAAGACAAGAAGTATTTGTATTGCGAGGAGGAGGAGAAGCAGAGAGCGGAGTGGAAGGGAAACTGAGACTCTGCACATGCGTTATAAATCAGCATGGTCAAACGGGACTGCACTGCAGCCTTCTTGTCTGTAAATCGTAATAGCCAGCACAAAGGGGCTTTTCTTTCCAAGCCCAAGAAATAGCTGAACACATTTCCAGCATGTTGCCTGAGAAGTATTGTCAGCACGCCTCCGCCGTTTTGTTCAAGGCAGAACTTGGAATGAGGCTTAAATTTTCTACTTGACATAAAATTGGTACAATTGTAGTCAGCGTCGAAGTAGAAATTATTTTATTGTTTTTGTTTTGCTTTGCTCTACTACAGTAAACCTGTTAGTACTGGCTGCTGTCTCTCACTCAAAGCCCAAGGTTTCCAGTAACAAGAACCACAGCTGCACAGAATGGGTTGCCAGAGATCTGAACCACCACAAGCATTACTCATCTGGTCCTGCCCTGCTCTGCAGTCTTGGCCAAGAGGCAATGTCAAGTTCACCTCACACTTGGGACACACAAACGAAGAGCTTAAACAGCTCTTCAAAAGATACTTTAAAATGCTGAAAGTAGCTGCTGAATATCAAGTAGCCTGACATAAATGAAGGCTCTAACCCACCTGACATTGCTTTCAACGGGTTTTATGCTGTTTGCCAGAAGAACTTAATCCACAAAGCTGACCCATTCATTCGTCAGTGCTTTTTATATAAAAGACTATATCATGGGGGCACCTGGGTGGCTCAGTGGGTTAAGCCTGTGCCTTCGGCTCGGGTCATGATCTCAGGGTCCTGGGATCGAGCCCTGCATCGGGCTCTCTGCTCAGCGGTGAGCCTGCTTCTCCCTCTCTCTGCCTGCCTCTCTGCCTACTTGTGATCTCTCTCTCTCTCTGTCAAGTAAATAAATAAAATCTTAAAAAAAAAAAAAGACTATATCATGCGTTCATAACAAAAAGATCTCAAATACCTATTTTAAAATACAGATAGACAAAAATACTATCGCATAAAAAAATTCATTATAGGATAAGTGGTTTTAATTGAAATCCTCACATATATATGGTAAAGTTCAAAATGCCCTTAGGAGAGTTGATGATGTGATTCAATATTCTAAAATGAGAAAAATAAGCATGAATGAGGTACCACAATAAAATAAAAATTTTTAAAAATCAAACAATGCATGTATTGACTGTTGCATCAGCAAAATCTACAGCTAATATTAAGACAGCAATCTAAGCTAATATTACATTAGTCACATTCAGTATCTTTAAAGCCTTATTAGTAAATATTTATGTTTTAATAGATTTTCATTATAATTTAAGAAATTTAAAAATGGCAGATGTACTCCTATGCCATTCATCTTGTAAGGACACTAATATTTTAAGTCATGTAGGTCATTCTTAGTAAGTTAAGGAAGTAAAGAGTATCAAGTCAAAACTCCAGACACAATGAAAATCTTCCTCAGACTTCTCATGCTATCGTAACTCACAAAGCAAATTACTCTAAGTGAGCTACGTCATCAGTAATACTTGTAGTGTAAAATGAGATTCTTACCAAATCATACTAGCCTGTAGTACATAAGGTTTCTATTAATTGCTTTCTACACTGATTACTTGATATATATTTTTTTAATTCCTGGTGAGGAAAACCCCTATGGTATTGGATTTCAATTGGAGACAGCATTGTTTAATAAATAATAAACTTGTGTAAATACATATATTTTTAGCTGATAGACTAAAAAATCCCTCAAAGAAATAACACCCAAGTTGCAGTGAGCACGCCTAGTGCTCAAGTCTTGGATACCAAATACTGTTATCATTAAATAGCACCAAGGCGGGGCACCTGGGTGGCTCAGTAGGTTAAAGCCTCTGCCTTCGGCTCAGGTCATAATCTCAGGGTCCTGGGATCGAGCTCCGTGTCGGGAATCTCTGCTCAGCAGGGAACCTGCTTCCCTTCTTTCTGCCTGCCTCTCTGCCTACTTGTGATCTCTGTCTGTCAAATGAAAAAATAAAATCTTTTTATAAATAAATAAATAAATAGCACCAAGGCTTCTTGGAGAAATTGACTGATTCCCAGTCTGAGATAGGAAATCATAAAGTAAATATGGAAAAATCTGTGCTAGAAAGGCAAGAAATGTCTAAGCTAATGGAAGATATGTGAAACGGCCTAAGGAAAGGATTTGAAAGGATTCATACTGGCCAAATCTGGGGCAGTTAGAGGATCAGAAATAATACATACAGCAATGGGTTGTAACGCATTAAATATAAAAGGAGCAAGGATAAATATGATAATGTGTTATTATACACTGAATGTAAAAGGAATTCCTGGGTCCATGTGGATACCCAAAGCAAGGGGGTAGGGGGGCTCTTTATAGGATAATTCAAAACTTAAATGAGGAAGGAAGAGTAGAAGTTTTCAAAAAACATCATTCTGTAAACCTCAAAGTAATAATTCAAGCAAAGATAATCAATGAATTCTAAAACCACTTGAATGATTGGGTGTTGAGAAATACGATATCCACACCATCTCAAAGTATCGTCCCACAAACCATTCATTATAAAGGAGAAAAGATACCTTTATAGTGGAGACATCTGGCGGACACCAGCTGAACCTCATGAGCAAATTTAGCATTGCTAAAAATAGAACTGACATTCTGTGATGCAGTGAAAGTCTGTGCTGAGCTGGAGAACCATGCACTGAAAGAGAAGTAGTACATAAAGGGATGGCAGGAGGTAGGGCTGGAGGGCTACACAAGATCCAGATTGTGAAGTCAGGATTACCTCCAGTCTATGGATGAAGAAACTGAAATTCAGAGAAGTTAGACAACTTCTCAAAATCAATCCAGTACCTTGAGATGAGCAAAGCTGAAATTTGAACCAAGTCCAGCTGATTCTAAAAACCCAGATTCTTTTGACAATGGGAGCTGGCAACCCCAACCTGATCCTCCATTCTCCCAAACTTTACAAAGAAACTTGGCCAAAACTTTGATGCTATCATTCACTAGAGGCCATGAGTCACACCAACAAACCATTCACATGTCTAATTTAAAAAGACGCTTTCCATTTATAATTTTTTGAGGAAAAACCCCCCAAACCTGTCAATTCACTGGTTATATCTAAAATACCAATACATATTTTGGCAATTCTGTAATTGCATCTGAGAACAGTAAAATTTAGTTTCGTGCAATTTTGGAAGCAAACCTTACTACTCATATTGAATTTCTGTTCTCATTTCCACATTTTGGAGAGAGCTTGCTTCATAAGACTAACAATATCAAAGAGATGTTAAAAATATAACTTCGGGGGCGCCTGGGTGGCTCAGTGGGTTAAGCCGCTGCCTTCGGCTCAGGTCATGATCTCGGGGTCCTGGGATCGAGTCCCACATCGGGCTCTCTGCTCAGCGGGGAGCCTGCTTCCCTCTCTCTCTCTCTCTCTCTCTCTCTCTGCCTGCCTCTCTGTCTACTTGTGATCTCTCTCTGTCAAATAAATAAATAAAATCTTTAAAAAAAAATATATATATAACTTCGAAGAGTTACAGGCAAATGTATTGGCAATTTATTATCAAAGTATCTTATCAAACAGGAAAAACAAATGACAAAGTACTTTTTAGAAAAACTGTACTTAAAATTTTCCAAACTAAAACAGTTGTTCAGAAGTTGTTTCATACTGTGAAAAAGGAAATTCTTCCCCTGATGTGTAATCAGAGTACAAATGGTATGACCCCTACTGTTTGACCTTCGGCAATGGACTCATCCTAAGGTTCAGATCTATAAAATAGTGGTCACAAGAGTAGCAATCTGGGGCACCTGGGTGGCTCAGTCAGTTAAGCATCTGTCTTCAGCTCAGGTCACGATCCCGAGGTCTTGGGATGGAGCGCGCATTGGGCTTCCCTCTCAGCAGGGAGTCTGCTTAACCCTCTCCCTGTTACTCCTCCCTGTTCATGCTCTCTCTCTCTCTCTCTCTCAAATAAATAGTCTTTTTAAAAAGGAGTAGCAATCTTATAAGGATCATTGTAATTAATAAAAATAATGGATGTAAAATTCTTAATAAACTGTCTAGAACATGGTAATTGTTCAGTAAATGGTTCCTTGGGTTCTTCTATTTTCTGTTAAGCTCATACAATGGGTCGAATCACAAATCCATTTTCAAAGAAAAAGAATTTCATTATCTCTATATTTTTTCCAAAAAAATTAGGAAAACTCTAAACTACTGATCCTGGACGAGGGGTCAGAAACTTGCTTTTGCTACCAGCTAGGAGCACGGCTATGAACTTTAAAGACAAATGCATCATGACTACCTTTTTGCATCAGTGCATCTTCTCTTGTTTCTCGAAAGGATCTCCAGTTGTCTTTCCAGAATCCTTTCCTCCCATCTGCCACCCCCACCCAGGTGCACCTCTCCAATCCTTCCTGGGTGAGACAAAAGCCTTCCCATAAAGAACTTCCAGATCGGCCTCAGCTCTAACCCAGACAGCCTAACATTCTCATGTCTTCTTCCTTCAGGTCATTTCAGAACTGCTGTATTCTAGGACAATTAGGGATGAATGTTAAAGGATACGATCATAATGAATTGTATGCCGACCCTCCCCTACTGTGACCACCAGGCATTCTGACACGTAACCCGTGCCAGAAAGCAAAGGCAGGTGAGACACAGTGACACAGAGGAGCCGCCGCATGGCACCACGGCCCTCTCCTTCAGACGGTAGCCAGACTTCTGTGCACAGCCCTTGCTCAGTAGAGCTCCCTCCCTTGTGACTGGGCTGAATGCTTCTCCGCTGCACCAAGGCATGGTGCCCCCACAGTCCCACCTTCTCCAGTACTACCCTTCCTGCACGGCTGCTGGAGAAACGTTACAATCTGTTCTGGTTTTGTTCCCATTGGGCCTCATCGTGACCTCTCACAGTTATGAAAAGTCAGAGGAAACCTTTGAAAGTCACTGCATCCACCATTTAACCCACATTAATTAGGAAGCTATTAGGTGTGCCTTGGTTTCACTGTGGTATCATCACGGACTCTGGGGAGCCCCAGAGTCTTTCAACAGGATTAGCAGAACCCTTGGTACACAGTAAGCGCTTAATAAGCATTCATTTGAACAAGGCCCCTCCTCACCATATACTCTTGCCATACCACGATTAGCACTAACGGCCAGGGCTCGAAGGCAGGAGCAGGAACACGTCTCGGGCCACCAGCTCGGAGCCTCTAAGCCGGCCTCCCTGGCCTCTTCAGCAGCCGGACTCCTAGGGTTGGCATCAGGTCTGCGGACTGTCCTGGGAACAGAGACTTGCACAAGCCCTTAGATTACTTCCTTTCTACCTGGAGTCAAAGCTGACACCAGTGGGGTCTTCCACTGTCCGATCTCATAGGCCAAGGACTGACCAACCGCCCTCCAACAGATTCCAACTGCCGACACTGAGTACAAGCTTGTTCCCTTTGGCGCCACTGACATCACAGTCCAACCGTGGAATCTTCGCCTCGCCACACTTCATACCCCTCCCCAGCCAGAGGCTTTCGTCTCTCTCCATCAACACTTCCCACTCGAATGAGAATTTGACACCTTACAATCAATCACTTCACTCCTTGGGGATTCCAGGGAAGACTCCTAGGTTTTCCACGCTATGTGGGGACACGCTGCCAAGAGGGCCTGCGGCCTTTCCAACACACTAACCACTTCGTTGAGAGAGAGTGGCCAGCCAGTGCCCAGTTCTAAAGCATGATTGTCCATGAAAATGGCAGTGAATGAGTTCTCTGTAAGGTGAGGTTTTAAGATCAGGGTAAAACTTAATCCGATGAGAAAGTGGGTTGTCTTCTGAGGGTCTTTGCTTCTATTTAAGAAACCAAAGTGTGTGTGTGTGTGTGTGTGTGTGTGTGTGTGTGTGTGTCCTAATGTGTCCTTCAGTTTACAGCATAGCAAATATTTCTTGCTGGGCTCAGTGTTACAAAATCAGAGCTCCCTTTCTCCTCTCTCTTCCCCTCCAGGAAGATCCTGCCAGGCTCCCTGCCCCTCACTGCCTCACCCTACCCTTCTCTCTGGATCCCACAGAGCCTCCCACTGGCAGACTTCCATCCACTCCTCATCACACCTTTCACTCACACAACACACACTCAGTAAATGTCCTGAGACCACTTAATCAAGGACACAGAAGAGTGCGTGCCCTCAGGCGTGTCCACAGGACCTACTAAGCTGCCTCCAGCCACTCAGGCGGGACTCTTCCGCACATAATCACACATCGGTACTTCAGGTACTGCTCCTAGTCTGTTCCCTCCACTCTTGCCTCACAAATAAGGAATTAATGCTTTAAACATACCTGATACAGAAAGCAGTATTAGCCAAATCTAGTGTTCAAAGATTTATAGTTAAGTAGGATTTCCATATTTCTTCTTGAGTAGTTTCAGCTACTCAAACTCAATAGCATTAATATTTTGTTTTACAAACAGTTCTGTATTACACATAATTTACTAACTTTACTGAGTGTTTGCTGTGTGCTATTCCGTGTTTTATGTCACTTAGTGGCATTATAGTATGTAATGCTTACCACTGCCCTAGGAAGTGGAAAGGAGGAAGTCAATGCACAAAAACTAGTAGACTTCCAGAGGCACCTGGGGGGCACAGTCAGTTAAGCCTCTGCCTTTAGCCCAGGTCATGATCCCAGGGTCCTGGGATGGAGCCCCATGTTGACCTCTCTGCTAGTGGGGAGTCCCCTTCTCCCTCTGTCTTTCCCTCTGCTTGTTACCCCCCCCAATCAAATAAATAAATTAAATCTTTTTAAAAAATTGGTAGACTCCAATACTTTAAGATCCAGTTGTCCTCTCCTTCAAAATCATTTCAGAAGAGTAATTACTTTTAAGATTTCCTCGTCTCTAGATGGCCCACTCTTTGACATTTTTACACTGAGAACTTGCTAATAGACAACTTCTTAGTCCTTCAAAGAATTTACATCAATTAGTCAGGCCGGCTGTTCTCCGATGTTTTTAATCTCATGCATAAATAACCAGTACAGTCTCTTCACGCCTGCCTAATTTATTAATACTACTTCATGACGACACTGTCTCTTCGCGAAGTCTCTGTAAACATACAGAGTTCTATTCTGAAGAGCCCTACCTACGACTGCAGTACCAACTTGATCTTGGGTGCAATCACTCTTGTTTTGTGGTAGATGTCTGAAAATGAAGGAGAAAATTGCTTTTCTAATCAATATTTTTGGATACTAAGATCGGTATACAATGAGCAAAGCAAGTTGATACGACCAGTCTGTACTTTCCTTGCTGCCTTTTCTCTCTTCACAACTCGCCTGGCCCAGCAGTCTCCATAGGCTTTTACAAGGACAGGAAAATAAATCAAGAAAGCAGCTCTAGCTAAGGCGTCAGGCGGTGATGACACAGACATTAAACCAGTCCCGGACCCACCCATCGCTCCAACCCATGTCACACTCTTTCTCAACCAAACACAGATGAGCTTCCACCCACAGGAGTTGTCCCAGGACAATAACCCTGCTGGCCTCTGCAGCCTAATGAATATATGTACCCCTAGAGTGTCCTGCCAACAGGCAATTTGGTCACCATGGAAAGTAACTGGGAACAATATTTTGGAGTAGAGGAAGATGTACCAGGAAGTGAAGTTTCAAGGCCTAGCACTTGGGCAGACCCGTTCCAGGGTCCTGGCAAAGACGTGAGTGAGGAGTTCTGGTGATATTTGCAAAGTGAGATATTTTTGTGTTCTTCATAAAGAAAACATCCTTATGATATGAAGTTCAACCCCACAAAGATCCAGTGCTCCTAAATTATACCTTATACAATACCAGCCTCTCACTGAAAGATGGCTAAAGTCTAAGCTAGTCTGTATTTATTTATGTGATATCAGAAGTTGTTTTTCCTCCAATATGAAAACAAAACTAACCTTCAGAAGGGAGATAACTAAAAAACAAATTTCATGTTAAGAACAAAAGAATTATGTAATATGGCATGCCTCCTTTTCAGCTATATCATGAAACACCTTTGGTAACCCATGGATATCTTGTTTTTAACTGTATTGTCTGACAAGTCTGCAGGAATAAGTCTGGGACAACAATCAAAGGTCCCCCACAGGATGCTGCTGTGCAGTTATGTTGAGGAAAAATCCACGTACCAAAAGGTTTATGGGCTTACATCCTGGGGCAACTCCTTAGAAACTCACTGATACTTACTATAAACAGGTATCCTACTTGAGCGACACAAGGGCCAAGGCAACTGTAACCCGTGTTGTTCCAAGAAACAGTTAAATGATAAGATCAGAGATGGGGAGCCTGGGTGGCTCAGTCGTTAAGGGTCTGCCTTCAGCTCAAGGCATGATCCCGGGGTCCTGGGATCGAGCCCATCATCGGGCTCCCTGCTCAGCAGGGAGCCTGCTTCTCCCTCTGTCACCCACCCCTGCTTGTGTTCCCTCTCTCCCTGTCCCTCTATCTGTCAAATAAATAAATAAAATCTTAAAAAAAAAAGATCAGAGAAGTAAAAATTAATTATTAAATTAATTAAATTAAAAAATTAATTAGCAAAAATGACAGTTCTAACACCCCATGTTGTAGCTGGAAGGATGAAAATAGTAAATACCCATAAGTGGGAAGGAAAGCTTTTGAGTAGGAAAGAAAAATCCTCCTGCAAACACTTGGTGCTCAGATATGGCGCTCCCTCCTAAGGCATTGGGATTCTAAGCCCCTCCCATACTGTTCAGATGATGGGCATCTGCAGAAGGTCTGGGAGGGACAGTACACCTGCAGGACTGGGAGGGGCGCTCCTCCAAGGAGCGACTTGGTGGCTGCCTTCGGCTCACTCACTGACAACTGGAAACAGAAGCAGCACTAGAAATGTAGAGAAAGAGGCAAATCCCATGTTGTTTGTGAAGTAGCTTTTACCTAAACGCTTATCCACTGGGAAAGGAATAAATAAAAAGTTGTATAAGCAAGCAGTGGAACTCTGTCCCCCAATTAGATGAAGCAGGCAATAAAACCACACCAAACCATCCGAACTAGAAAAGTTCTACTTGTTTAAGCCAATTCTTACAGAGCTGGCTCCTTCTAGGATACATATGAAGTTACAACAGTGAAGACATGTACGTAAAGAAAATAGTATTTAGGATTAGCAGAGAGGAATGTGTGACAAACAGGGAGGCTTTGCCTACTCTGAATTTAAAAATTAGGTCCCCTCCTAGCACCCAGTTCTTCTCTTTCGCAACCTTTATTGCAAATGTTAACAGTAAATTTACCAAGTAATATTCATATAATTGCCTTCTTCTTCACTCTACAGCAAAGCTCTGTGAGGCCATTATATCCCAAAGATAATACAGTAACTGATAAACAACAGGCACCAAGAAACTAGTTTTAATAAGTAAATCATTGTCTGTAGCTTCAAGCACTGTTGACACTTTGACATCTTACACATACTTGACAGCAGTTCAACTCTCCCTCCTAAATACCACCTTCTTCTGACCCAACTGACTGACTGACATAGGCACCTGAATGCCCGTTACCGGGCTACCCCAGAAGCTGCATTACAAAACTGAACTTAGCCTCCAAAGAAAATTGTTTCCATACTGTCAAAAGCATGCAAAGGTAGATACACCGAATGTCCTCTGTAGCATTACTTGCAAGTGCAAACATAAAGAAATCAATGGAAACATTCCTAATGGAATGGGATACCACTTACTTTTTTACACTAATGAATGAAGGAGTTCCATCTCTGTGCACTTAAGTGGAACAAGCTGGAAAGCTCCTTGTCCTAGATTATTAAATGACAAAAGAATGTTGCAAAGGTACTATATCTGTTGAGGTGATCATTACACGTGTATATAGTTGAAAACATGCAGGGCAAAAACTACCAGGTCATGCAGGGCAGTGGAATTTCTCCTTTTACTTTTAGTACACTGTTCACATCATTGAGTTTTCTAAGTGAATAATCCTGACACACAAAAAAATGCAACAGTTAAGAAGCATTCAGAAAAACAACTCTTTTCTGCATTCCTCATCTTTAGTACACACTTCTCGCGCAAGTTCACCAAGTCCAAAAACTTGGTAGCTTTCCTGGACTCCTCCTTTCCCTTACTTCTGAAACTTTATAAACACATCTTTAACGATTTTAATTCCTTAGCATTGCTTCTGTCTGTTCTCTCCATCCCATTCCCTCTGCCTTAGTTTAAGCTTTCATCATCTCCCTCTACAGCAGTCCACTAACTGGCTTCCTTTTCTACGTCAGTCACTCCTCCACTCCACCTTTGACAATGCTTCCACACTTCCAGAATGCACACGAAAGGAGAAAGCAAGCAAGCAAGCCACAGCACAGACTTACCCCTTCCAGTGATTCCTTACTGCCTATGCAATGGAGTTCACTGAACTTAGTCTGCCCAGGACACCTGGCGAAACATTATCTCCCACCATTTCTACTATTGTGCTCCATATTTTTCTAATAATAAACTTCTTGCAGTTCCCTAAATCTTCCATAATTTTGCTCATGCTATTTTCCCTTAGCCTGGGATGTACTTCCCTTTCCTACCCTTGGTGAGAGTAAAATAACTTTTGCTTAATAACTCAAACCAGAGCTTCACGTTCTGCATCAAACTCTCTGCTACTTTTCCCTCAAATGGAATGCTCCTTCCTTTGTGCTCTCCCTAAATCTTCCACTGAATCATTAAAACCAAGTGGGAACTGCCATGTATTGTACACTGCTGAGGGCCAGGAACTTTAAAGGCTTCATGCATTCCACGCTAATGCTATTTTGAGGTAGGTAGCCTTCTGCATTTTATAGCTTATAAAAATGTTGAAACTTCTCCCATTTTAGGAATGACAAAATAGAAGCCAGAAGGGTTAGCTGGGAGGGCAGGGGAGTGAGAACTTGTCCAAACCCTTACAGGAAAAGAGATTTTGATTCCAAATATTTCCAGCACCCATTATACTGCATCACTTTTATTAACCTTTCATTGTATTTACTTGCTTGAATTTATCCTTTTCTACGTAAAATCCTAATCTTGTGGACAGGGACTATTTCTGACTCATGCTCTGATCCTCAGACCTAGTACAGAGCTGGGCACACATCAGGAGATCATAGATATTTGCTGGGCAGTGCAGCCCAGTGAGTCAGGGAGAGCAAGGCCATGAAGGGCACAGGATTTGGAATCACACAGCATGACCTTGAACAAACTATTACATCTCCAAGCCTCAGTTTCCCTAAAAGTGCAACAGTGATGAAAAGAACTTTGTATTGGGCTACTAAAATGATTTAACAAATGACACAAATAAAGCACCTTCCACACAGCCTGAAACACAGTAATGCTGTCAAGTAGTTAAAATACCAACGACGAAAAAGAAACTCATAGCGGCAGGCATCTGCCTGTAAGGGCTAAGTTTTGTTGAAGTAAGAAACTATCCCAGAATCTTAGTAACATAAAACACTAAGGGCAGGGGGACACCTGGGTAGCTCAGTTGGTTGGGTGACTGCCTTCAGCTCAAGTCATGGGTCCTGGGATTGAGCCCCTTGCTCCCTCTGTGTCAAATAAATAAATAAAATCTTAAAAAAAAAAAATCAAGGATTTATTTGCCCGCTGAAGTTCTGGTGATTTACCTCTACTTGGTTCTCATTCAAGTACTCAAAATACAATCTCATCCAGAACATCACCAGCTACCCCAGCAGGGGTAGGAAACATGGGAAACTGTGGATCTTAAAGACTTCCACTTAAAGACTAAGCCTGGGTGGTTAAGTGGTTTATAAGTAAGTCACCCTCAAATCTATTTAACCTTTATTTGTGAGAGGGAGAAATTGTAAAGCAAAAGAAGGATGGCTGCACAAGGAGTCAGAAAACCTTTTTTCTGTTTTGAGCCCCTGCCCTATTTGGGCCAAACCCCTATTTGGCTTTCAATAAGAGGCCTCATTTACCTCACCTAAGCTTGCCCTTCATGAAATAAGGAGTTCTGCCAGTCCACCTTCAAGCTTTCACTCAGGAGTCTTCTAATGGAAGCAGCTAAGGGCCCAAATTAGTACTGAAGTCAATCCTAATACTGTCTCTAACCCTTGGCTCTGCTTGTAACTCTCTCCTGAAATGGTGTCCTTTCCATTGAATAAAACCCCAGTGTTTGTTTTTCAGCCCTTACAAGTGTAAGAGACAAAATCCCAACTCATAACTAGCTAAGCAAAAAAAAAAACAAAAAAACAAAACAAAACAAAAAAAAAACAAACAACCAACCAACCAAACAAAAACCCAAAGGTATGAAGCCATCCCCTGGTCCAGTGGTAAACTTTGTGCAAAAAAGAAACCCATGATTGTTATATCTAACCATTGAGATTTTCAGAGCACTTGTGACTGCACCGTAACTGAGCCTATCCTGACTGCCAGGCTCCCTGCACATGACTGACCGCATGCCCTCCAACCCGCTTCCACCACGGTGGAACAAGTAAACCACCCCTCCCAGCATCCTACCAGTCCCAAGGAAGACCTCTGACCAGCACTGCTGGATGAATCCTTGGGCCAGATGACAGGGACACCATGAAGTACCAGCCCCAAGTCACAGGCCTTCTAACCCAGCAGCAGAGCAAGGTCTGCTACCAGAAGAGGTGTGAGAAAGAGAAGCAATAGTTACTAATCCATAGGATTCCTTCTCTCTAAAACTAACTTTGTTCGGAGTAAACACCTGCTAGCCTATCAGCATCATCAGTGCACCCGTGATGTGTTTTCATTTCCTTGAAGGAAACGGGAAGAAAATTCTCCAAACATATGAATATAGCTTTTGCTAAGAAAGCCTGCCACAATGTTTGGATTAAACAAGTTACATTTGTTTTATACAACTGTAAGTGTAGCAAAGATCATGTACTGTTTAGGTTATTTGAGCTAGCTCATTCAAAATCAACTCTCTTTCTCCCAGCCTGTGAAGACTTGCCAAATCCTCTTTGAAAATTATACAGCCATCACTAACCACTGCAGACAACTTCAGCTGGTTTCCAAGATGGGATTCTATCTTTCCTTACTCCTTTTACACACTCCTGTACCACTTCTCCCTAGTACTGAACACATACCTTGTAAACATACAAAAGACAACGCAAATTTCATTTAGGGTTTCAAGAATCACATACCGAACAATATTGTTAGGAACAAATACCTACACAAGAATATCCATACTAAATTACCTACTACACATCTAAAAGTGACCAAAGAAAAATAGCAAGTAGTTTTTGATATGAATCATTTGTTATTCTTCTATCTCCCTGAACTATGGCAACACTCGGGGAGGACCTTTTCATTCCCTTCCCCAACCCAACACATGTAAACAAACATCAGGTATATTCTCCTTATCTACATACGCTTGTGAAACCATCTTCACATTGGAAAATGATGTGAAATAAACCTTAAGATTTTGTCCCATACCAAAATGAATAGTAATCAAAGTATACATTAAGAAACCACTAGAATATGGGGCGCCTGGGCAGCTCAGAGGGTTAAAGCCTCTGCCTTCGGCTCAGGTCATGATCCCAGGGTCCTGGGATCGAGCCCTGCATCAGGCTCTCTGCTTGGCGGGGAGCCTGCTTCCCCCTCTCTCTCTGCCTGCCTCTCTGCCTGCTTGTGATCTCTGTCAAGTAAATAAATAAATAAATAAATCTTTAAAAAAAAGGGAAAGAAAGAAACTACTAGAATAGCCCACAAAGCATCTGTTCCAGCAAGAAAGTCTCACCTCACTACATTTCTTTCATGAATAACTATAAAAATATCTAAGTATCCACGCATCAAAACAATCTTACCATTTTACCCAGTAAAACATAAATTCAAACAGAATGACATAAGAACTATCAGCAAAGTCCTTTATTACACCTGCAATCAGAAACCGTGCTTAAAGCTAAAAGTGCATTCAAATCTGACACATAATATATTTAAAAATTCAAACGAAAAAGGATAGTTTCTCCTTAGGAGATGGTTGCTCTTTTATACTTACTAATTTTCCTTCATATAGGCATACTTTCAACTGAAAAACAAAAAACAAACAAACAAACAAAAACTCTCACTTTGTTTTTGTTCCTTGTATCTTACGGCGAAATAGAAGCTAATGTTTGTTTCCCAACAGAAGCTGCCTTTTCAAGAGTAATGTTATATATCCTTTGTGTAGATTGGATTTCTTTTTAACGTATCACACCCCATAACTCAGGCAGACAATGAATTGAGAACTTAATTGATGATAGTAAAGAAATTGCCTATTTGTAGAAACCGGCAACCCACAGAACTATAAAGAAGTTATAATATTTATTATTAGTCACAACTAAGTGTGAAATTATCTAAGTGAGTCAATCTGGAAGTTCCTCATCTGAGCAGGAAAATGAAAGTTGAGGACATGGCAATATTTTAATTAACAACCATACTCCAACATTTATTTCTCTCTCTTCAAGCTCAGGCCTACATGAACTGCCAAACCAGCTTATCATTTCTTCTCACCTATCCAACAGACACTTCAGATTCAGTCTGAACTGAACTCAGCGTCTTCCTCCCCAAACTGGCCCTTCTCCTGGGACCCCTTTCTCAATGCCCATATCTGAAACCTGGAGGTCTGCATGGGCTCCCAGCCATCCTTCCATCTCTGTCACATGCAACCATAAGCCAGTTGTGCTAATTACGCCAGAGACCTCTCTCAGGTGTGTCCACTCTTTTCACCCCCTTTTGTCAGTTACTAGGTCCTAACCACTTCTGCATTATTTCTCTACTGTGCTAACTATTCAGTCTTAAATTGTGCCCCTTCAAACTATTGTTCATAAATGCCAAGTAATCCTTGCAAATGTTTACTTAATGTTATCCTTCATACTCCCATCCTTAAAAACTTTTGGCCAGTTATCATCACTTGAAGATGAAGCCAAAACTGTTAAAAGAAGAACGAACAAAGTCCACAGTTGTAGAAGAAAGGAAATAACAAAGATTAGAGTAGAAATTAATGAAAATGAGACTAAAACAGAAATGATCATTGAAACTAAGAGCTGATTTGTTGAAAAAATAAACAAAATTGACAAACCTTTAGCTAAACTCACCAAGGGAAAAAAATGGCAGTACTCAAATAAAATCAGAAATGGAAAAACTGTTATAATTGATACAACAGAAATACAAAGGATCATACAGATAACTATAAACAATTCTATGCCCCAAAATTAGACAACCTAGAAGAAACAGATCAAATCCGACTAACATACAACCTACCAAAGTGAGTCATGATGAAATAGAAAATCTGACCTAGCAAGAAGATTGAATCAGTAACCAAAAATCTCCCAACATTAACAAAACCCTACAACCGGAAAGGTTCACTGGTAGATTCTACCCAACATTCAAAGAATAATTAATACCAATCCTTCTCAAACTCTTCCAAAAAACAGAACGGGGGGAGCCTTAAAAAAAAGAAACATTTATGGGGCCAGCATTACCCTGAAACCAGACAAGAATTCCACAAAAAAAGAAAATTATAGGTCAATATCCCTCATGAACACAGATGTGAAAATCCTCAAAAAAAGAAAAAAAGAAAACAAAAAACAAACAAAGAAAAAAAACTTAGCAAACTGAATTCAACAATACATTAAAAGGATCATTCACCACGAGTAATGATTTGGTCTAAGGATGCAAGGATGGTTCAACATCCACAAATCAGTCAATGTGATACACCACAATAACAAAATGAAGGGTAAAAAAAGATAAAAATCATATGATCACCTCAATAGATGAAGAAAAAGCATTTGACAAAATTCAACATCTGTTTATGATTAAAAATAAAGAAGAAGTGGATACAGAGGGAACGTAACTCAACACAATAAAAGGCAAACTATGATAAGCCCACAGCTAACATCATACTCAACAGTGAAAGCTGAAAGCTTTTCCTCCAAGGCCAGGAATGGACAAGGAGGTCCACTCTTACCACTTTTATTCAATACAGTATTAGAAGTCATAGCCAGAGCAGTTAGGCAAGAAAAAAATAAGAAAAGGCACCCAAATTGGAAGGAAGAAGTGGGGCACCTGGCTGGCTCAGTCAGTGGAGCATAGGGCTCTTCATTTTAGGGTTGTGGGTTCAAGCCCCATGTTGGGTGTAGAGATTACTTAAAAATAAATTTGGGGTGCCCAGGTGGTACAGTAGGTTGGGTGTCTGTCTCTTGGTTTCAGCACAGGTCATGAACTCAGGGTTGTAAGATTAGATATTAGGCTCTGTGCTCAGTGTGGAGTCAGCTTGGGTGTCTCTCTCCCTTTTCCTCTGCCCCTTGCCACCGCCCCCCCCCCAACCCTACCACACATGTCCTCTCTCTTTCGCTCTCTCTCAGATAATCTTTTTAAAAATTAAATAAATAAAATCTTTAAAATAATTTTAAAAATAAAAACAAATACTTTTTTTAAAAAGGAAAGGAAGAAGTGAAACTCACTAATTGCAAATGGCATACTGTTATACATAGAAAATCTTAAAAACTCCATCAAAAAACTGTTAGAACTAAGAATGAATTCAGTAACGTTGCAGAATACAAAAATCAATATATAAAAATCAGCTGTGTTTCTGTACACTAATAAGAAAATATCAGACAGATTAAGAAAATGATCCCATTTACCACTGCATCAAGAAGAATAAAATAAGGCGCTTGGGTGGCTCAGTGCGTTAAGCCTCTGCCATCAGCTCAGGTCATGATTTCAGGGTCCTGGGATGGAGCCCCATGTCAGGCTCCCTGCTCACTGGGGAGCTTACTTTCCCCTCTCTCTCTGCCTGTCTCTCTGCCTACTTGTGATCCTTCTCTCTCTGTCAAATAAATAAAATGTTAAAAAAAAAAAAGAATAAAATACCTAGTAAAGTTAACCAAGGAGGCAAAAGACCTGTGTATTGAAACTACAAGGCATCAGTGAAAGGACCTAAAGTGAATACAAATAAACAAACATATTCTGTGTTCATAGATCAGAAAAATTAATATTGTTAAAATGTTCATACTAGGGGCGCCTGGGTGGCTCAGTGGGTTAAGCCGCTGCCTTCGGCTCAGGTCATGATCTCAGGGTCCTGGGATCGAGTCCCGCATCAGGCTCTCTGCTCAGCAGGGAGCCTGCTTCCCTCTCTCTCTCTCTCTCTCTGCCTGCCTCTCCGTCTACTTGTGATCTCTCTCTCTGTCAAATAAATAAACAAAATCTTTAAAAAAAAAAAAAATGTTCATACTACACAAAGCAATATACAAATTCAGTGCAATCTCCATCAATATCCCAATGGTATTTTTCACAAAAATAGAATAATCATGAAACTTGCATGGAACCACACAAAACCCTGAATAGCCAAAACAATCTTGAGGACAAAGAACAAATGGTATTGGTGTAAGACAGACACATATATCAATGGAACAGACTAGAGAACCCATGAATAAACCCATGCATACAAAGTCAATTGAGTTGTGACAAAGGAGTCAAGAATATAAAATGGGGGAAAGACAGTCTCTTCAATAAATGGTGCCAGGAAAATTGGACAGCCACATGCATGCAAAAGAATGAAACTGGGCCACTATCTTATATCCTACACAAAACTTAACTCAAGATGGATTAAACTCTTGAACATGTAAGACCTGAAACCGTAAAACTAGAAGAAAGCACAGTGGTAAGCCCCTTGACATCAGTCTTGGTGAGGATCATTTTAATCTGACACCAAAAGCAAGACAACAAAAGCAAAAATAAACAAGTGGAACTATGTAACTAAAATGCTTCTGTACTGCAAGGAAACCATCAACAAAATGAAAAGGCAACCTACTGAATGGGAGAAAATATTTGCAAATCATATATCCTATAAGGGTTTAAAATCACAAATATATATAGAACTCCTACAACTAAACAGAAAAAAAAAATCTGATTAATAAATGGGCAGAACAGGGTCCCCTGGGTAATTCAGTTGGTTAAGTGTCGAACTCTTGATTTCAGCTCAGGTCATGGTATCAGCGTCATGAGATAGAGTCCTCATCAGGCTCCAAGCTCAGCGTGGAGTCTGCTTGAGATTCTCTCTCTCCTTCTCCCTCTGCCCCTGCCCCTGGCCATGTGCTCTCTTTCCCTCTGTCTAAATAAATAAAAGAATCTTTTTAAAATAAATAAATAAATAAATAAATGGGCAGAAGATCTGAATAGACTTTTTTCCAAAGAAGATAGACAGACGGCCAACAGGTGCATGAAAAGATGCTCAACATCACTAATCATCAATGAAATGCAAATCAGAACTACAGTGAGATGTCACCTCACTCTTGTTAGAGTAGCTATTGTCAAAGAGACAAGAAATAACAACTGTTGGTGAGGATGCAGAGAGAAAGAAACCCCTGTGGGAATGCAAACTGGTGCAACCACTATGGAATGCAGTATTGAAATTCCTCAGGAAATTAAAGACAGAACCACCACAGGACCCAGAAAGTCTACTTGTGGGTTTTTATCCAAAAAGAAAAACATAGTATGCACCCCCATGTTCATAGTAGCATTATTTATAATAGCCAAGATATACAAACAACCTAAGTGTCCATTGATGGATGAGTGGATAAAGAAATTGTGGTACATATATACAATGGCCTTAAAGAAACGAAACCTTACCATTTGTGATAACATGGATGGACCTCAGGGCATTATGCTAAGAGAATTAAACCAGACAAAGAAAGAGAAATACCATATGACCTCTCTTATACATAGAAATTTTTTTTAATGTAGAATCTTAAAAACAAATAAATTCATAGACAGAGAACAGATTAGAGGTTGCAAGAGGAGGGGGTACAGGTGAGAAATGAGTGATATGTTTATTGTGGGGTTTTTTTTTTTAACTTAAAACAATTAAATAAAAATTTAAAAATGAAGTACATCTCTGGTACATACAAAAACAAATAAATAACTGCTAATATGGCTTCTAAAATTCTGATCCCAAATCCCTTCTTCAGCTGCACCTCCCATCACTCACCCCCTCCTGTAAGTCTAAGCACACAGACCTTCACGGCTAGGTCATATGTGCATCTCCATACACGTGTCTCATGCCTGGCCTTCAGTCTTGCAGGACACCGGTGCTCCCTCCCAACCTACCTTCATCCCAACTGGTTAACGCCTACTTATCTTCTAAGCCTCACTCGCAAGCCTTACTGTGACTAATTCCAGTAGGTTTTCCCCCAACACACCAAGCCTGGACCAGGTGTTTTCTGATATTCTCTCTGGAACAGAGGCCAGTTTTATTTGGTTCACTGTTGTATCCAGCCCCTAGAAAAGTCGCCGACACACAGGAGGCATTTAGTAAATACCTGACGTACATCAACGGGGATGGAGAAAAGAGGTTGAAATCCCCACGCAGATTCAGGGAGTCTCCTGATCAAACAGAAGGAATGTTAACTGTGGGAACTGCTCACTGTAAGAAACAGAATAAAACAGGAATCTAAGCCAAGTGTTAAATTCACCGGACAGAATTTGCAAACACATGTGAAGTAAATAGTGTAATTCCATTCATTATTTTAAGAAACGGCAAATTTGATAAGGTAGCTAATTGTCATAACAATTGTGTGAAACCTTTCATTTTAAATGTTGGTTTTCTAAAAACATGCTTTATTCAGACACTCTCAACAAATTCTGTTGAATATTTCTGATACCAAAATGATGAAGATAAGTTTGGGTATTTTCCATTTGTGACAAACAGAAGCAAAAGGCAGACCCTCAGGCTCTGATGAAAGCAATAAGATAGTGTCACTTTGCTGGGTTTTTAGAAGAACTTAAAAAATGATAAAGCTTTAGATTTGTGAGTCTGATATTCTTTTAAATATGATAGGTATCAAAATATTTAAAGTTTTATCTTAAAACTCCTTTAGCAAAGTACTATTTTATGCATAATAACAAGCTTTAATTCAGCTTAATTTTATTAGGTGACTGCTCCGTTTATTTTGCTACAATTCAAGTGTCTTTTCACACTTCTGCTGCTTTCTCCCAGCACCTCCTGCAGCGTCCACCGCGGTGAGCTTTCACCATTTCCCTGCTTGTGGTCACTTTCATTTCCTGGTTCCTATGATCTAACACCATGTTTTGGTCGGGTTTGCAGCACTGCAGGGGAATTTATGAATCACACCCTCAAGACCAAAGCAGGGGGGAAGAAAGCAAAACCTATTTTCATTGATTCACATTAGACACTTTAAAATCCTGATTTTTGCCCACAAACTTCAATCTTCTTCCTTGAGTTTTTTTATACCTGATTTGCAGTTTGGAAACACTGGCTTTCTAGTAAGATGCTTGGACTGAACTTCCTCTGTTTTTCTTTCCAACTACACACAAGGCATTTTCCAGGTCAGCTGTGTGTTATGTGTCCGTGACCACATGACACAGGATGCAAGTTAACAGAACTAGATGTAAGGAGTGGCTGGTATAT
Organism: Enhydra lutris kenyoni; assembly: GCF_002288905.1. Classification (NCBI taxonomy): domain Eukaryota; kingdom Metazoa; phylum Chordata; class Mammalia; order Carnivora; family Mustelidae; genus Enhydra; species Enhydra lutris. The sequence continues at coordinate 3,539,099 of NW_019154146.1, read as the reverse complement.
CCACTCTCCTTACTCAAAACCCAATCAGGAACCAATTTATGCAATCATTCTGAAAATAAGTGCTGTCTTTAGCACAAAGCCCAGTTTTGAAGGGGCAAAGCTTCCCTAACCATATTTAGCAAGGAAGCAGCCTAAGGTCCCAGGGAACAGCCTTCAACAGCCACAGCGTGACCTCAGGACACAGCTGCTCCTTGGCAGCCACAGTAAACACTTTAAAAAAATAATTCCATTTCTTCCCCAAGTGGCTTTCACTCCTTTAGAGAAGCACTTTCTTTAGGCAGACAGCCAAAAGGGGGTGGATCTTTTGTGGAGTTTTCTAAAGTTTCTTTACAATATACAGGTAATACACGCAGAAAAACCAATGACATTGCCACACGCACTTGGCCCGGGTGCCAGATTAATGCCCTACTAGCAAATTATCACACAGCCACTGAATGTCAAAGACCAGCTTCCTTCCAGGACAAATGAATTTTGTTAATAGACAACTTATTATACTCAGTTTCTCCTGAGCCCAACAATTCAAAATACACTACAGCTACCTCCACAGACAAAAGAAAAACCGTTGATCTTTAAACAACAAAGAAAAAGGCACGCATGATATCATGCACCACCAGCATTTTCACAAAAATTCAAAACTCTTTATGCAAATATTTTGGAATAGATCATTTCTTCAATGTATTTTACTAAAAAGAAATATTTTATTTTATTTTATTTAAGATTTTATTTATTTATTTGAGAGAGACCGTGAGAGAGATCATGAGAGGGGAGAGGTCAGAGGGAGAAGCAGACTCCCCACGGAGCTGGGAGCCTGATGTGGGACTCGATCCCGGGAGTCCAGGATCATGACCTGAGCCAAAGGCAGTTGCCTAACCAACTGAGCCACCCAGACTCCCAAATATTTTATTTTTTAATTGTACTGGCAGACATCTCTTAAATGTATGCAGAATGAGTCAGTGCTGTTGTCGTATTAGATGCCTAGAATCAAAACTAGAGGCAAGACTTCAAGAATGTACCTTAAAAAAGGAAAGAAAGACAATGTATCTTAGTCCTAGATGTTCTTGTAATGACATAAGATTGACATTTTCTCAAAAGCTCCAACAATGCTTTCTCAACTGTGGTTACATTTCCATCAAACTGAAACACTGGGACAGAGGGCTGAAGCCCAAAAGGGTGAAGTTACCTACAGAAGGAAGAATTCCTTCCTATTATCTGACTCCATTAGGCAAGCTGACCCCCTACAAAGGCAAAATACTCAAGGAAGTGGTGCCTTGAAATCAGGAAGGGGTCAGCTTTAGGAATGACAATATCTAACATAGTGCCACACCTCTCCAATCCAACAGGAACAATTTAAAATGAGCCCTTACCTCTAATCAACTATCAGCCATCAGTACTACAGTAAGGGGAGGAGAGGGACAGGGAGCCAGGAGCCCTGCTTCTCAGAACTTCTGATACCAGGGAACAGCTATCCCACTTGCCAGGAAGGAGGGGTTTCTCAGGACATAGGATGCTCTGAGCTAAGACTGGGAAAGTCCCAGGCCAGCCAGGACCCATTGGTCAGATTCCCCAGTACAGACAGGACAAGGGTATGTGAATTAGCCAAGATAAGGGTCAGCCAAACACAAAATCAGTATTTTTTATTAGTTAACCTACAGTGTTAAGTTTCAGGTGTACAATCTAGTAACTCAACAATTCTGTACATTCCTCAGGCTCATCGGGATAAGTGCCCTCTACATCCCCTTCACCTACTGCACCCCCCACTCCCCTGTAATAACCATTAGGATTTTTTCTTTACTTAAAAGTCTGTTTTTTGGTTTGTATCTCTTTTTCCTTTGCTCATTTGTCTTGTTTCTTAAATTCCACATATGAGTGAAATCATATGGTATTTGTCTTTCTCTGACTGACTTATTTCACTTAGCATTATACTCTCTACGTCTACCCATGTGATTGCAAATGGCAAGATTTCATTCTTTTTATGGCTGAATTTACACACACACACACACACACACACACACACACACACACACACACGGCCTTCTTCCGTAGCCATTCATCAGTCGATGGACACCTGGGCTGCTTCTGTATCTTGGCTATTGTAAGTAATGCTGCTATAAACTTAGGGGTGCATGTATCCCTTTGATTTACTGTTTTCATATTCTTTGGTTAAATACTGAGTAGTGAAGTTACTGAATTATATGGTAATTCTATTTTTAACGTCTTGAGGAGCCTCCACACAGTCTTCCATAGCACCTGCACCAGCTTGCATTCCCACCAACCGTGCACCAGGGTTCCCCTTTCTCCGCATCCTCACCAACACCTGTTGTTTCTTGTGTTTTTGACTTTCGCTGTTCTGACAGGTGGGAGGTGATGTCTCATCACGGATTTGCATTTCTGGTGATGAGCGGTGTTGAACATCTTTTCATTTGGAAAAATATCTCTGTTCATGTCTTGTGCCCATTTTTAAATTGGATTATTTGTTTTGGGGGTATTGAGTTGCATAAGTTCTTCATATATTTTTGATACGAACCCTTTATTGGATACTTCATTTGCAAGTATCTTCTCCCGTTCAGTAGTTTGCCTTTCAGTCTTGTTGACTGTGTCCTTCACTGTGCAGAAGGTTTATATTTTGATGAAGTCTCAATAGTTCATGTTTGCTTTTACTTCCCTTGCCTCAAAAGACATATCAGAAAATTTTGCTACAGCCAGCAATGTCTCTAACATTACTGCCTGTGGTTTCTTCTAGGATTTTCATGGTTTCAGGTCTCACATTTACGTTTTAATTCATTTTGAGTTTCTTCTTTGTGTATGGTATAAGAAAGCGGTCCAGTGTCATTCTGCATGTGCCTGTCCAGTTTTCCCCACACCATTTGTTGAAGAGACTGTCTTCTTGCCATTGGATATTCTTTTCTGCTTCATTGAAGATTAATTGACCATGTAATTATGGGTTTATTCCTGGGCTCTCTGTTCTGTTCTCTTGATCTATGTGTCTAGTTAGTGCGATATTATTTTGATTACTACAGCTCTGTAATATACCTTGAAGTCTGGAATTGTGATACCTCCAGCTTTGCTTTTCTTTTTCAGAATTGCTCACAAAATCAATCTTAAGAGCAGAATAAAGCCCACTGCCTTCTGTCTTAAGGATCCACATGTATTTGCACAAATTCTCAGTAGTGAAGTACAGTGTCAGTGGTAGAATAATTACACAGAAATTAAGGCTGTTTTTCCCAAAAATAAATTACACATATTAATTAAATGTTAGAAAAGTGACTGATAAAATAATCAGAAGAATACAGTGACCCTGCTTTTCTGAAAACAAAAATAATATATAGATACATGTGTACACATTGCACATGTGTTGTTAAATGTGTACTTGCTACACTGGTAAATCTGGTACAAAAGAAAACCACTGGGACCAACATAACTGTGTAGTCATTTGAAGGTTTTCTTACTCTATGATAGCATAACGAAAATTTACCTTACAAGTTACACAGGAAAGAAACAGGCAGAATTCATTCTGATAGCAATTCTTGAGTCTAAAACCCAGATGCTGCATTGTGCCTGAAACCCGCCCTTCCCACAAACATAGAAAAGGCACTGGAGGATTCTCCAGAGGCGTTCCTGTGTTGCCTATCTGTACCAGCCTCTGTCTTCTCATACCTCATCACAGCAGCTCACCTCAATGTCAGACATAAAAGCAGCTGCAATTCACATGCACAGAACCTGCCATCTTGGAGGAGAGAACAGCTTATGTGAAGGAAGGGACACACAGAGAAGAAAGTCGCTTGAACCAGAGGATCCAAGAATTACATGGTTCTTTTTCACATGGAGATTCACAAAGAGAGCTCAAACCTTTTTTAGGTTTCCAGCAAGCACAATTCTTACTGTTGTATATGCAAATGAGTCAGCCCCGCTTGACCATCCCCTCCCTGGGGCAAGATCATGGTGATCTCTACTCTTCTTCCCTCCTCTTGCGATAGCCTTGTTCATGGGAGCGCCACAGCTAGAAGAGAGAGGCATGCAGTGTACTGATCAAGTGTGGAACAACCTCAAGAATCAGACACATGAGTTTCAGCCCCCAGAGTACCCTGGATGAATTCCAGAACCTCTGGTGTGTTGTAGCATCTGTAATCCCTGGATTACAGGGAAGTTGTAGAGATGACATGAGTGGACATATTTAATCAGCACCCAGTCAATCTGACCTGCACTAAATTTCAAGGCCTCATCATACACTGAGCTACAATTCTAAAATGAAGAATCTGTTTTGAAGAAAGTAAGAACATATTTCAATTTCTCCCTATTCATATCGTTCCACTCCTCTCCATTAATGGGGTTATTTTCCTATCAATTCCTCTTCTCTAATTTAAAAACTTGACATGCCACTCAGTATTCTGGGCCATGATACTTTTCTTTTGTTAATACCATGGGCCAGTCTCTCTCTGTGTCCATGCAATAAAGACACCAAACAAAGCAGCTTTCTGTTGTCTTTTGTGTTTCCTCTCGGACCCCCAGGCGACCCCAGCAGTGTCTGAATAGGGGGAGGTGCTGACGGGAAGTGGAACAGGAGACACTTCTTAGAGGTTTTCAATTGGTGCCTCAGGATACTCCATCCCCCGAGCACCTGCCTGGTAAATCCGCATTGGCCAGTGTCAGAAAGCAAAAAGCCCAAGAGCCCAGGTGGTGGGGGCGGGCTCAGACATCCCTGCCAGGGGCAGCCTGGGAACTGGTCAGGCGCAGAGCAGAGCTATTTAAGGCCGAAGAAGAGACGAAATGTACAAAGAGAGAAGGGACACAGTTGAAGGTGGGCTGGCCGAGGGCAGAGCATGGGGACGGCGGGGGGTGCTCCATTTGGTGGCGAGACCACAGAGAGCCCAGACCACTCTGGACTCCATTTTTGGTTCTAGAGCACGTGTCCTATCAGGACCAAAACCGGTGGAGTAAGATACGATTGCTCACACTTTTATTCTTATCTCCAATTCTTAACCTATATAGTATACTAAATATTTGAGAAAGAAAAAGTTTTTAAAAGACCTTAATCAAATTTTCTGTTGCTGATTGAAAATGCTGTGAAGCAAACTATGTATTTTCAAGATACATTCATAACATTTAGAGAACTAAAAAATGAAAAACCAGAACTGATATTCACCAAATTTAAGCTTAAAAAATGACTAACCTTCTTAAAGTACAAACTGCTTGTAATACTCACAATATAAAATTTAGAAAGTCAAAACTGATTCTTCTGGTATTGAAAAGACCTTTTCCCTTTCAGATTTGGCAGGTTGCCTATGATCAGCGTCAGTAGAGGAATATGGGAGCCGATAAAGAACAAATCCCAGACACAGAGAGACCGCTCCTTCATTTTCTGTCATACCCTTTGTAGCTAACTGATAGGTTCTTTTCCTAAACTGTTTTCCTTTCTTCCTGTGAGAGCTAAGCCGTGGTGCCCAGCTGTTTGGTCAAACATCAGTCTAGACGTTACTGTGAAGGTATTTTTTAGATGTGATTAGCATTGAAATCAGTCAACCTTCCACAATGTGGTGGGCCTTGTTCAATCGGTCCAAGACCTTAAGAGCAAAGACCGGGGTTCCCCCAAGAAGGAATTCTCCTCTGCACTCCAACACAGAAACCCTGTCCCAAGTTCCAATCTGCTGCCCTGCAAAATTTGGGCTCAAGACTGCAAACACCAACCCCTGCCTCAACTTCCAGCCGGCCCCCACACTCGCATGAGCCAACTCTCCAAAATCAGTCTCTCTTTCTCTCTCTTTCTCTCTATACACAAACACCCATTACTGGTTCTAGCTGGGATTGGTTCTGATTCCCGGGACAACTAACACACTTCTTCTCCACCTTAAAATACCTAATAAAACCCATACGGCGAAACATGCACACACATGCACACACACGGACACTTGCACTGGAGCCATCAAAAAGCACACGCTGTTGAAAAGTTCATGCCAGAAAGAATCCCTGGAAAGAAAGAAATTTCTTTACAATCACCTTCAATGCCAAGGGACTCAGTCCTGCCCTATGCCATTAAGCCTATGACAGAAGAAGTGCAGGAGAGAAGAGGGAGGGAGGGAGGGAACCAGGGAGACCTCAACACTAGCAGAAAGCAAGTGCCAGAAATGTTATCAAAGAACAAAATTATTAAAATACTTTAAAGTTAAAGAAAGAAGGGATGGTAGCTGGGAAACATCACAGACAATAAACTCTCTAGACGCCAATGCCTGCCATTTACCAACAAGGTTCCCTGCCTCTCGATTGTTCCCTTGAAAGTGGCTCATTCTCCTTGCTGCAGACCTTGTGCCAAACCTTGCTCATCTGGATTATAAACCGGTGCCAAACATCAACATAGCAAATAAACACGGCTGTCAATGGTAAAAATCATAAACCATGAGAAATTAAGAGAACGGTACCACTCCGGGATCTGCTCTGCCCGGGTAATTGAAACTCCCCGTGCTCACAGCTCAAGTGACCTGATCTCTTGGGGGAATATGTTTTCCTTACTTACATATTCACAGAGGATAACCACTGGTACCTCACAAGGATGTACTGAGGCTTCAGCCCAATAAACCAGGCAAAATGTTCACCACAGAGCCCAATGCAGAGTAAGTAAGCACTAATCTCTGTTTACTTCTATCCAGAAAAGTTTAAGTGATCTTAGTTTGCTCTAATGCAGAAGTCACAGTAAAGCACAGCATTTTAAGCAAAATTTTAAAGGCTTCTCTCCAAAATGGTTAGTTTTTTTTCAAGTGTGGCCCTTCAGAAAGTGGTGAAATTCACTCATCCACGAAGCTGGTCTAAACCTCCAGAATGAGAGACTACAGAGATTTTGCAAATTCCTCACCGTAAAGAACTGCAATGCTCTGAATACCCAAAGTGTTGGCCTTAAGAAAACAAAATCCAGATATTGAAAAGACCCCTTACTCAATGAGGGCAACAGACCGATGGGTTGAAAAGGCCCAGACTTTTGTCGCAGTTATCAGAAACCCTGATAACACGATGTTCATGCTGTATGTTTTTGGTTCTTTGTTGTTTTTTTTTTTTTTTTTAAATCAAGAGATAAATGACTTTACAACTATTTCAGGAGTTTTGATGTGCAAGTGGGTAGATGGTGTGGGAGGATGTGATGAGCAAGCGTTGAGAGAACTTCTGCAGATCTCCTAAGAGTTGAAAGTTGGTCTGTGTTGCATGTGAGGGACACGGTCGGCGTTCCGCAGCGTGCTCACGGCACAGGACCGTATCAGCCGGAACACAGACAAACTTAACCACAGAGGACCCACGGCATAGCGTGTGTTCTTTGTTCTCCTTAGATAACAGTGTGAAAACAGAATTAGGAAGAAAGAATTCCAGAAAAATGTGTGCTACCCGAGATGTGACCTCAGCAGCTCCCCCCAAAATTGTTTCCCCTGTCCTGGTTGTAAATGGCCCCATCCTGCATTTGGAAAGCCAGGAAAGAAGCCATTTGAATGACATGTTCCAGTTGGAAACTTTTTTATTTTCTTAATGAGATATAAATTAATTGATAAACTGTCCAAGTACAGCACAAAGGAAATATTAAAAACTACTCTCAATTAGCCTAGCTTGAGTTATAAGGTTTCTCTTAATTCAAGCACATTTGAGAATTTTAATCAGCTGAGAAGCAGCAATTGCTTTCAATTTAAAAACTAACAAGAATAAATTGTTATCATATTAAATCATTTTTACTGTACTAGTTTCATTTTGGTTTCAATTAAAGCCCATTGTCTATATAAAGAACTCATTCGCAATTAGGAAAAATTGTACGTGAAACACTCATTATCTGAAACCACTTCACGTTCCTTGAAACCTTCATAACTTCAGTACAAAAGCAGGGGAGCCATGCATGGCTATTTCGACATTGATGTGAATGTACTTTAAACTGTAATTATGTGGAGAACAGATTCTAGTAATTCCACACAACTTAACGTATAATGACTTGCAGGAATCATAAGGATTCGCTCTCCTCTTTCTCCCTCGCCCCGTCCTCTGCTGAATAATGATTAAGGGACGTATGTGTGAATGAGACTGAAACTTCTCCAGGCAGATCTCTGAAGCCATTTATGTAGCTGGATGAACACTGAGCAAAAGCTTCCCACCACCTGTACTGCCCAGGAAGCAGGGCTGAGTCGGGTGGGGGGTGCTTATGACAGACAGAAGCATATGATCATAAAATCAACCTGATCCATTGAAGTATTCGTATTGTTTGGGCTTTTTTAAATAGCTACATGGAGATATAATTCACATGCCATATAACTAACTCATTCAAAGTGTACAATTCAATGGTTCGTGATACATTTTTTCAAATGTGGTAAAAAATATGTAACATAAAATTTGCCATTTTAACCACTTTTAAGTGTACAATTCAATGGCAGTAATTACGGTCACAGTGTCACGCAGCCAGCACCATTATTTTGTTTCACAACTTTTTCAGGATCCCGAAACACAAACATGGCAGCGGACCTTAGCATGCAAGTAGTTGTTCTAATCCCTGGTCAACGGTTCCTCTAGGCACATACCTGTACGTGGTCACATGGTAACTCTATGTGCAGCTTTTTGAAGACCCCAGACTATTTTCCCTTATGGCTGCACTGTTTTACATTCCCACCAGCAGTGGGCAAGCATCCTCACTTCTCCCCATCCTCACCAACACGCATAGTACATTTTTTTAAGTTATAGCTAATGTAGTAGGTGTGGAATGTTTTCTCATTGAGGTTCTGATTTGCATTTCCCTAATGACTAATGATGAGCGTCTTTTCATGTCCTCCTTGGCAATTTGGAGAAATATCTATTCAAGTCCTTTGGTCATTTTTAAACTGAGTTGTCCATCTTTTTGTTCTGGAGTTACGGGAGTTCTTTATATTTTCTGGATACTAAATCTTATCAGGAAAATGATTTCCAAATATGTCCTCTCACTCTGTAGATTGTCTTTTCACTTCCTCGAAAGTGTTCCCTTTGTACACAAAAAAGTTCTGAATTTTGAGGAAGTTCAATTCATCTCCTTTTTCTTCTGTGCTTGTGCTTTTGGTGTCCTATCTAGAACCCACTGCCCACCTTACTTCTTTATGAAGGAAGTCTTTCCTTTTCATTCTTTGTTCTAGTTCTTACTCTGCGTCACACTCTGAGGACACTCCCGTTCTGACCACCATGACTACATGGCACACACTTACACACACTTACAGCACGGAGCACACACTTAGAGCGCATGTCTGAGAAAGAAAGATTTTTCTACCGCAGAAAATTCTTGGAGAAACGCGTCCTTGACAATCCTGTCATTTTAGACACAGACAGGAAAAAGGTGAAGTAATCTCACAAAAACCATGATGACTGCAGCCTAGAAAAAGATCTAAGGCATAGCACGTTTCTACTTCCTGAGAGTGAGTCTTCTCGGTGGAAAGGGTGAAGAATAAAGGAAATTCGGAGACAGAACGAAAGGGACAGCTCTTCCAGAATCAGACTCCTTACTTGCCCCGAGTCCACAGCTCTGTCTTGCTCTCTGGCAGATCAGTCCGGTGCAATGAATTTAATTTAATTTTCTTTTATATAACAATAAAATAGGTATCAGTATAGAGATAACTGGATTTATTGTTTCCCTGTGCAGTGCGTATGAGGCCACTATTTTCTTCTGATCAGACAGAGAGGAAGGTTAATCTCAGTATTTCAACCACCTGGTATTTCCCGAATGCCGGCGTCACCCTTAACATCGACCTCGGAGAAGGGGCGGAGGCATAAAAAGTCAGTCTTCTTAGCACTGGTTAAGTGAGACAATTTGAACAATAATAAACTACCATCGGTCTCTCCTCCCTATTATAAATGCTACGTTACTACATCACCGCAGACTCACTACAGCACGTCAGAATTATATAATGCCCCACGTTTTTATTACATGATTAAATTTACTGTTACAGAATCACAGATAAATAATAACATCACACAATTAATTAAAACCTATGGTAATTACCAAGAGGAAAGAGGGGAGAAACGAGACCACATCCCCAAAGCAGTATGTCTGGTGTATGAAGTGTCTGTCAGATATCACACGTCACCCCCAACCTGAGTTTAACAAAAGTGACCTCAGACACGCAGGAATACAGACAACTGCCACCAAGAGACAGTGCCTAACGTTCAAGGTGACAGTGACATCGCTAATACGTTTTGAGAAAGGACGTGAAGAGGCTGAGCTAACAGAGGCCTGGGAGGAAGGCCATCGCTCGGGAAGCGGGAAGCCACAGAAAGTCTGCAGCTTCTCAACCAAAGGAGATGGAATCCTGGCCTGCGTAGCTCAGGTGGGAGACGGGCGGTCGCGTGCACGGTGAGCAGCTACTCGGGACGCCTGGAGAGCAGACGCAGGGGGACGGCTCTCCCTAGGAACAGCTTCCCACTGTAACGTTCCCATCGTCTCCCACTTCAGGGACTCACTGCTTTGAGGATGAGGACCCGAAAGAAAGCACAGCTGTGCTCTCAGGCTCACCATCCACGGTGAGGAGGGCTCGTCTGCCTCACCGGATTCCCAAATTAACTTTGTGATGTCAAATTCGGAGTAAGAACGGAGGGGCGCCTGGGGGGCCCGGCCTGCGAAGCAGCTGCCTTCGGCTCAGGTCAAGACCCCAGGGGTCTGGGATTGAGTCTGGCATCGGGCTCCCTGCTCAGCGGGGAATCTGCTTCTCCCTCTCCCTCTCCCACTCCCCCTGCTTGTGTGTACTCCCTCTCTCTCTGACAAATAAATAAAATCCTTAAAAAAAAAAAAAAAATGGACTCAGTCTGACTTTGATCCAAAGATCCTGGTAAATCTCGGTCAGAGAACTTCTGGCCAGGCGACGCCAGCCTGTGGGGGAGGCAGCGGCCGCCACAGCTATCCTTGCGCCAGCTGGACACACACCAATACCGCCAGCACTTGGGTGGGAGTGAGTGGCCCTTCAGGTACATAAGCTTGAAACACAAGGAGACCTCAGGGCTTGGGAAAGACTAGCCCCAGACAGACACACTTCAGTCCAACATGCTCAGTCTTCAGTGTGGTCCACCCAGGGGTCTGTCACCCAGGGGTCCCTCAGCTTTGCCCAGAGGGGATCACAGTTCTGGACAAAGCACACAGGGTGTCCTCCCATCTGAGGTCTGCAGGGGGACAGTCACAGCATCCCCACCCCTGTGTGACTGTCAGTCGTCCCACGTGTTGGCACAGATTCATAGCCTCCGCCAGAGCCTCCCAGACTTAATCCAGAGACTGAAGAAAGTCACCGTGTAGCCAAACACAGCCTTCGATCTCGGTTGGACTCTAAGGCTCCAGAAGAAAGCAAACGTGTTTGGTTTATATGTTGATGCATTTGTGCACCAACCCTCACTTCTCCCCTTCTCGAGACCAAGCCACTCCAGAGACGTCACATTCAGGAAGCCTCCAAGCGCCAGGAAGAAATGAAAGAATTAACAGTAAGCGGCACAAGCTGACACTCTCCATTAAGTTACTGTCCCTGACACACATCCCAGGAGTGGCCTCTCCGCACTGTGTGCTGCCACATGGACATCTAGATGCCTGCGGACCTCAGGAGCCCTGTGGCTTCTGTGCAGAGGAGGGTCAGCAGGGAGGTGAGGAGGTGACAGGGAGGGGTGCCTCCTGGGAGCGGACGGAGAGGATCTGCCTTGGATCTTCAGAGGGTGGGATCTCCTTAGGAAAGATGAAAAGTCTCTACTTATGGGTCAACTCTTTCTTTATAGTTACAGAAATTGCAGGCTGGAAAAAAAAACAAAAAACCCCTTTGGAAGAAAGAAAGAATTCAATAATTTAACAAAAGCAACCAACAAACATTTTAAAACCCAGCATTTATGTCTCCAAAGGAAATAGGGAATGGTAGTTTAGAGTATTGGAGAATAGGAATAATTTAGATTATTTTTATTTTTAAAAATTCCTCTTTTCCCAGAACAGACATTTTCTTGTAGCTGTGTATAAAAACTGAATCCTTATCAATTGAATTCAAATGTAAACGGATGAAGGATCTTTTATTTATTTTTTTAAAGGATCTGTTATTTAAAAAAAAAACAAACAATCATTTTATTCTTTTTTAAAAGATTTCATTTATTGATTTGTCAGAGAGAGAGAGAGACCATGAGCAGGTGGACCGGCAGGAAGAGGCAGAGGGGGAAGCGGGCTCCCTGCTCAAGAGGGAGCCCGACGCCGGGCTCAATCCCAGGACCCTGAGATCATGACCTGAGCTAAAGGCAGAGGCTTTAACCCACTGAGCCACTCAGGCGCCCCTTGTTTTTTGTTTTTTGTTTTTGTTTTCTAAAATGAATGTTCTGAGTGGTTCTCAAAGTAGAGATGGCACAGCGGGTGCTGGGCCCCACTCTCCGAGCTCTGATTCAGCAAATCTGGGGTGGGGCCCAGGGCACTTCCAGAACCTCCCCATCGGGATCGGCTTTGCAGGTGGGGATGTTTGGCTTGTGGTACGGATGGGTCTGCAGCGATGCCCAGGGAAGTTCACGTGTGTTTGTGGAGCACCATGAGTGGTTACACTGCAGTCATGGTTCGCTGAGAAAGAGCAGGGCGTGGTTGGTATAACGAGCCTGGGTTTTCTGGGAGAGAGACCTACAGCTGAACCTCAGTCCTAGATGACCTTGAAACGGGCAGGTCCTCCGATGTAAAGCAGGATATACACCCCGTCAGGACTACTGCCTAGTGAGCAGATGAGTCATTGGCCTTGTCTGGTCGCCATTAGCAGTGTACACAAAGCCCAGGGAGACAACAAGGAAACCCACACTCAACAGAAATGGGAAAGTGGGCAAAAAGAAGAGGCAACTAACAGAGCAGGAACAGGGAAAAGACAAAACATAAAACTCAGAAAGTGACACACACACTACGGATAAGCCAGAAATCTGACTGCAAACTTTCAGCAGTTACGGCAGAAATGCAGACCGCTCGTTCACACGACTCCGTGTCCAGAAAAGAGAAGCAGACTGCTCCTTCCAGAACAGAGCATCCCCTGCTGTCAGGAGGATAAGCACATGGACAGGGCCCACGTGACACGGTCCAGGTGAGCCCACGGGACTCTGGCCTGTCTTAACTCAAGCCTGCATGTGGCCATCACTGCATCACCTCCTGAACATGGGGGGCTACGGCTCCCCCAGGTACCAAAACAAGACCCACCTGCCTTCATCAAGAGTGGAGAGAGAGCGAAGGGGGCCCTGGGTAGCCAAGTCCCACACCCAGCAGAGCCACCTCATGAGGGCTGAGAAGCAGCGAGGGGCTTCCGGGTGGAGGCGGGGCCTGGGGCCGGTCTTCTCCTTAGAAAGGTGTTCAGATGCACTCCAGTGCCGAGATGAGCAGGCCAGTGAGATCCCAAAATAAACTAGTGTCTTGGGTACACACCTAGCCTAGAGAATGGATTTATAAAAGGATCAGAAGAAGGTAAGCTCCCCAAAGGGATCTTCCTCGTTATAATCTTCCTGAGAACTACTTCTTATTTATCATTTCAGGAGACTGAATGTAGGCACCAATTCCGTCTTGGCATAATCACACCATCACAGATTGGATTAGTCCACAGCACAGAGTCAAGTGGGTGTGTGTGTGTGTGTGTGTGTTCACAGTTGTTAGGAAGGAGGGGGAGTTCAATAATATACTGCTTGTTACTCAATGTACACTCGGAGACAGTCCATTACATTGGAGATCAGGTAAGGAAACTTGCAAAAATTCTTGGGTTCGTATCTGTAGACAATAAACTGAGGCAACGTCTGGCGACAGCAAGTATCATACCAGATTTGTAATTACAGGATATTCTGGTATATTTATGGCTCTTTTAATTTACTCCAAAAGGGATCTGTGACAGATCTAAACATTTCTTACCTATGCATTTTGTAAATTTAAGATATCTTTAGTAACCACCTGAGGAATAAGTATAAACTAAAAATAAGAGATCGGAGGGGCGCCTGGGTAGCTCAGTGGGTTAAAGCCTCTGCCTTCAGCTCAGGTCATGAACCCAGGGTCCTGGGATGGAGCCCCGCATCGGGCTCTTTGCTCAGTGTGGAGCCTGCTTCCTCCTCTCTCTCTGCCTGCCTCTCTGCCTACTTGTGATCTCTGTCTGTCAAAGAAATAAAAAAATCTTTAAAAAAAAAAAGAGATCGTAATATCATATTCTAATTTAATAATCACAGACTCTGCTTTCGTAACTGAAAAATGTTACTGTACAATTACAGTAAGCTGCCGGGATGCAGTGTTGCGAAGAGTAAACATTCACAATAACTGGGAGCACCACAAGCAGAGTGTTATCATTTTGTGAGCAGCTCGGTGTAGTGCAAGCCGTTCCCATGACCTCCAGGATGTTCCCTAGCATTTGTTCTTTATTTTTTTACAAATTGCAAATGCCTAATTCTGTCTGTAGACAAACATTTACATGCGTGTGGTATGTTCACCTAGGTCATATGATGCATCGTATAAAAAGAATCCCTTATTTCTTATCCTTGGGTTGAACGCATCCTGGAAAACAGATCCCATACGTTCACTCCCACACACTGTATCATACTAGCAAACATACAGGGAGAGCATCGGCTACTTGCAAAGAAAATCCTGACACACGACATACATATACCCTCAGTTACGCCCCTCGAAACGAAATTAGGACAATTATTCTGAAGAGCGAGACTGAGGGTGAAAATACAGAAACATAATTTGATAAGTTATATTTGTGGAATCTATAGTCTTTCCACTGATAGAGAGTTATGAGGATTCAACATCAATCATTTAAAAAGCACTTTAATCTTGTCCTAATTTACAGCTCTTTGGAAAACCTTCACAAGGAAGAATGCCGGCAGAGTAGCCCTTACAGGAAACCTCACATTCCAGACGTTCCATGGCAAGGCTCTAAGTGAATCCCACGAACAGCAGCTGTCTGTTCCCTGTCTACTTCCCACAGTAAATGCAAAACTCACTATTCAAACTGGGAAATTAGCTACACAGGGAATAATTTTGCAAAAACTGGACAGACTGTTTATGTACCACATGACCACATTTATGAAAAATTAATTGGAGGTACAGAAACGAGCCTCCTCCTGACGTTGTGGCTTACTCTCATCTGGCATCATTCTACCTACTGTACAAATTTCCTGCCTCCCAAGCCAGCCCCTGGCCCGGCCCCCTCACCTCAGAAGACCAGGGGTCTATGGAGAGGGCATGGCAGTGAGTCAGCACCTCCAGGGGGCTGAGTGACCATCTCCAGGTCACCTGACAGCTCAAAATCTATTTTTTAAAGATTATTTATTTTCTTGTTTATTTGAAAGAGAGAGAGAGAGAGAGAGAGAGCGTGCACAAGCAGTGGGAGCAGCAGAGGGAGAGGGAGAAGCAGACTCCCCGCTGAGCAGGGATACAGGACTTGATCCCAGAACCCTGGGATCATGACCTGAGCGAAGGACAGACTTTTAACTGCCTGAACCCCCCAGGCGCCCATAAAACCAGCTTTATGTAAAACAGCAGCCTACCTTTAGCAAGATGGCTATGACCACACCTGAGATGAGTAATGAAGTCCTCCATAAAAAAAGAAAAGTAACCACTGATTAAGTATTCAGTGCACTGTCCTACGCACCTATTATTTTGCTAATTTAATCCTCTGAACAAGGCACTGCTCATTCTATCCTACAGATGGGGTTAAGTGCGGCAAAACGAAGTTATGCAACTGATTTCCAGCAGACAAGAGGTGACAGGCCACAGGTGGGGTCACAGGTGCGGTCCCAGGTCCCAGTCCTTTAACCGCCTTATGCACTGTACCGCATAAGGGGGCAAGGAAGAGGGATGGCCTAAGCAAAACAAAACAAAAACAAAAAACCTTTCAAGGCACAGCCATCTGCCTCAGGCCCAGGCCTCCACCACCTGCCTCAGGCCCAGGCCTGCAAGTTCTGATGTCCTCAGCACTCCCCATTCAGGCCTGCCTCGCTGAGATGGTCACAGATCTTACACGACTGTGAGTGACCGAATGCCCCATCTCCAGAAATGGAGCTTTATGGTGGGCAGTGGTAACATACACGGGTGTCGGAGTTAGCCACGTCCGCCGCAACAACCCAGTCAACACTCATTACTTTGTGGCGCACTATGCACCACGCGGCAAAACAGCATCAGAAAGACAAAGGCATCACGTTTGATAGCAGGTAAAAGGCTCTGTACCAATGCTACAGACTTCTTCTTGTCCGACGCTGGGGAAACAATGAGCCAGGACAGAGGCACCCTCCGATACTGACGACACGCTTCCTTGGCGCGGGCAGGAGATCCTCCCAGATCTGTGCTAAAGCCTTCCCTAAGTCATCACTGAATTCTCCAGGGAATGATATTTACAACAAAGGCAGAGTGCCAAAGCAGAAGGCAAAATCTGGCTCGAATTTCCCTACAGCCAAAAGATAATTCCTAAAAATGTGCCTTGTCTCTACCTCTTGAAGTAAGAAAATGCTTTTTAGCAATTATTCTCCATAATCCTATCTCCCCACAAGGTATTTATTTCAGTCTGCATCTCCTCATCTCTTCCGTGCAGTACTGGCTCTTAGTAAATGCTGTCAATAACGTCTCCTCTAAAAATGGGTCAGAATTTCCTTACACTGGCTGATAAGGTCCAAGTCAAAATGGGTATCTAATCAGACCAAGAGTGAGACCAAGACTGTGTGTGAAGCCACTTACTTTTTGCATCCCCCTCCCAAAAGAAAACTATTAACCCTTTCTGTTTGGAAACAATTTTAATAATGCAGGACATCCGTCCTTCCCTTTCATTTATAAGCAAGCTACAATTTTGGTTACTTAGGAGTCAAAACCAAATGCAAACAGAAACTAAATATAAAGGGATTTTAACAAAGAGGAAGGGAGGGAGGGAGGGAGGGAAGAAGGAAGGGCTCAAGTCATTTTTGTATCAAAGAAAATCTAGCTTTAAAAGAAAAATAATTTCCTTATACCAATTAACTGCCACTGTAGCACGGCATTCTGAAAGAATGCTCCTAAGCCTTATTCCTGTGCCCAGATCAGCTCATCTGTACCAGTGCTTAGGAAAGAACACTTACTCTGTATTTTCTGTTGTTAACATAACTACAAGATAAATGCAAAAATAAAATAAAAACTTTTTAAAGCATATACTATAAAATCTTAAAACTTGATCATTTAAATATATACCAGTCAAAATTGGTAAAAGTTAAGTTCGTCATCCCAAGGTTAATTCACCCACATGACACCCACACTGTATAATAAGGTATGTATTTAGTTGCCTACCTAGCAATCTAAAATAGAATATGTGAACAACAATGGCAAATTAAGTACTATGCTAAGGGAGAACTAGAGTCTCTGAGTACCCAGAACACACAATTGCCGCTCAAACGTTATGTAACAAAGAGAATTATTAACTTCTATGTTCCGTGTCCCCCAGATTTTGTAACAATGCCTTAACTGTGCATCACATTTGTGCTGAATTTTACAGTTTACAAAGCACTTTCACATTCATTATTTCATCTTTATCCTGGCAAAAAGATAAGGAAGGGAGGGAGGGAGGGAGGGAAAGAAGAGAGAAGGAAGCCTCAGGATAATAAGAATCCCATTTTACAGAGTACGGAGAACACTCAGAAATGCAGTGCCTTGCCTGCCATCCACAGCCAGTAGATGGAGAGGCAGATGTCCACGCTATACAGCATTCAAAGTACGGTCATGGGAGAAGCTCTGACACCGTTATAGCAGGACTTGCTGCTATATATGATTTTTCATCCATGACCTTCATTTGTAAGCTGAAAACTCAGGGACTGATTTTAGTTTTACAGGAAGAGGCACCTATGATTGTTCTCGACTGTGGTTACTGAAGACAAAAAGCAAAGGGAAAATGATCTGGGCGGTGCTGGATGAATCAAACTTCTTCAAAACGCACGCCTCACCCTATTTCCCATGAGGCTACAAGAAATGCAGACTTAATGTGAAATTCTTAGACCTCGCACATGTTTTTAAATTGCCAAGAGATTTTCAAATCACAAAAATTCTGATGGCTTTTATTTACCAGAGTCTTTAATCTCTTAAAAATTGTATACCTTTCTGTTTCTGTATTAATATACATATAATATTAAAGTTTTACACTGTTTTCAAATCACCAATCATAATGCATTACTTACTCAGTAAACATATGACACAAGTACATCTATATTACTCTTGGTCTATTAAAGAGGGTAGGAGAGTAAACTTTATCACCCCAAGATAAGCCTCTTTGGCTTACTGATCATTCTAAACTGGTTATTTTTAAGAAACTGCAACACAAGAAAAGCTCTGAAACCATGGAAAAGTCATCCTATTGTAAGAGACATTTACATGTATAAGGGAAATCTCCATTTTTAAGGGGGTCTCCCTCAGCACCAGGAAGAGGAAGAGGACTTTAAATCTCTAGAAGGCAATGACTTAAATCTGTATAACAATCACACACTTGTTTACTGTGCTTTTCCTGGTCACCTCCCGTGTCCCATCTCTTGTCTTTACCTGGAGTGTATTTTAGGTGACAGCTTCAGCCATTTGGGGGAGTAATTCCATCTCCCTGGGTCTCTCCCATGTGGACAGGAGGTATATTTATTAACTTTTTATTTTCTCCTGTTGATCTGTCTCATGTCAATTTGATTCTTAGACCATCTAGAAAAACCTTGAATGGCAGAGGAAATTTTTTTCCTCCCCAACAAGGTTTAAAAGTAAAACTTCCATGTTACTTTATCAACTAGATTGCCAAATTTAAACAACTTCTCCTTAACCCCAAAATGGTAAGAAGAGCAGTTCATTACTTTAGGTCAAAGAAAATGTAAAGAACACAAAAACAAAATAAAAACGAAGGAGAACTTTCATGTAATCATCCGCACCTCCCTCTTAACCACCAGTTGCTGCTGCGCCTCTCTTCCACTGCCTGCCTTCTAAGCCTCCTTGTTCAGAAGAGCTGAAACGACATCGCATTCTTGCGTGTGGAAGGCAGGCACGCACAACAAAGTTGTGATAAACCATACAAGGGTTTTGTCTAAGATACAGATTTAGATCAACCATAGCTTGTGTAAATAAAGTTTATACATTGTTCATAAAAATTACTGATTGGGGCATCTGGGTGGCTCAGTCAGTTAAGCATCTGCCTTCCGTTCAGGTCCTGATCTCAGCGTCCTGGGATGGAGCCATGTCAAGGTCTCTGCTCAGCCGGGAGCCTGCGTCTCCCTCTCCCTCTGCCTGCTGCTCTTCCCACCCCCACTTGTGTTCTCGTTCACTCTCTCTCTGTCAAACAAGTAAATAAAATCCTTTAAAAAAATAGTGATATAAAGTAGTCTATAAGTTTGCCAGAAAATAATATAATTCACCCCATAACTACAATAACTTTATATTGGCTGTTACTTTGCCCTGCACCCTACCAGAAAATACTGAGAATGCACACAGACAAAATAACTATCACCCATCCAAGGTCACTAGTCCCATTACCACTGTCCACACAGTCAGAAGGAGTGTCAACAAGAAGGGCTGTACTTTGTCCAGACGCTCGTCTGCAGTTCCCTTGTACAGGGCTCCAAGCTTACCCACAAATGTGGTCATCTGCTTTACCTGACCAGGGGAGATGGATGCCAACACATTGCCTAGGGACAGAGGAGAGGCGAGCTTTTGTGAGCAGCATCGGGGCACCCAGCCCTGGGTGACTGATGTTCATGGACTCACAGAGAGAAAAAAAAAAAACCTTAAAAGTTGGAAAAAAGATAAGCTGAAAAAAGATAAACTGAATAACTGTCTTAATTATGATCCAAGCAGCAAATACATCTGCAAGCCTCAAGAGTTCTTTGAAAGGCATTTCCATGCTATAGAAGAACAACAATCACTGCTCAAAGACAGGAAAAATATAAGAAAAGCACCCAACATTTTTGAAAGGTTTCTGTGTAAAACAACTAAAATCATCAGAAGTGAGTGTTTTAAAAGTTACAGTTGAGTAATCTGGAAAACACTCTGGCCCTAGGACAGCCAGATCAGGAGGCAGAGGGAGTCCACCACAGGTGATAACGTGTAAGGGCAGCCAGCATCTGCTCTCTCCCTCAGCCCACATCTCCTAGGGCACAGGCAAGGCCCCAGGATAGCACCTCAGTGGGCCCAGTACAGGGCCAAGGTCTTAGGTTCTGGGCCTTACTTCGCTTATGATTTGTCTTCTTTGGCTGTCCAAAGAACCAAATGAGTTCATGAATACAAAACAATTTAGAAAATCGATGTCAAGTGTGGCTATCCATGGAACTGTCCAGCTCACTGGGTCTGCCACCCGCACAGCAGCCCAGCAGCACCTGCCCCCTGGACTCCACACCCCCACTTCAGGGCCATGCCCTCTTGTGAACTGGGCTTGCTTTGTTCTCTGTCAGGGAAGCCATCATAAACACACGTGTATGCTTCCTCTGCCCCCTGTGTGGGGAATGTGACATATCGCTTTGACCCTGGGAAGGCAGCAAACCCTGGGAAGGCAGCAAACCCTGATACCACTGACCCAAGACTCAGGTGCAGACCCCCACACCTGCTGCTCCCGTGCCAGGACACCTTCCCACCCACAGCCCACTCTCCACCAAGTGGCTACACTAGCTGACCAGTCTTTTCCCTCTGACTTGTCCTCAAGGAGCTCATCCCAAATTCCCAGACTGGTTCAGCCACTGCATACATTTGGGTCTAACAGGCTATATGGGCATAGGTGGCCTTGGCCACCAGACCACAGGCTCCCCAGGGTCTTGGACATCACTGGCCATGCTCCACCACCACATCAACAACAATAGCCCCTCCAAAGCATTCACTGGACTGAAGTGTGTTCTACTGGGGGAGACAAATGCACAAACACAGGATTCTAAATAATAAACAGAAACCACTAGAGATCCATCTGAGGAGAGTGCTCTGCAAAGTGACAGATGAATGGATGGACAGGTGGATGGACAGATAGACAGGTGGATGGATAAATGGGTGGATAGAAGGATGGGTAGATGGATGGATGGGTAAATGGACAGGTGCATAGATTGGTGGATGGATGGATGGATGGATGGATGGATGGATGGATGGATGGATGGATAAATGGACAGGTGCATAGATTGGTGGATGGCTGGATGGATAGTTGGACAGATGGATGGATGGACAGACAGACTGACAGATAGATGGATGGGCAGACAGACCAATGGATGGACGGATGGATGGGTAGATGGGTGGACAGATGGGACATATGGATGGACAGGCAGATGGATGGATGGATGGATGGACAGGCAGATGGATGGATGGATGGACGGGCGGACAGACACACAGTAGCTCTGCAGTTCCTGGTGAAATACGGTGTCTCATCCACAGAAGCTCTCCTTGCTTTGTTCTGCCTGGATTCTTCCCCAGAGAAGAACCGTCTCAGATTGTGCCCTGGTTTAGTAGCCACATTGACAACAAACCATGGTGAGATTCCAGGTTGGAAAGAGGGAAGCCTTTCTTCTTCTGGGAATGGGAGAAGGGCATGCATGAGAGGGAAAGCAGACAAGCAGAACTAGCAGATTGCTGTCAGACCGGCAGACATTCTCAGGCAAATTCAGGTTTACAAGAGTTGATATGAATGTTGAAGACATAGAAATCAATTTCTCTACAGTAATCTTTGCCCAGTAAGCTCTTGAGAGTGGGCACTGCAGTTTGAATAGAGTTGTGAAGGAATTCTCATTTAGAGAAATCCCGTTAAGACGTTCCCTGGTGGTCTAGTGGTTAGGATTCTGCACTCTAGAGAAATCCCATTAACCTGGAGTCTCCCATCATCCACCCTGAGCAGAGGGCCTTCCCAGTCACCCACCCTGACTGCTGAGGTTATCTCTGGCCATCATACACATGAAGAGAGGCCCCATGGTTTCCCATCGGGCTTCTCCTTCATTAACGCATCATTCATACATTACCCCCACACATCACTATATGATGATGCACTGTAACACAACATAACACATGGTCAGACGTCACACGTACAGCACACTACACACTCGGTACACTAACCCTGCTAAAGTCTTCCTAACATATCTAAACACTAAGTAGGGCTGCGCTACCAGATGTTCACTAGGGTCACTAGTCAATACTTCAGGAAAAAAGGAAAAGACACAAGTATGCATGTGACAGGGATTTCTGGAGCAATTGGCCATTCTGAGCAGTACGTATCAACCTCCATGCACACTATTCTAGTTATTCACAAGAAAGGATACAGCAGTAGCATCTCTTTGAGCCAGTGTGACATACATGCAAAATTTAAAGGGTTCTGCCAAAAGAAAGTCCACATACGTCCTCTGGTTCTCAGTGACAAGTGCATACTTCTACATGTATCTTTTGATTTCTGCCTCATTCTTTGTAGTAACTTAAGACTTAAGACCACAAGATACTACGAAAATGAAAATCACTGATACAAATTCTAGGTGGAAAGCCCCCAAATTCCTTTTTAATGAAAATGCTGCCCTTACCACTTCCCACAGATGTGGAATTCCTGGAAGCAGAGTACCCTGCCCCATACAAAATGGGCCACTATACAGCGAAGAGCCAGCAAGTCCCACAGGTTTGGGGTGGTGCCCATGTTCTCAAACTATGAACACGACCTCAGTGACAGGGGACTCTTTCTACTGAAATACAGTGCCTTCCTAAAGACCCAAAAGGAAAAATTTGTGTTCATCAAAAATAGTAATATTCTTCCAACACAAGGAGAGGCCAGCAAGCTTGAGTCCACTGCCAGTTTTTATAAATAAAATTTCCTGAAATACGACAGCAGAGGTCATTCACATAGGTGCTGTGTTCTCTCGCTCCGAGGGCAGAGATGAGTGGCTACAAGCCCTGGAGACCCCACAGAGTCTGAAATGCGCACCATGTGGGCCTTTCCAGAGAAAGTTTGCCCTGTCCTCAGACAGTAGTTCCCTACAGACATTTTCATAGAATATGACTTGGTATTTATTTTAAAGTAGTCTCTTTATCATGAGGCTTATGCTCTCACCGTACTGGTGAATAATTAACAGCATCGCTCAATAATTTTATCAATTATTGTATATAATCTTCTGATTCATAGAAATTCCATAATAAAGATACTCTTTTACTTAACTAAACCCCTTCTGTGCCAAATTTATAAGTAAAGCTACATTCCCTATGTAGTTTTAAAATATTATCTAGAATAATCACTTGTAAAAGCAGAGGACTAGGAACATCAAAATGTGGAAACTTGACGATTTGAATGCTCTCTGAAAAGAATGTTCTGGTTTAACCTTGAGTGTTCACCAGAAAATGTTTTCTGTTCTCATTTTGCTAAAACCCTCTCCAAAACATGTTATGTCCACATCCCTGCCTTCCTATAGAGCATTCGAGAATCTAAGTTAGCTGTTCAACAATGAAACGCTTTACCTCTGGAGAAACATAATTTCACCTTGAGACCAAGGATATATGTAGGACGAGCACAACTGTTTGGAATTATATTGATCTGAAAAATAATCTTGGAACTTAACCAAATTAGTACTTTTTAAAAAGTCAAACACCTCCGACTCTAGAAATGGAATGAAGACAATAAATGTCGCCTACTCTGAGAGTTCTCTGGGCAGCACAGGCCTCTGGTGTACTGGTCACAGCCCCCCAGGCCACTTCCGGTTTCTGCCCCGCCTCGGGGCTTGCTCCTGGGGAGGTGAGACTCACCTGAGGTGTCCACCTGCTACTTAGGCGCACACCCCGAGCCTTGCTCCTTTCAGGGGGCCCCCTGTGGCCCTCCAGCAAGAAGAGTCTGGAAGTACAGGGCTAGCGATCCTCCAAACAGCCCTCCCCAGTGAGGGAGGAGGCCAGGGGTAGAAGCTCCTGCCCCCCACCTCCTCTAGCCAGGGTCTGGGAGGGAGTCCCTGCTGGGATCAAGCCCTTTCTGTCCACATCTTAACATGAGTATCGCACCCTCTCCCTCCAGTTGCCTTTGACTGCTTGCCTGTGACCCTCCCTTGACCTCACATCACCTCTTAAGCTCTGCTTTCAGGGGAGACCAAACGAAGAAGCTGGAATTCTACCCAATCCCTCCTCGGGGAAACTGAGTCCCGAAGAAAAGCATTGGAGCCAGAGGTCTGACCTTCGAGGATTTCACAGACACGCAACCACACTCAGATAGGGCGAAGCCACAGGAGTCACCAACGGAGCGCTCGTGAACAGCTCCCTGACTTCCGCCCGCCACGAATCCCCACCCAAAACAACCACGAGGCACACCGACGACGTGTCACAGGTGCTTCCGGTCGAGGACACTCCTTACGTGAGTTAGGAGCATGAACCCAGGCAAAATCACCCAGCAAGCTAAGCAGCAGGTCACATCCTAAAACAGGAGCCCGCTGGCGTCTTCTCCGGAAAACGGGCCAGACGGGCACAGGCCAGCGAGCAGCTCTGCGGCAGCGCCAGGATGGGGAGGCCAGGATGGGGCGCCAGGAGCAGGGCCAGGAGCCCAGGAACCGGACCTGGAAGGCTGGGCTGCAGCCATCCTGGGGCCACAAGCATGTTCCCTGCAGAACCTGTCATGGAATCCGTTTCCTTTAAAAATCAAAAGCAGTATTTTAAAGATTTCTGAAAACGGCTTTATATTTTCGTTTTTATAAATTCTATTTAATTTTAATTATTTGACAGAGAGAGGAAGAGAGCTTGCACAAGCGGGGGTGGGGGGTGTCGCAGAGGCAGAGAGAAGCAGGCTTCCCGCTGGGCAGGGAGCCTGATGTGGGGCTGGATCCCAGGGCCCCTGGATCATGACCGGAGCCAAAGGCAGACACTTCACTGACTGAGCCACCCAGGCGCCCCTTTTTATCATAAAAACCTAAGCTGAGCTTCTCATCCTTAATACAGAATCAAAACCAAAATATTACAATGTAAAAGTTTTGCAATTCAAGGAAATCCCAAAGTATTATGACTTAAAAGAGATTTAGTTCTCCTTTGAAGGAAAATTACCAAAGGGGAACTAACGTCTGCAGAGCACCTTTCTCAGAGCAGGAAACTGGGTTCTCCGAAGCCAGGCAGAGTACAGATCTGAGCCCAAATGTGACTCCAGAACCTGTGTTTCCAGGGCACCGTGCTCTTTCTTGGGATCCTTCCCTGAGGGTGTGGCACACTGTGGGAATGATTCCTGTCGCACACTCTGCTGGTCACCATAGATACATGGGTAGCAGACCCCAAGCTTCCAATGTGAAGGACAGAAGAGCCGGCCAGCCGCTCTGGAAAAGGACACGCCATCATCATGGTGCTCCATCCGGAGAACAGAAGGGAGGAGCACTCACCAGGGAGGCACTGCTGAGTGACTGTATGGGATTCTTTTTAATGTTTATGAACTATGACCTGCTGAAAAGCAGAAGCCAATTATATATATATATATATATATATATATATATATTTATCTCTGCATCTTTTTAAACATGTACATGTCCAGGGTGTGTGAGTGGCTCAGTCAGTTAAGCAGCTGCCTCAGCTCAGGTCATGATTCCAGAGTCCTGGGACGGAGCCCCCACAGTCCCATCCAGTTGGGTTCCCTGCTCAGCAGGGAGCCTGCTTCTCCCTCTGCCTCTCCCCACAGCTTGTGTTCATGCATGCTCTCTCTCAAAAAAATAAATAAAATTCTTAAAAAAAAAAAAACCCAGACATGTCCACTATACAGTATTAAAGAATTCAAAAATATCGTAACAGATAAAAGTGTAATTCCTCAGATTATTTGCAAAGTTTTAAATTAAAATAACATAACTCACTAATAGTTTTGTTTCGGATAAATGCAAACCAGATGTAGAATGTTTTTTAAAGGCCTTTAAAATGGAGACTCACGGGGGCGCCTGGCTGGCTCAGTGGGTAGAGCATGTGACTCTCAATCTCAGGGCTGCAACTTTGGGCCCCACGCTGGGTGTAGAGGTTCCTTAAAAATAAAAAGCTCTAAAAAAATAATAAAATAAAATCAGATGTAGACTCAAAATGCACCCTCAAGGAAATAATTGCTAAAGGGTCCATTCTGACCTTTCTTCAAGTTAGACCGAATTCAATTAGGAAAGAAAAATGGAGTAAGATAGACAGGACTAAGACCACTCCTGTAATTAGTTAAGAACGCTCACCAACAGTCTGCAGAATTCTACAGTAAATTAATAACCAGCTGCAAAGAAAAAAGCTAAATATACAACCAAATCTGAGCTGTGGTGTGCTCTGCACAGCGGCCCAGAGACGTGCGTTGCTTCCTCGGGAGTCACACGGCTCACCTGAGTCCTTCCAGGGCCGCCAGGCCTTCCCACCAAGGACTCCAAGCAGCAGGGAGGCCCCCAAGAAACACTCCTCCTTAGTCAGGCCGAGTGGGTGTGAACAATTCAGAGACACAGGAGAAGGGAGGTCACGTCTGTCGGAAGTGCCAAGGATCCGCAAACGGGGAAAATGCCTGTAACAGCCACTCCAGAAACAGATGCCCCTAAATGGAAGAATTCTAATGACAAACACTTTTTTTTTTCTCTAGCTCTTTCTCTTTCCAAAAATTCTTCCCTTTTATTTTCAACACATTGTCCTTTAATTCCTTGCCAAGAAAGTGGAATTGCTCTGCGGCTCCAGCCCATTTCCTGGTATCAGTGTTTGCAGCAGCTGTGCTTCCTGTAACTAGAGAGAAACACCTCTGCCGGCCGAAGGATGCTTCTGGCAGCCTCGTCCTCCAGCTCCCTGCCACCTGCAAAGGTCCTTGTGGGGGCCGCCATGCTGCCCCTTCATGGAAGACCATCTCCTGGGGGCTCACTCAGAGTCCAAGGCGGTGAGGACGGCCAACGTGCTCTGGCACTTCCTTTGTTCAAGGCTCTCTGGCCAACGCTCGATATACCCTATCTCCTGTCATCCTCACACCAACCCCGCGACAGGCGAATCAGCGCTCCAGCGCGGGCCTCTGTGGCCCACGAGCGCCATGTTGGCCTGCGTCCCTGGGAGACACACAGCCACGGCTCGACCCGTCGGACCACCTGCTGTTTCTGACCGCCCAGCTGCCAAGCCCAAGGCATGAGCGGTACTGGGAAGAGCCAACCCTGCGTCAACAAGGAGCAGAACGAGCAAGAGTTGACGCTGGCCCCTCTCTGCGCTCACAGCTCTTCTCGGAGGCCTGTGTCCACCTCGTGGCAGCGTCCGGGCCCCCCCCGCCCAGGACGGAGCCCCTCACCCCGCCGGCGGTACGGGGCACCTCCCAGCAGGCCGCGCCCCAGACGCAACGAGTCACAGTGATTCTGGCTCTCCAGGATCCGACGAGGACACCTGCGATACGTTCCAACAGGAAACCAAAAGGATGAAAAAGCCACTTAGGAAAAAAATGACAGATTTCCTCACGACAGCCCATTTGATAAAAAGAAGAGAACAGTTACGAAACACAGAAGGTGTCAAAACTCCACAGACACGGCAGAGTCTCCTGAGAGACGGAACTCGGCGGGAGCAGGAACACGGATCAGGAGCGCCTTTAACACAGAGACTTCCCCAGTGACAGGCCCTGAAGGCCTCTGTGGGGCTCACCCTCCCACTCCCCTTCCCCATCCTGGGGGCAGGGGGGCAGGAGGTGCCTCAAGAGTCATCAGGGCTTCCCTTGAACAGCCCAGGCTACTGGGGAAAACAGTGCCTTCAAGAAGGAGCCCAGATGAGTGCGAGCGGACGGTGGGGACGCGCCAGGGCCTCCGCTGTGCGGCAGGTGAAGACCCCAGCAGCACGAGTCTGGGGCTCGGGGAAGTTCGTTAGGGCGGAAGGCAGACATGGGAGGTCACGAAAGGGTTTTCACAAAGTCCAGTAACTGGGAAGGAAGCAGCAGCTAAAATAAAACCG
Organism: Enhydra lutris kenyoni; assembly: GCF_002288905.1. Lineage (NCBI taxonomy): Eukaryota > Metazoa > Chordata > Mammalia > Carnivora > Mustelidae > Enhydra > Enhydra lutris. The sequence continues at coordinate 3,511,324 of NW_019154146.1, read as the reverse complement.
ACGCTGGACTCGGAGGAAGCGACACTAAGTGATAAGACAAAGACAACATCGGGGTACAGGGCAGGACACGGGGACGTCGGCAGGGCTGACCCCACACCGGGAGGAAGGAAGAACCCCACTTGGACACTTGGAGAAACAGTGAGTATTAACTTCACACCCAGAAAAAAATCAGGGAAGAGATGGCACTGGAGGACCTGAGGAGTTCAGCGCCTCCGCGAAGGCCCCGCAGGAGGAGAGCTCTCCGGGGTCAGGGACCGGGGCCGCAGCGGCTCTCGCCCCAGCCCCGCCAATGTCCTCCGGAGATGCACCAGCGCATGAGATCCCCCTGCCCCTGCCCTGAAGGAAAGGTCACGTCAGCGCAGCCTGGGGGAAAGGAATAGCAGCCGCGGCCCCTGCAGACGGTGCTGGCAAGACACTCGAGGCTCCGTTTCCATTCAGCAGAGGAGCGCCAGGATGCAAAGCCCACGTCTTCCCAGGGAAGACACTCCGTTTCTTGCCAAAATGTAGTGATTTCTACCAGCTGAAGCCGGCTGGGCAGCTCTCCAAGGGTTTCAACAATACTTCATATCTTCCATGGGAACCATACACTGTTCCCGAGTCAGACACTACATTAAAATAGAAGTGTTTCCCCCGCTGCCAAGCGGTGGGTGACGTTGAAAAGGAGCTGGTAAGATGAGGCACGAGGAGACTGATGCTTGCGGTTTTGTTTTTTGTTTTTTGACATTTGGGGATCTTGTGCAGAATTAGTGGGAGGCTAGAGGAAGACAGAGTGAACAAGCCTCAGGTCTGAAAAATCAAACCAAGACCTCAACAGGAAGGTGACAAAAATCACAACAAGGAGGGGGACCTCCTCAGCCACAGGGCAGGTGACCAACCTGAAACGGCGTGTCGGAAAGTCACTGTTTGGCAATTCAATTTTCAAATAGGTAAATTATGTTACTCAAAACTGAACACGTGTGAAAAGGATATACGGGGGGTCTCCCTACACCTCTTGCTCCCTGCCCCCACCCATGCCACCGAGCAGGACGGGTCAGTGCCTTGCCGGGGGTCTGCCTGGTTCCCATATGCAAGTACAAACAAAGGCAAGAACACGCGCCTCCTGTCCTTTCTGACACAGGAACGTGTTCACGCCGCTGCACGTTTCCTTTCTGCCCACAGCCAGGAACCTGGGAGACCCTTCGTGTGCATCTCTATCACTGGGGCAAATTTTATTTAGGCAGGCCCCGTGGATACACTTTACGTGGTTTTCAATGCTCTCTTTCAAACGGTGCTGGAATACTTTAACACCCTGCCTATGTGTAAGCGTATCTGAACAGTAAATTCCCAGAAGGAGAATTATTGCTTCATTGGGTACATGCATTTTTAATACTGATCAATACCGTCAAAATTGCCTGCTTCAAAGGTTGTACCCGTTGATACTCCCACCAGGAATGTACGGGAACACCTTTTCCCTCACAGACGTGCCAATGGTGTGTTAGCAAGTTTGTTAATCTTTACAAATTTGACAGGTGAAAATGCTACCTTGGTGTTATTTCAAATCACATTTATTTTATCACGAATGACGTTGAGAATCTTTTTCTTTTTCCTTTTTTTTTTACATAATCATTTACTTCTTTTTCTAGAACAATCTGTTTATTTCCTTTGACTATTTTTTATTAGGTTCTTTGACTTAACCATTTCCAGGAGCTCTGTCTGTATCTGGTGTGTGAGCTCAATGCTGTGACAGGAGCGGTCAGTGTGCTTCCTTCTAGGGTGGATGGTGGACAGATACAAGAAATCTCATGCTGCTGGAGCTCAGAGGCGCAGGCGGGAGTTGAATGGCCACGGGCAGAAAGGCCAGGAGCTCACATAGAGCAGCTTTCCAGGAATCTAGCAGGACTTTACTAATGGTACTGAGAGTCACAGAAAGTCTGTTACTGTAGATTCACACATCAGTCTTTTCTCTGACTACTTCTGGATTCTGGATCTTGAATCACATTGAAGGGGTCACCCCCATTCCAAAGCTAGAAAGGAATCACCTCACTTTTTTGTCTTACGTTTCTTAAAAAAAAAACAAAACTATTTAAACATATGAGCCATTTGGAATTTCTTCTGGAGGTGCAGGAAGAGGTATGATCTAATCTTGTTTTTGTCTACACGACTTCCTAGTTGTCCCCAAATCATTTTACTCAATAGTCTATTTTTAACCCCTAGAAAAGATAATACTTTTAAAATATTCTAAATCCCTTCATGTGTCTGGGTCAGTTTTAAGACTCTCCTATTCCAATGCACTGGTTTATCTATTCACATGCCGGGACCACACTGTTTTAATTGTTGAGGTTTTATAACGAAGTCTTCCCTTAATCTGCCTTAAAATAATTGGATATGTTTAATCATGAGACACAATGAGTATTATCCTAAAAAGGCATGATGATCGATGAGATAAGAATGTTTGCAGAGTAAACTTCTGGTCTTGGGACAAAAAGAAAATCTGAAAATGGATATAATCCTGACAGCAACGATAAAATATATAATTACCAAATCTAGGAAGCCATAGTAATCAGGCCCTGCGGATATCATTTTAAATGTTTATTTTGAGGGGGCGCCTGGGTGGCTCAGCGGGTTAAGCCTCTGCCTTCGGCTCGGGTCATGATCTCAGGGTCCTGGGATCGAGCCCCACATTGGGCTCTCTGCTCAGCGGGGAGCCTGCTTCCTCCTCTCTCTCTGCCTGCCTGTCTGCCCACTTGTAATCTCTCTCTAATGAATAAATAAAATCTTTAAAAAAAAATAAAAAATAAATGTTTATTTTGGAAGCTGTTAAAACTATAATGCAGAAACACATAATTACATCATGTACGAATAGGTACAATTTGAATTCCACACACTCATGATGCTTTTTTCCAGCCGTGACCTGCTCTTCAGGCAAAACTGCTTCTTACACAGTACTTACCAACTTTTACAAGTCCAAATATGCTCACATTTTTATAAATAATTCATGATATTCACACACATGGCACTGTTTAAATACCTTCATAAGCAACGTTTTCTCTTTGCTACTGTAGAAAATGTTTTTGTCAGAGTAAGAAGCTTTCGATCACTGCCTCAGGGAAAAAAACAGGCAACCAAATGCTCCAAACGCGCATCTCCCTCCTTCCCATCAGCTCGTGGTGCTTGCCCCTCGCTGAGCTCCCCGTAGCTGCATTCCTGGTAGCTCAGAAGCCCTGGTCATTGGTGACAAACAGTGTTTTTGGAGTACATGGGGGAAAAAAATGAATCTGATGATGCTTCAAGTTATGCTAAAATCCAAGCACCACGTTACTTACTGCATTACTGCTTTCCTTTTGGGAAGGCTAGCATTCTTAAAGGACCATTTTGATCATATTCTCCCACCTAAACACCTTCGCTTACTTATTCATTAGAATTATTGTCTAATTGCTTGGCAGTGTGCTAGGCATTGAGGTTAAGAAAATGAATAAAACATGCTTCCTGCCCACGGAGAGGAAGGGAGACACACACTAAGTGGAAAAATACCAGCCCCAGGCACTTGGGGGGCAGAGATGAGGGTCGGTGAGCGAGTCCAGGGAGAAGGCGGGAATTCCCAGAGGCCAGGGGATGGCAACTGGAAGGAAAGGAGGGGACTGGGGGGTGGCGGGAAGTTCTCCACTACAAGCAGTTTGGCACTGGAGGAAGCGGAGGGGAGATGGGGTGGCGGGAGGAGGGGGAGTCACACCACACAGAAAGCTTTGTCCCAGGCAATGATGCCACTAGAGTGTTCTTTCCCCTGTGCACCCCTCTTCAATTGTCATTGCTGAAAGGTGTCAATAACTGCCCTTGATCTTGTCTGCACCCCACTTGGAGGCAAGGAGGAGGTCTGTGGACACAGCCCCTGCCAGTGCGTAGGACAGCAACTGGAACACGGGCGCTGGATGAACCGTGCCTGTCACGTGACGCAATGACACTGTGCTTGGCACCCCTGTCCCTCCCCAGGATACACACAGAATGACCTCCGTACGAAGACTCGGCAGTCTTTCCTCCACTGCTCACACTGCCTTTATGTTCTGCCTTTTGGAAGCTGTTAAAACTTCCCCGTGACGCATGGACCCCGCTCTCTCTCTCTCTTTCTCTCGCTCAGGCTCTCCGGCCACAGCTCCTCCCCTCGGGCCTCCCGCCAGCTCTGCACACCACACACCCTGCCTCCTTCAAGATACCGCTCCAGTTTCATCCTGCTGGGCGGTTTTCATCGAGATGTGCACTCAGAGCTTCCAAGCGTCCACACTTCACGCCTCCGGGTGTTTGCCCATGGGGAGAGCGCGTGCACTTTACTCCCAGAGGGCTCTCTGCACGCATCCAGCGGGCGGCCCGGGCTCCGGGATTGCACGGGACCCCCTGGACTTTCCTCCTGGACAGCTCTGGGTCACTCCCGTCACTGGCCCGACCGTCCAGTTACTGACCCTCCTGCGCCGGCAGGGCCCCCTGTGGCCTGGCTATGTGCCCCAACTCTGCTCACTGCTGGGGGGGGTGCAAGGTGGTGGCTCTCATGTCAGCTTCCCACTTTCCCACGGTGCCCTTCCCTGCACCTGACGCCCCCAGCACCCACACTGGCCTTCCACAGATCTCCCTGCAGAGACGGCCCCCTTCCAGTGGCCCTGGCTTCCTTTCTCCATCTTCTCCAAGGCTTGCTCTGTTCTCTTTCTCCTCTTCCTTCAAACTCCTCCCCAGCAAGTAACACACTCAGGTCCATCCCACCAGGGGAGAAGCCAGCCTTCACCAGCCTGCAGTGGAAGGCCACAGGGCTCTGTCTCCCCTTTCCTGCCCCACGGCTACACCTGTCGCGCATTGGTCTCCGGGGACTCTGCCCCATGGAAAACAGGTCTGCCTCTCTGCCACAGCACTCAAAATCCCTGGACGGGGCCCTGAGGGCACGGTGGCTCTGCCAACTTACTTGATCTCCCGGGCACCTGGCTTCTTCCGTGTAGCAGTGCTCCCTCCTGATTCCAGGGCACCGTCTCTGCCATCTCCCCTCCTCTCAGGCTCACTCTTCCTCTGGGTTCTCCATGGTTCTTCCTTCCACTCCTGTCACACAGTCTTCTGTCCCTCCTGCTCCCCGAGGTCACGGCAGGTTTCCATTCAGAACTGCAGCTTCTCCTGCTCCCAAGGAGTCACAGAGCCTCATCTCCCACCCCATTCCTTCTGCGGCTGCCCAGAGAGCCCCCCTGTCATTCCACACCCCCTGCGGGGGACGCCACCGCAGCGCACAGCTGTCTGCTAGTGACTCCATCAGGCAGCACTCGGAGCCTGCCGGCTTCCCCTCGCACAGTCCGGCCTGCGCCCAGCTACCGCACTGAAAGTGCAGGCACCGCTCTGGCCTCCTCCTGCCTTCATCCACACACACGCCCAGCCCATCTGCACCTGCCTCCAAGCTCCTCCGAAAGCCACAATTCATTGCCACACGGGTCTCCTGGTCTCCTGCCCTGCGACTACAGGTGTCCACATGTCCTCTGTCTCAACAGCCCCAACATTCACTCACCAAACTGTAGCCTGAATGAGGTTCTCGGATCACAAAGCCCATAATCCCCAGTAGTTTAAAACCTTCCGGCAGCTTCCCTTTGCTCCTGCATAATATGCAATTTTCCCCCAACTTACAAAGCCCCAACTGGCCCGTTTGCTCTGTGGGTTTCCCTCCACACCACTGTTCTGGTCCGTGCCCAGGCTCTGATGACAGGGACCCTCCTCCTGTCCCCTAACCGGAGACTCCCTCTGCTTGGGGCACTCTGCACTACTGGCTGCATGGGCTGTTCAGACCCCAGGACAACTTCCCCTATACAGAGAAGCCCCCACAGGCCACCGGAATGAAAGGAGCTGTCCTGTCGACTCCTGATTTTAACTCCATGCATAGTTCTCGTGGCATCTGGTACTTCCCATGCTGGGTGGATTCTTTCCTTTACAGGATCGGTTCACGTCTCCATCACAGCGTGCAGGCACCCACCCAATCAGGGATCCCTGTACCAACAACAGTGCTGACCAAATCAGTGTCAATTCCAGCATTTTCTGTTCTTTTATCCTTTTCTCTGGACAAGGAACCAGCACCACCATCACCAGCCCTGAACACATACATACACACACACACACCCCTCCAACCCAGGAACCAAGGAGCTGCCTCATCAGCCACCCAGTCCAAGGAATGTTACCTGCTCCTATGGCTTCTGTCTCCCCTACTTCTCAGGTGCATGCTCTCCATCTCGGCTCAGCCTCCCACCTGTCCTCGGCGGCGGGCAGATGACGACTCTGCCCCTGGTCACACAGCAGCCTGGCTTCACCACAGGAGGCAGTGGTCTTCCCACCTCTCTTCCTTACCCCTCTGGGTGTGGCCCCTCAGAGGGGCTCAGCTTCCTGCCCCTCGAGCACCCTGCACTCCCTCCGCGAGGCAGGGACCGTCTACAAGCTCTGCCCAGCTCTCCTGCTCGCTGTGTGCGCGAGAGCGTGGACTCTGTCCCCCGTGTGGGTGGATCCCGGTACACAGAGGCCCAGGCCAAGTCCCTTTCAATGAGTGGCCTTCCATTTCCACGCTCCCTTTCCACAAGCACCACGTTGTTGTTTTTTGTTTCTTTTCACCTTTGAATTTCCCAAACAAATAGGAGAGCACCTTCAACACGCATGGCAGCCACGGTTGGTCTCCGGGATAGAACCAAAAAAGACAAGCTCCCTCCCTCAGGCACTCACCGAGCTTGCTTTCTGCACAGGGAAGCGAGGCAAATCAACAAGCCGGCCAGCAAATGAGCAAGAGAATTCCAGGAAGTGGTAAATGCTCCAAATAAAATCTGAGTGCTAGGCGTCTTTTCTTCTGTCTCCTTCGTAAGATCTGGAGCTACTCTATCACTGTGGAGTTTTCCCTTAGACCAATTTAGATCAGCTGGAGGAGCTTGATTTACATTTTAAAAGGAAATTAAAATGTTTTGAATTACAACTAAGAGTCTTCCTTTTAAAGGAGAAATATTCCTTTTTCATGAAAATTATTTTTTTCTTTCCTTCTCAGACTGCCTGAGCTGTTTTTAAACAAACAAAATTAACAATATATTAATTGATGAGATGCTTATCTCCCCAGGTTTAACCTGCTTTTTTAGTAAACAAAATCCTAACATTGACTTAATTATCTAGTGCCCTGCATTTTTTTTTCCCTTGTGAGGAGGAAGGACTTTTGAGATCCACATTCTCAGCAAGTTTCAAATAGGCAATACAGTTATTATTAGCCATAGACAGCACATCCTACATGAAGGCCCCCTGACTGACTTATCTTGTTGCAATGTATTTCTTTTCCCAAGGGATAGAAAAAGTTTTATGTGCAAAATTATCCGAGGGTAAGACATCGGATTGACATGAGGGAAGACACTGTCCTTTTTCCACTGCCTCTGATTCAGATTTTTAGGGATTATCTTTGTTCATGCAAGTTTTTTAAAACTAAATGAGGAGTTTTATGAAATTTAAATTAACACCCTTAAACAGTTCCAGCCCATTTAAACAGCACGGCGGGTGGATTTTGGCCCTTCCGACTACTCCAGCGAAAACAGACAAAGCATCTCCACGGACATCTGGTCTACTATGACCGGCACCCTGGCCCGGCAGGGAAACTTCACAACTCTGCTTTGCTGGTCATCGTGGGAGCTATCCAGATCCTTATTTCAGGTCCTTTGAAGAAACAGTCTTCATTATTTCCAACGACCTCAAATGATTTGCACTGAGTAGGGACTTAATAATTACCCGCCAGTTGGCTGTGAATTGACTTGACCTCCATTTCCATTGTGTTTTGGGTCTCACGTCCTCAGCAACCTCTGTCTCACTACCCCCCGTACAAAGAAGCTGTGTGTCCAGTGTCATGTGGCTCCTGTGTGCCACACACATTTGCCCTTCAAAGGAATCCCATCTATTTACCTCTGTGTGTTCAAGTGCTGGTCACTGAGGATCTTCAGTCTCAAGAACCAGAGCAAGAGGGCTTAGTGGGCGATGCCGAGCATATTTCGAGCCTACCCTTCATGGAGACACACACTTTCTGTTATGAACACGTGAAAAAGACCCAATGCGCTGTGGTCTAAAGCAGTGTCCCACATTTTTGCCATGTCCTCTTCCTTGCTCCCTCGGTCCCCTCCATCCTGACCAAGAAGAACTTTCCCCCTTTTACAGGCCTGCGCCATTCAGAGTCAGTTGAGAGACAGGAGAAAGGAAGGGAGACTTTCTGACTCTTCAGTGGCTTAAGGCAGTATTCTCAAGGCCTCTTCTCTGCTGAGATACCTCTCCTGCACTCTCCAACACAGCACCAAGTGCAGACAAGGTGAGTTGTTTTTTCCAGAAAACTGAAGCGTATACCGGTCTGTCACAGAATGACTTCTTGACTTTGCCCTGCACACACACACACACACACACACACACGCCCACACACACACACGCCCACCTGCATATGCGCGTGCACACCCATGCAAAGCGGAATTCTCCATTCTCTCTAGAAGGATCTGGGTTCTCCAAGTGCAGAGATGGCTTTCTATCCCAGTCAGCAACTTTGGAAGCCGTGATATGCTGAAGCCCTGAGCCTGAGGACAAGGTCAGAGGTCAACATTTAAAGGTGGACGGCAGATGAGGGGGGTCAGGCATGACCGGACACGAAGGCAGCATGACCGCAGACCTACGAGCCCTGGACATCAGCACTAATAAGCCTGCTTCCAGGAGGCCCTCTCCTGGTTGGTGAACTCCTCATGGACCGTGGCCAGGCCAGGGCAACACCTGGCAACTGTCAATGTCTTTAATAAGAGTTTGCTCTGTGCGTTACTGAGCAAACCAGTGAGTCAGTGCGGACCAAAATGCAAAACCCAAATGGACAGGAATGGAACCAGGATATCCAACTTCCAACCCATGATTTGCTTTTTTGGGATGATAAAAATAAAACCAGCGTTCCTAGAAACAGGAACTGGACACACCAGCCTTTATGTGACAACTTGATTGTTAGACCCAGAAGAGACCATATGGAAAGGCAAAAAGAAAAGGGGAATAAATGTGCAACAATTAAGACACATCTGTATACATTTAGGCATTTTTCCATTCTTACAGAATCCAGAATTCATTCTTATCGACAAACATCAAAAAGTCTGCCAGGATTCTGGTACTTCACCAATTCAGACAGCTGTGGCTTCTCATGCAGCGAGACAGAAACAAAGGCCCTAAAAGTGTCAGAGCAGAAACCAGCTACTGTCCGTTGAGCATCCATTCGGCATCTTCCCACCTCTGCCCGATAATAGATCGTGTTGAAGAGTACTTTCATACTTAGCACCTTAATAATGTCCCAAAGAAGACCTTGTAGCCTCGTGATCCCATTCAAACCCCAGGCTACTCCTTACTGACTTGGTTCCAGGGATGAAAACACACACAAAGACAAAAACCCGCAGTTCTTGAGTGTGATTATCACGCGGCTTCTCCCAGCCAGAACTTCCTGCAGAGTGGGTCCTTTCTGATGGCTTTCTTCTCTAGGTCCTCTGTCCTTCCAAAGGGAAAGCCTGCTGGGAACCCCCTAGTTCAGCCTCATTCAACCTGGACTGTTCATCTTTATCCTGTCCCACAACATCCCTGGCAAGGTACCCCCTCTCTCTCTCTCCCAAACTAACAAAGACCACTAACAATAAATACAAACAGAAACCTTATTATTTTATGAAACCCTGTTCCACCCAAATGCCCACACCCCTGTCCCCTTGCCACTGCCCTCTCCCCAAAACAATGCTCCTCACAGGCAAGGCATGGCACCCTTCCATCCCCACACACAGCCCAACCACCAAAAGTGAAACATAGACGTTTATTTGGAATGCACAAATGCACGTGGAAGGGGACAGACAGGGACCCCAGTTCTAGGCCCAAGACTTAACCAATAGGCTTCAGAACTCGTGGGGAGCTCCATGCTCTCCCCCCACCTTCAATTACTGGCAAATCTGTGCCCCTTTCAGTAAGTAAAAATGTCCACATCTAAGGGCAGCAAGCACGAGGTCCTCCGTGCCGACCACATCCCTCCCCAAATGTAGCATCTAAAAATCAACCAACACCAGCAGGTGGGGGCCTGAGGAAGCAGATAACTGGAAGCTATGTCTGACTAGGGGAGACTCCAGGATGGAGGGGTCCGGGAGGGGGTCCGGGGACCACGCCTAGCGGTCCTATCAGGTCCACGGGCAAGTACGCAGAATCAGCCGCTGGCAGCCTGAGTGCGCGCGGTGCAAAAGGCCGCTGGGCCACGCGGTCCCGGCGGATCCCCGCACCCCGGAGGCGGGATCGCTGGGGGCTCTAGGGCCCGCGCAGGACACGCTCACAGGCCCAGGGGCTGCACCCCAGCGGTGTTCGGGCGGGCAGTGTGCCAGACAAGTACCAGCAGCGAGGGAGGGCTGGACCCCAAGAGCCCAGAGGTGAAGACTGGCCAGGGCTGGGGCGTGAGCGGCGGATGGGAGCAGGAAGCCAAAACGCGACCCCGGAGAGTCTGCCGGGAGAAGGCGCCGCGGAAACGCGGTTCCCTAGCGAGCAGCAGACAAAGGCTCGGGTGCGCACGCGGTGGACGGTGGCGCCCGGGCTCCACGTTTCGGGCCGGGAAGAACCGTGCCCAATCCAGCTGGCGCCGGAGTCACCCCGTACCCCGCGGATGCGGCTTTCGCCACCCCCCACCCCCAGCCCCGGGTCTCCCGTCCTCACCTGGCTCGCCCTCCATCCACAACAACGGCGATCCCCTATCCTGCGCACCGGGCGCCTCTTGCCTTAACATCTCCCGCCTCCTGCCTTCCAGCAAACCTCTGCCTTGACTATTCTGCTCAGCCTTGCCCCCCCCCTCCCCCGCGACACGCCTTCCACCACCCCTGCTCCAGCGCGCTCTCAGCCCCGCACTCGGGGCTGGGGAGGCGGGGCGGCCTTAGGCGGCCCGGGGGTCCGAACCCGCGACGCCTTCCTCCTCCACCCTAACGCCCCATTGTCCCTCCATTTACCAGCCCAGGCACCAGCTAAAACCTGGAGTAAGTGGACAGTGAAGGTGCACCCGTTTCACTCCGCGAGTCCACGCTCCGGAACAGGGTCACTGCAGCGGGGGTGGGGGGAAAGCGACCCGGGCGCCGACACCGAACCCGGGGAACCGCCTTCACCTTTGGGAGCGCGGAGCTCCGGTGTCCTGGCCTGCCCTCACCCGGCCAGGGGACCCCAGCGGGAGGGACCCCCAAGTGGAAGGCAGCGCGTGTCTTCCAGCCTCACTGGCCCCAGGCTAAGGTGAGCGGAGCCTGGCGTAAGGGGTCAGGGTAGAGACTGCACCAACCGGCCGGGCAAGCGTGGCCACAAGCAGCACCGGGGGACCCGAGGCGGGCAGCGGGTCCCGTTCTCACCGCGCGGCGCCCGCCGCCCTCCCGGGTCGCCCTTCCCCCCGCACGCACGCGGAGCCTAGGAAACCCCGGTGTCCCGGAGCCGGCGGACGCTCCCGCGCGCCACCAGGGTGCCTCGAGCTTCCCGTCCTTCCGTGAAGCCCACCGGGCGCCAAAGGCCCCGGACACAGCCCCCTGCGCGCCCCCGACCGCGGGGAATGAGGAGCCCGGCACTTACTGGGGCTCAGGAAACACTCCGTCAACCTTCGGAAGCAGCTCGCGTTATTAGAAGGTCCATCTTCCATGTCGGAGCCGAAGAGCAGGGGGGACGCGGCGGCTAGGGCGAAGCCGGCGCCTCCGGGCCGCCGCGGAGTTCGGCCGCCGCCGCCTGGGCTGGGGCCGGGGCAGCCCCCGCCGGCACCCGGGAAGCCGGGGGAGCCCGCGCGGCGGGCGGCCGGGCCGAGCGGGAGCCGGAGCCCGGCGCGTGCTGGGAGCAGCAAACCCTGGAGCGCGGAGCAGAGGAAGAGCCGCCGCCGCCGCCCGCCGCCGCTGCCACCGCCGCCGCGGGGACTACTGCTGGGAGGGACGCTCAAGGGAGCTGCCTCTTGTCCTCCTCCTCCTCCGCCGCCGCCGCCAGCATCGCCGCCGCCTCCTCCTCCTCGAGCCGCCGCCGCCGCCGCTGCGCCCTCCCTTCCTGGGAGACGCACGGGGAGGTGAAAGGCAGACGAGGAGGGGAGAAGAGAAGGAGGGGGCGGGGGGGGCGGCGGCCAGAAGTAAAAGGAAGATGGAGAGGAGGAGGGGACAGGGGAGGAGAGGGCGAGCGCGAAGGGAGCGCGGGCAGAGCCCCAGCCGCCGCTGCCGCGCGAACACAGGGCGCCCGGGCCCCCTGCGGGGCTGGCGCGGCCTGCGGAGGAGGGGGGCGGGCGCGGGGGCGCGGCGCGCTCGGCCCGGCCTCCGCCGGGCGGCTCCGGGGCCCGACCCGGGCCCACCGCGCTCCCCCCGCCGGCAACGCCGCGCCAGGGCTCCGGGCGGAGTTTGCCGGGGCCGGATCCGGGCTTGTCCCCGGCCGCTGGCAGGGGGGCGTGGGGGCGGGGAGCGAGCGGCTCTACGGGGCTGGCCATGGCCCTCCTCCCCGGGCCGCGGCGGGGCAGGCCGCCGGCGGGAGGGGCGCGCCGCGGGCCGGGACTCGGCGGGCTCCGCCCCCGCAGGACCTGCCTCCCGCGGCCGGTCTGCCCGAGCGCCGCTCTGGTCCTCCTCTCCGGTCCTCCGCGCCCCTCCCGGCCCAGTCTTCACATCGCGTCCCGCTCTGGGTGCGGGAGGACCTGGGGCCGGGCGCGAGTCCCCCGCGGCGGCGCCTGTCTGCCGGCTGGCGCGCACAATCGGCGTGCTGCCGGCCCGGGCGAGGGGCTGCGGAGACGCTGCCGGCGAGCGTGGCGTGGTTTGTGCGCGCTCCGGCGGCTGAGCCTCGGCGACTGTTCGAAAGCAGCGGAGAAAAGCGCCGCAGTGTCGCTGCCCGTGGAGGAGGTGGCGGCGGCGGCTGCAGAAGACGCCCACTGGCGGAGCGGGCGCTCCCCACGCCGCCGCCGCCGCCCTCCCCCACGTAGCGCGCCCCGCCGCTTCCCGGCCCCCGGGCGCCAGGCCCCCGCACCCCGCGGCCCTCTGTGGACGCTGGGCGCCCGAGCCACCGGGATGGGGTGGGGGGCAGGGGAGCTCCTGCGTCTCTGCGGGGCGTCGCCACATCTGGGTCTGGTGTTCCGGATTCTAAATTCGCCGCCCAGCAGCTGCTCCAGCTGTGCGGTGCTGGGCTAGCCACGTCGGCCTGTCCCTTGCCCGAGCCAGGGAACCCTCCCGGTGGCTGGGCAGCAGCTCCAACCGAGCTATGCTCGGAGCTCCCGGGAGAGGAGTTCAAACTCGTACGTTTGGTTGGAGTTTAAATCGACGCACAGTGTTTCCAATAAACTAAGAAAGCCTTTTCATCCCCCAGGACTCCCTTTGCAAAACACACTTTAAAACGAACTTCGTGCGCGCCGCCCAGTTTGCCCCGGTAAGAATGGAAAAGCCAACTATGGCTCAAAAAAGAAAAACTGCGAGATCATCCCCCCAAAGTCCTAAGTACCACCTCTTCACCTGAGGCTTTTGGGGACAACAGCCTCCGCTTCCATGCCCCCCTCCTTCCCAGCCCCGATTCCAAACAGTTGCTACTGAACTGAAGGGAAATGTGCCGCCCAATGGGCGCTCGGAACACGGAGCCGCTCGAAGTTTGGGAAGTTGAAGAGCCAGAGCGCACAGATGCGCGGATGCTTGCGTCCCAGCCGGCGGGCTGCGCGGGGTCCTCACCGCACTCGGGGTCCGCGCGGTGGGACGAGCTGTCCAGACCCCCTCGACTCGGTCACCTTCCCAGGACTGGAGCACGCGCACCGAAGGCCAGCTTCCACAAAGGGCAAGGCGGCGACCTGGGCGCGAGGCACGCGCGGCGGTGCAGCCACTTGGCTGACACAGGGTCGGAGGCCAGGGGTGAGCCCGGCCCCGGGGCCAATTCTCTTTTTCCAAGGCGGTCCGTCCAGTTCTCAAGTGTTTTTATTTTGAAGTGTGCTCCAGATTCTCCCCTAGTCTCTGTTTTTCCCCACTCCCGTCTAAACAGTCTATAGTGGAGAAGAGCACATTTGTATCTGCACCAAACTGGGCAAGTGGGGAGCCTGGGACTTGGTGCGACTCCCCTTCTCCCAGTAAAGGCTGAAGGCGTTTCTGCAATTGCGGAGCGCACTCCGAGCGTCGCGTGTAACGGGCGCCAGCCCTGGCTGTCACTAGGTCGTAATCCCTAAATTTGCGAAACAGGAAAAAGATTCTGGTGACCCTTACCTTACAAAGTGGGTATTTTGCTGTTGCCTTTGCAGTTTTTCGACGAAGGAGAAACTAGAACGATCAGTCAGCCTCCCGGGCGATGCGCCTGAGAGGCGCAGACTAGATCTTGGGTACCTCTCCGGGCGTCGGGAGTTTGCCCCGGCTGCGGGCTGCGGACCTGGCGGCGCGGGGAGGGTCTGGGGGTAAGGGGGGCTGCCCAGGGGCTGGAGAGCACATGCTTCTCCTCGGAGAACTTGCGGTTCATTCCTTCACACGCAAAAGGCTTCTCCTTGTCGTTTACGTTTCCTTTGTTGCCTTTTGGAAAGATTAAAGTGGCTTTCCGGTTACAAGAAAATGTACATGCAATTCGAATGTAAGTCTCCGTATACGCGCGGAGAGCGGCGCGGGAACCGTCAAACATTTGTTCTCTGAGTCTTGGTTATATCAGAGGCAAACTTTAGATTCTAACTCTTTTCTGGAATAAAACTTCTTTCTAGTTTTTCGTCCTTCTTTTCTTCAAACGCTGGCTGGAAGGCACAGGTTCCCTGGACAAATTAAAAACGACAAAGCATGACAACGGAAAAGGAGCACGTCGCGGAGGTGTTTACTGATTATCGATTACATTGGTTCAGGGACTCCCGGAGTTCAGCTCTGCTAACATCAGTGTAGTAGGCTCCCGGCCACTTTTCCTTTCTGGATGAAATACTGTTTAGTCAAAGATTTAAATTACAAACACAGGGTTGTAGAGGCTCCGTCACTCACCCCTGTGTTCAGATGTTGCAACACCGGCAGGATGTGCCTCTTGTGGCTTCTTTTCCTTCCCTTTGAGCTTCTCTAATGACATATCACGAGAGGGGAAGATTGTCACTAAACGTTTGTTACTCCAAACCTTTTATGAATAAACACATTGGCCCATAATTCAGTAAGCATGGCTTTCTGGTCGCGCCCATAAAGTTTGCCCCGTAGCTACGCGTCAGGTTATCAGACCGCGGCAGAGTTTACACACAGCTGCAAGCGTTAGTTGTAACTCCAGGAGCAAGGGATGAGCCCGCAGGAACTGACACCATTGCAGTGCTCTTTGTGAAATAAACGATTTTCCTCGGTCTCCACTGAAAAAAATGCCCACCTGCTGGAAAGAACAAAAACTAAAATCATGTTAAGAGGCCGGTGAACACTAGCAAAGCTGCCAATGATGATGATCAAAGTTACTCATAAAAGCATTTGTCTCTGCCTCCCCCCAAAAAATGATCAGGAAGGTTTATCTGGGTGATGAAAACGTGTGCTTCAGCACTGCCTGATTCTACTCTCATCTGAATTATTTGTTCTTAAAAGCATTTGAAAACATGGGTCAAGGTAGAGTCTCAGGTGATTTTTAAATGATTTCCTCATACATTTATGAAATTTCTTTGTAATACTTTAAACGTCCACCCCTTTTAATAGCCCAAAGTTAAGTTTACAATAAGTATGGTTAAATTTTATATAATTTTGGCCAACATGCAGGCCTGTGTCTTAACTGATTTTATTGATAAGCTGTTTTCTCCTTTCGAATACTAGTAACCTTTCTTCATAAAGATAGGAAACAAGGGTTGATTAAATGTTAAACTCATCTACTTATACAGGTAAAGTCTATTAAAGAGACACATTGTCCTCCCTTGGTTTTGAATTTTCTGACTTACAGAAATCCGCAGTTATCTGAGCAAAATAATTCATAAGCAAGTGGGTCTTGCTCCCAAGCTTCATAGAAATCTGAGCATTTTGCATGCCGGTTTTCAGTTGATTGCTAGTAAATTATCAATTTATACGTCACTCAAGTGTGAGATATCGTATCACAGAGACCCTCTGCATTCTAATGAAATAATTTATGAGTGATTACCTGGCATGCTGAAAATGGACTCAGGGGTTGAGCACTGACTCACAGCATCCTAAGCCCCCAAATCCCTCCCTCCTGGCTCTGAGTTTGTCTTTCCAGGAAGCCTCCTTCAGTTCTCCCCCCGCTGCCACCACAGCCTTGGTGTTTAGCCTCCTGAAACTGATGCGCTTTAACCTGCACATGTAGATAGTTTGTATCAAATCTCTGGAGAAACGGAATGCAGGTATAGTTTGTGTTGACAGCTCCACTTTAAACAGCTTGGTATCAGGTCCTGTTACTCTTACCACTTAAAATCTTTAATGAAGGCCAGCATACACTAGGCATTCGATAACTGCTTCCCTACCTGTCGCCTGCATGCCCACTGCTTACAAATTTCTATTTGTGTTGATGTCAATAAATATTGACTAAAATGAGGGACGCATTCATTCCTACAGTATTGTTGTAGTCAAGCCTAAAAAACAAAGGTCGTTAAAATTTAGTACGAAAACATTATTATAAAGTCAATATGCTATATGGCACAGTCTTGAAAAAGATTAATATGATTTAAAAAAACTCAATTTCTTCAGCTACCCTTAATATTCCTAGATCTTCAGACTATATTATTTTTATGACTTCAAATCAATTAACTATAAAACTATGCTTTTTTATTGCTTTATGCTGTAAAACAAAAATCAGTATATTATTTTTCATTCAAAAAGATCAAAATAGTGTTTAATTTTCAATGAGAACATTTCTGATAATAGGCAGATTATTAAAACATTAATATTCCAAATAAGTCTTCTTAAGTACCCACACCTTCTGAAAAGGGGAGTCAGTGTGCTGCTAGATAAATAATAAGATTCAAGCGGGAATTTTCATTAATTGAAAGCAAAACATTTAATTCCCTCCTAAAAAGAAGCTCGGTTTAATGTCTAATAAACAACTAGCCTTGAGGATACTGGTGTTAGAAAGTACCGCTGTGGTTACATAATCAATATTAAGTTCTTAAGATAAGCACATGAGCGTTAATTCTTATATAACACTGTCGTGTTACGACTCAGAACTGGATTCTGAAGATGCTGTCATTACAAAAACAGCAAATCACTTTAGAGACCCACTGTGATTCGTAGAATATTGAAATGCCTTTCATTTCTCAAAAACATACAAATCAGAGTATAACCGTGTTGTGTTGAAATAATACCCAGTGTTGTTTAAATAATCAGCACTCTTACCAAACGTTTATAGGGCAGAGATAATCAATTATATTTGAGACTGTGTTTTAAGAGTCCAATAGAAACAGTCTGAGAGAATTAATTACATGTATACATACATATGTGTGTGTATATATATTATATATATCCTAAAAGAAAGAAATACTTTAAGAGACCCACAGCCCAATTAGAGCATTTAAGTAGAAAGTGACTAAGGAGGCATTCAGGATAAAAAGGGTATACCAGGGACCGGCTTAAGTTCCTCCAGATGGTATGGTCTAGGAAGTATAGGAACCCCTTAGGTACAAATGAGCATGGAGTTTCATGAAAGGTCCCCCAAATTCCTACTGAGTCTGTCCCACCATGATGAGTCCCTTAGTGCCAACACAAATTATTGTGTGGCTTGTCAAGTTTGTTCAAAAGAAGCACATCGTCATCTATGGCTCAGGAATCCTTTTCTTGTAAACATTGCTTTATTTTATTACCCACATTTTTACAAGGAGCCTTGATATTTATTCAGGAGTCTGATGCAATGATGAGAGAGAGAAAAATCATTGGCTCTTACAGATTTGTCTCAAAAATGAGGACCACAATGGCTCATTGACTCCAGAGAATGTCTTCCTTTCCATTCACCTCAAAAAATTAATTAATTAAAATTTAATTAATTAATTGATTAATTAATAAAAGAAGCCAGGCATGGCCTGGGGCACAGAAGGCCACTCCGAGTTATGTTCCAGTCTAGACCAGGACTGGAAGGGCTTTTAAGGGCATGCACGGGAGGCCAAGTTCATTCACATGGGTGAACTGTTCTGACGTCAGGCCTTGACTTATAAAAACCAGTTTCTCCCTGAGCTTCTCTTAGTAAATGCTCAAGGAGAAGGAGAAGGAGAGAGTTTCACGCAGTGGTCCAGCGCCTCAGGCTGCTTCATTACACGATGATGTTAGACACACGGTTCCCAGGCCACCCTTCCAAGGATTTGGGTTGACAAAGGCCCTTGTCTACACAGTCAGCCCATCTTGCTGGTCATGCATGTCCAGTATCTATAAAAGCATCATTTCACATGGGAGCTGCACCTAGAACTCCATCTAGTAGATCTTTTGAAATGGACCCTTGTGAAAAAAATAAAAATAACCTCAGAAGCCAGAAGACAAGCAGCGTTGGTTTTCAGCTGCATGTCTTACCTACATGACTTGACGGGGAGCCAGAGCAATCTGCCGGCATCCATCAGATGGGAAGCTGAGGAAAGAAGGTGAGAAAATGCGTCTTCCGCATCTTTGGACACATTCATTTCCTTTGGTTCTGAAATTGGGGATTAATAACTTCGTGTTCGTGTGTCACACTGATTAATATTGTAGTCAACAACAAAGGTACAGTCAAAAGAGGGGGGTGTCCTCTCCCGCAGCGGCCCCCAACACGAAGCAGTCATCTGACAGGGCTTCACTGTTTCAAACACAATGGCCAATGAGCAGAGGGCCAAGCCACGCCCGAGGTGGCCTGAATTTGAAGCTGTCTCCCATCAGCTGACTGCAACCCAGGGCTGTGCATGAAAGTTTACCGCCTTCTTCTCCCCTCTAGCACTGCATTCTGGTAGAAATTCCCACCGGACAGTTCCAGAAATCTCTACCAGGATTCTTGCTCCTTTGGCATATTATCCTGCATTATGACTACGGATGTTCAGAACAATCCTACATTAGGACATTTACCCCTCTCCAATAGCTCATCATCATGGCTATCTGTAATAGAAAACTCAATGACTTAGCATATCAACCCAGGTTGAAAAAATACACCAAAAGGCCAAACATAAATCCTCCTGATGTGAAATATCCACCACAGTTCTCCATTTTACATTCTACTTCTGAGATGATCGTCTGCTGTGCCCGGACAGCCTCGGGTGGAGGGACAGGACCATGGCAAAGCAGGCAAATGCCAACTTCGCAGAAGAACACAGCAAGGGTAAGTAGCATTAGAGAGTTTGTTGGTTATTTGTGAAAGAACTCAGCTGGCCAAGCCCGAGTCTGGATGCTTGTGGTTGAACAGAGTGGGAAGGGAGCATCTAGAGGCCGCATTTGCTCAAGTGGGCCACCTGGCAGGGGGCCAGGGAAAGTAATCCTGCCACACATGGATGGTTGGGTCGCTTGTGTGGACTCAGAGAGAAAAAGCTGCAGATGGACAAGTTATTCGCGAGTTCTCTGCAGACTGTGACCATCCTGTCCTTCCAAAGGGTCTGAGGGAGGGCCTCTGGTCCCACAGTGCGTGTCCTGATCTGAGGCTGTGTGTCTTGTGCTGTACATATGGACACACCCTGAACCATTGTCCTAAAATGGCCAACAGAAAATGCAGTTGAGTGAGATACAGAAGGGAAAAGTTTAGAAACATTAACATGGGAATTCTGAAAGATTCTCCCCATTGGTTAAAAATTTTAAAAATGGGATTGAACAATTAAAACCAAGTTACAGATGACTGTGGTTTTATGGGATAATCTCATAGAGTTGACAGATCCTGACATAATCACCTGAATTTAAGTGTGAGTAGTTCCTATGAAGTTCTTTACCTCGTTGCTCGAGTCACCCAGAGGCAGGGGCTTGTTTATGCGAAGCTGCTCAGGTTAGAGGCAGCAGAGAAGGCTGATTCTTCCCTGGGACCTCAGAACAGCCCCAAAGGCCAGCATCACACGCGCTTCAGGTAAGGAGCAAGAATTGGGAATACGTGTGTTCAAACAGAATGACAAGTGACGGTGACATGGGGGCCCTTTAGATGGATTACAATAGAGTCTGAACATAGGAGGAGAGTGGACTGTGTGATCGTGTTATCATGGCATCTATTACGGTATCGTACGGCCGTGGCCGCAAGGGGTTATTGATCACATCCCACTGCCTTCTCGTGAGCTCCTGGCCCCCGAAGGAATGTTGCTGTAGGTACCCGTGGCCTAGTTATCTGATTCGCCTTTAAGAACAGGCTGCACTGGGGAGGGATGAATTTCATCCATTTCCATGTGTCAACGAGAACTCACACTTTCTGGGCAAGAAGTTCACTATTTTGGAAGAACGAAGAGTAAAGGATCCTTGGGATAAATTCCCAGAGTCTACTTGCTTTTGTGAATGTCATCCAGGGACAGGCAAGAGGGAAACACTCTTCTGTTTTTAACGACCTTGATTAAATTGTCCTAATCCTCTCCCCAACACCCACCCCCCCGGACTCGTAAACTTGGTAATTCTGGTTTTTTGGATGCACTGAACACAGTAGCCCACAAGTGATCACAGAGTCCTCCAACCCCTGATGAGCATAAATACAGCCCAGGTAATCTGGCCACTTAGCCTCGAGCACTGAGCGCACAAGCCATTACACAGCCACTTGGGAGCTAAGTCAACTCCGGAGGAGGAAATAAATTGCTCTTTCTGCCACCTTCACCTTGGCTATTTTGGGTATCTCTCTATGCATGTGTTCATCATGACTGTGCTCCGAAGACTCCATTAATTTCCTCCCATAACAGCCCTCAGAGGTACCTTTTATGACGAGGATTTAGGCCCATTTTGTAGATTTTGCACACGTGGCATAAACCTGATGAAAAGCAGCTACAGCAGGCAAATTAGAGCTCCTGTGTCCCCTTCAGTTATATACTGTGTGCTTTATTGTCTAAGGCAAGATGCTAATATTCCATGTTTCCAGATTTCTGCTTATTAAAGTGACATGATTTGAAACAGGGCTCAATAAAAATCCTCTTCCCATATAAAAGCAAGCCTGCACATTAACTCACTCTAGTTTATAGCTGGGTTAGTATATATACTATGAAAGCCCATCCATCTGTTTTCTGCCAAATTCTATTTCTTAAGCAGCTATGAAATACAGGTGAAGTCTGGTTTTATTGTTTGAACTCTGATTTCAACGAGTCTAGTACAAATATGTTTTCAAAAGGGAGATTAATAAAGGAGATCACTAAAATATCCCTTTGAATCGTGCATTTAGAAATGGATTCGAGTTAAAAAAAAGATTTCCACAAAGTCTATCAGAAAACTCACTGACTGCATCAAGGGATGCGAAACTGGTCCGTGGTATAGAGCAGCGCCTCCAGCTCGACCAACTCTGATCGAACTGGCAAATCGCTGCAGCCCTCTGCAGATGTGAATTCTTATTGCATATAAAAAAGTACATCCCCCACCCTTTACGATGGATTGAAATAAGGTGACGTCAGTGGGCCCACCCTCCTCCTAGCAATCGATCCTAAAACTAACCTGTTAACGTGTCCCACAACTGTCATTTCTACCTGAGCCCTCCCAGAAGACAAGAGTCTCCGAGCACCGTGTCACTCTGAAGAAAATACAATTAGTGAATTTTTAAAAGAATTTTTCACATCTCTTATTTGGCTTTAAAATTCACATTTTATGTGAAGACACTGCAGGGTGGAAAAATTACAGTGACAATTCTTTGGCACTGTGATAGCATTAATGTGGTAGTGCAGACAGGACGGGGGAACGGTTTGTGGACTCTCGCTGGTGGGGGTTAACCTTCAGGGTAGAGTGAAAGTGTAGAATCACAGTCACAAATACAAATTGAAAGTTTGGTAACAACGGAAGAGTCCAAAACTCTTGTGAACGGCTTTAAACAAGAGCCCGCACTAAATGGAGGCAGTTATGTTGCCATCGCGGAAGCCTGCTTCCAGAAGCGGTGGGCTGTATCCCTGGCGAAACAGGAGTTCAGAAGGGTTGGCAATTTAAAGGGGATGGAATCATCGTTATTTGTTGACGAAGCAGTCACTAGGTACCGCATAGCTCTGAAGAAAATATAATTAGTGAAAATTTGAGCTCTTCAACAGATAGACAAGATTGAAGGAGCAGAAAAGGGCACTGGCCAGGACAAGTGAGCATCCCCGAGTTCTGTGTGAGTGTGCAAACTCCGCCCGCCCCCTCGCTGAGTGTGCAAACTCCACCTGCCCACTTGCTGAGTGTGCCAGTTGTACCCACCCACTTGCTGAGTGTGCAAACTCCGCCCGCCCACTTACGCTGAAGCGGACAGACAAAAGTCAGCACCACATGTCAGGGTCTGTAACTCCACCTTGATGAGAACGTTCTATCCCCAAAATAAGAAAAACGTAGCATTGAATATTATTTACCTAACTGTCCATACTGATGTATGTATTTGATCAATGTAGCTTCTCGTTGGCTTTGGAAAGATGAGGGTTAAAAGCTGGGTCCCCAGACGGTAGGAGTGCCTGCTCCGGGGTGGCCAGACACACCCTGGGAACCTCCACCCACAGCTCAGGCCTCCACTACCTGGTTTCACAGATTTGCCTTCAGATTCTCTTATTTTATGTATCAGTTTCAGTTGTTTACGATTCTCTTTTTGCACTTTTCATCTTTTGTTTGTTTCCTAATTATTTATGATGTGTACTTGGTTCCTTCATTTCTAGCCTTTCTTCTTTCATCTCAAAGGCATTTCTGTTCACACATTTTCCCTGACTTGAACGTTTGAAGATCCCATAGTCTTCAACTTAAAATATTCCCCCTTTCATGTGTTTCTGGATGGTTCTTAATTTCAGTTTTAATTGATGCACACATGACACAGAAGCCTGATTATTAATTTCCACATAGTAAAGAGTATTTTCAGCTACATTATGATTTTGTTTTATTTCATTTTGGATTATTGTTGAAGAGTATGGCCTGTAAACCTCTATTTTTAGACTTTATTCAAGTGTTCTTTGTGTCCATTTGAGGGTGGCAGACTCACGCAGAAGGCGCCTTGGGTCTTTCCTCGGGAGGCACTGCCCAGGTTCACCTCTTATTTTTACCTCCTTCCAGCTCAGTGTCTCTGCAGAACACACAGAACTCCTCTGGGCTTCATTTTCCAGCTTTAAAGTGGGAACAGGGACAATACCCATCTCCTAGTGTTGCCACGAGAATGAAAGAAGTTTCTTTGTATAAACACGCCTAGAATGGGG
This sequence comes from Enhydra lutris kenyoni, assembly GCF_002288905.1. NCBI lineage: Eukaryota > Metazoa > Chordata > Mammalia > Carnivora > Mustelidae > Enhydra > Enhydra lutris. The sequence continues at coordinate 3,488,154 of NW_019154146.1, read as the reverse complement.
CCTGGCGTGTTGTCAGCACTCGACAGTTTGAAACATTACTTGGGAAAGAAATTGGTCCCTTGGTTTTGAGTCCTAGATCGGCCACACCCTCAGAGACCCCAGGCAAGTCACTTTAGACATGTACGGATTCAGAGAGAAAATGCATGGAAACCACTCGACCAATGTCTGGCCCAGAGCCAGCGCCCTGTGACTGGGACTTGCAATTTGTGTTAGGGGATGTCTGATGGACGACTAACAGGGCTCCGTGTTTTGGCTGATGAGCTCTTAGCCTAACTGATGGTTCTTGAGGCCAAAGTAAAGCCGCCCTGTCACCAAAGGGAAGATGCCACTAGCAGTCAAAGCATCCAAGAGGTTACTCTTCCAAACAAGACCACAGAGCAGAGCGTAGCCTCCCAGTTGTGAACAATGGGACACTAACGTTCAGCTGGCGGTTTTTCATGTGTTTTGTGGGTGTCTCCCATCCCGATTCTCAAAGCTACAAAAAGCCGGCTCCATCCTGACTGCCTCTTCCTCGATCACTTGTAGACGTCGCTCTCCTCCGGGAGGTCCTCCTCCTCTATCCTGATGCCCATGGCATGCCCCAACCCGCCACCACCAGGATCTTCCCTTTTAGGAAAAAGGATAAAAACTGTTAAGGTTGAGCTTTTAGAATGAGTCACCTCAATGATGAGAATACAGTGAAGACATCAAAAAAAATTTTTTTTAAAGATTTTACGTGTTTGAGAGAGAGACAGACAGAGCAAGGAGAGGAAGAAGTAGGCTCCCCACTGAGCAGGGAGCCCCACTGAGCAGGGAACCCCACTGAGCAGGGAACTCCACTCCCCATGGGGCTTGATCTCAGGGTCCCGGGGTCCCATGATCATAACCTAAACTGGAGTCAGACCTTTAATCTACTGACCACCGAGGCGTGCCCCAAATAATTTGGTTTTAGAACATCAATGGTTTTCTCTATTCCTGTGTCTGCCCTTAAAATATGGCTAAATTTTTGCTCTTCTGCCAAGAAGCAGCTCTTTACACGCTTGTAAGAGCCTGACATTTAAGTGTCTGCTTTGTTTGCTTGTTTTTGTAAACTCTCAACCTTCCCATTTCACCCTCAGAAAGTAGAAGTAAAACACAACCGCACACTGGCAAGCCATTCACACTCCCATATGCACGCCTGTATGCACGTGTGGGTCTCAAACAAGGGCTTATTTTTATCTGATAAGAGTAAAGTATGTTATTCTCTAAGTAGATGCTATATGCTGTAAAAAGAAAAGAAGCCTTTCAAATATTTAATTCAACTTTTTCTTGGATGATCTGCATTCTATGTTTAGTCAAAACAAGATAATTTTAAATCAGATGTGCAAAACTCTCAGGGGTGCCCACACGTGTGGACGCCCCCAGAGGAAACTGGCAAACTGAAAAGGAATCCCTTCTCTTCCCTGATTTACCTCAGTCAGGCCTGTGAGGAAAACCCAGCAGGCTGCGGGAGGACTCAGGCGCAGTGGCCCGCCGACCCACGCAGGCGGAGAGGGCATCACTCGTGTGTTCGGTGATGGAAGGTGGTGGATGTGCTAAGTGCCTGGACAGGCGGCAGAGAACAGTGGGTCGGCAGCGTGGCTGGGCGGGGCTCACGGACAAGCTGGCAGGTGAGTGTGAGCCTGTGGGGGTGGGGGGTGGAGAGGGAAGGGGGCTCCAGCAGAAGGGACAGCCTGTGTGAAGGCACATGAGGGGGCATGTGAGGCTTCCCAAGGAAGATCAAGGACCAGGGGGCCTGGAGCCGATGAGAAGGGAGAGGTTGGGAGTGGCCCCGAGTCAGGCAGGTAAGGAGACTAGCTCGTGCGAGCTGTTTGGCCCACGGCCTTGGTTTCCTTTCTTCATGAAATGGGGAAACGTTGGTGGACTCACAGGATCTGACTTTAGTTAAAAAAAAAAAAATCATCTAGGGACACCTGGGTGGCTGTCCGTTGAGTGACCGACTCTTGGTTTCTGCTCTGGTCATGATCTCACGGTCGTGGGCTCGAGCCCCATGTCGGGCTCCATGTTCTGAGCAAAACCTGCTTGGGGTTATCTCTCTTCCTCTCCCCGCCCCATTCTCTTTCTCTCTCTGTGTCTCTCAATCAAATAAATCTTAAAACATGAAAATAAAATAGGGACACCTGGGAGGCTCAGTCGATTAAGCATCTGTCTTCAGCTCAGGTTATGATCCCGGGGTCCTGGGATCAAGTCCTGAATCGGGCTCCCTGTGGAGCAGGGGTGTCTGCGTCTCCCTCTGCCTGTTGCTCCCCTGCTTGTGCTCTCTCTCTCTGTGTCAAATAAATAAATAAAATCTTAAAATAAAATAAAACAAAATAAATCATCTACATTGTACGTTTATGTGTTTTTCCTGAATGGCTCCAGAATGAAGGCTGGGGTGTTATGAGATCCCACAAAGTCAGGAGCCACGTTTGTGCCTCCCTTCCTGGGTGTCGGGGTGGAGCGTCTGGGGGGCCTGGAGGTGAAGACCTTCAGGGAGCGCTGGAGGGGACTAGGACACGTCAGCGCCACCTCCTTTGGCAGGTCGGGCGCTAACACGTCCCCCAAAATGGAATTATTCTCATAACTATTCTCAAAGAAAAACTACAGAATCTTCCCTAAAGTATCCTCCTTCTTCATTTCTGTGATGGTTCATTCTGTGTGGCAGTCTGGCCGCCGCGCCCATGTGACTGGTCAGTCCCTAGTCTGGATGGAAAAGATTCATGTTTAAATCAGCAGATTGGAGCCTCTGTCTCTACCTCTCTCTGCCTCCTCTTTGGCTCTGCGGCCCTGCAGAACCTGACCAGTGCTCTTGCCTACAGTCCCTTCCCACACCTTTGCATTCAGACCTTTCTCTTCTGTGTTTCCGGGGGTGGGGGAGGGATTCGCGTTTATCTCTTAAGAAGCAATAACCTTGGGAGGGATTTAAAAAAATTTAAATCAGAAGTGTGAAAGCTCGATTCTCATCACCATTTCATTTGGATTCCAGAATAAAGTTATTCGTAATTGCCACCCCCCCAACCCCGCCTTGGCTCTCGGAAGCAGGGGCTCTTGCTCCTGGAGCTCTGAGCCGCCCCAGGCCCCGCCCGCCAGGCTGCAGCCTCCATCTGAAACCCTCTCCCAGCGCCACATCACAACCCTCCTCCACCCACACCCGCTTCTCTCTCTCATTCTGTCTTTGTACTAACAGGTTTTGTGCATTAGCTCTTCCCAAAAGAGGGGGAAAAAATCCCTTTGAATGATAAATTAGCATGCACATTCTTTTTAACACGTGGTGGAAATCTATCCTAGCAACAGCCACCAGATCAACTGTCATCCACAAGGATCTGCTCTGTTTTCTTCTAGAAAGGTTTAAAGCAGTCAGCCAGACTTCTCTAGATTCTCTGATGTTGAGGAGAGCACTAGGAAATGAAAGAAAATGGGAGGTTATCTGGAAAAAAAAATTGCGCCCAGGAGAGCCTGCATTTTCCTAAAGGTATTCAATCCTGTGTTATGTGTGAACGACACAGGAAGGATGCAGCCTGTGGTCAGCTCAGGTAAGTGTCCATGTGGCTAACGTGAGGGGCTGCTTGTTTACAGCCCAGGACCCAAGGGCTACGTAGTGATACCCAGCAGCACCCAGCAGCACCCACCACAGGAGCCCACAGTCCTCTGGGGTGTCCAGTGCGAGGGGCTGGCACCTGGGCCATATCGGGTTACCCTTGCAACAACCTCACCAGGTGAGTACACCTGGATGCGTGCCAGGTGAGGGGATGCTAGCACAGGGGCAGACACTGAGCTCTATTTAAAAACTAATTTAGGCAGATAAATCTTGGTTTATGCCCAAATGATCTGATCCTAACCTTAATGTTCTTTTTCTTTTTTTTTTTAAAGATTCTATTTACTTATTTCTCAAAGAGACTGAGAGAGAGAGAGTGCGAGCGAGCACAAGCAGGGGGAGCGGCAGGCAGAAAGAGACGCAGGCTCCCTGATGAACAAGGAGCTGATGCGGGACTGGATCCCAGGATTCTGGGTTCATGACCTGAGACGAAGGTAGACATTTCACCGACTGAGCCACCCAGGCGTCCCCTTAACATTCCTTATGCCATAGGTATTGGCAGAAAAAAAAAAAAATAAGGCATCAAAGTTGATTCAGAAAAGTTGTAGAGAACCTTTCATCAGACTTCCTACACAGCCTAGAGAAAGCTACGGACAGGAGAGGCTATTTGGGCCGGGTAAGTCCAGGTTCTGTGCTCTCTGTCCCCACCAACCCTCGTGGGGCTGAGAGCCGGCCTCCTCCCGCCAGTATTCCCCAGAGATGTCATGAATAGACCAAGGCTGGGCTCCCAAAGCCGTCCAAGTACTGAACGCTCAGGAAACCCTTCCTAGTCTCCCTAAGGATTAAGGGTATTCTATTTCACAGTTTGGGAAAATGTTTGGAGTGACATTAGACCAACAGAATTGCCCGTGTTCAATTGTTTTTGACCTACAGAAGCAGCATTTTTACATGGCTCAGCCTCATACGTAATTATGCCCACCGTCACTTTCCTTTCAGGGCACAGACCCACGGGATTTCATGGGTCCAGTTCAGGGTGCAGAGAGAAAGGTTTCTTTCTGGCACTCTAGAGTAGTCTCCGTCGATGGCCCCATGGGTAATGTTGGGCACCATGGTAGGTACTCTAGGTACCGTTTGGGTGCTGTTGGGTATTGAGTACTATTGGATACTCATTGTGGATACTATCGACTACTACTTGGTACCCATGGTGGGTACTGTTGGGTGCTTTGGGGTACCTATACCGGGCACTGTTGGGTATTGTTATATATACCATTGGGTACTGGGATGTAAACAAAAACAATCATGGATTGTGTTATTTGGTTTTTCTCTTAAGGAATATAACATATAATTGGGAGAAATGAAAAAAGCCCATCATGAAATTTCTTCTCTAAGGTTTTGGGAGTAACACGGTGAAGTGAGATTTAATGCCTACTATAAGATTTTGCAAGTCCTAAAATTTAAGTGAGTTACTGCCAAAAAAGCAAAGGGGTCACAGTTCAGCTGTAGCAGCCGCCACCAAGCAAGAAAGATGAAAAATTATACTCTCTCATTCCAAAGGCAAACTTCCAGCTATAATTTGAGATGCCTTTCCTAGAGATAGATACCATTCAAGAACAATAAGAAAAAAAGGAAAAATGGAGTCTTGCTTACATAAACTGATGTTGAACTTCAGTCATAATCTGTGGACAATCTTTAGATAAAATATGGAAACCCTGAGAAAGCTCTACAACTATGCAATACACATATCCCAAAATGCTTCCCTTCCAAAAATACCCATTCCCTCGTGCCTAAAAGCATCTATTTCCTCCTATATCTTTTAGGGTGACCTATATCTTTTAGGGTGCTAATATCTTTGCACACCATGGAACCTATAATTCTGAAGACCCTCAGATTACTTTGTACCTTGCCTACGAAAGCCCCACACAGGACACATACAGGACCGTCCACATGAGGGGAGCGCCAACCACCTTCGAACTGCTGTTACTGTGACAACGTCAGCATTGACAGGGCACCACGGGGACACTAGTGCACCTCCTCGGACAGGTCTACGTGAGTCCAGATGATTAAATCAGCGTCTGTGTGATTAAATCAGTTTCTGAATGGAGGACAGAGACATTTCCTACATACAAAGGACCACAAAGCCAGTTTCCCAACACTTAGGTCCATATGGATGTAGACAAAGAGACAATTTTAAAAGAAAATTTCGAAATCATATTTTTTAGGCATCCATACTAATATCAGTGATTTCTCTGGACAGATCTCTGTGTGTGTGTGTGTGTGTGTGTGTTCCCTTAAACAGTGGCTCAGCATCATCTGGAGGATCTCAGAAAAACAGATCACCACACCTTGAAGTTTCTGATTTAACCCGGGGTGGGGCTGAGGATGTGCATTTTTAACAAACTCCCCAGGGACACTGATATTATTTCCTTAAAACTATAAGGAAGTCTCTAGTTATTTTATAGTTCTAGATCTCCCACCTTCTAAGAAGAACGAGTTGCATCCAGGATGCAGCATCTCTGAGATCCGGAGATCCGGCATCTCTGAGCACGTGTTCAGAAATGCACGTGTGTTTACCCAGGGAGGCTCTGGGCTGTGTCACCTTACACAAGGCATGGCTTTTGCAGTCACGACTGTAGAAAGGACGGGTCAGTCTCACAAAGGCCGTGGCCACCGCTGAGCGTTCTACCCCAGCAGAGCTGCTAACGGGGATGAGAAGCGTAGAGAAGGTCACTGACGTCTGAAAGCAACTTGATGACCCTCTGTCCTTTCACATTAATGGTAATGAGTTCAATTTTTCTGAAATCATTTCTCATTATCAAAGGAGGGTTTCACAGCTCAGAGAACAGTGGGTGTAATTCCAGAAAATCTATTTCCCATGTGGTCGCGATGAAACTGCTCTCAGTTGTCTTAGATCTGGGTTTGACTTGCTTATTTGCCACCAGCCGATGAAAATAGCCACATTTATCTAACTATCGTGTTTACCATCACCTGGAAATAAGATCAACAGCTTCGGTCTGGAATCTGGCTGCCAGTGGGTGTGTCCTCGCTTCCAGAAAGCTGGAACTACACTTCAGGCCTGGGTCGGGTGGGCCTCCCATGCGTTCCCGCAGACACCTACCTTTCCCGCGGTGTAGCACTTGGGTGAAAACTGTCTGCCTACTTGTCTGTTTGAGCCTCACCCTTCATCCCTCACCCACCACCCAAAGGAACACACAGGGCAGAGACCAGGTCTGCCTGGACGTCGTGTCTGACATGGCGCAGAGCCGCTCCCACCCAGCGGGTGTATTCACACAACGGGTGTTGACGGACGGACCGGTGGGCGGGCAGGAAGACGGAAGCTGTAGACAGTGACGCAGAGAGAGGTCCTGAGGGACTGAGTGTCAGAGCACCGACACAGATCTCCAACGGCAGCTGGAAGGATGCGGCCTGGTCCAAAAGAACGTGACTTTTGCCACACTGAAGACCTTTGGGTGAGCATCACCCACCCAGACTTCTAGGAAACAGCCCCATCAACTGGTATCCAGGGGGAAAGTCAGACAAGGACCTGTTCAAGAGCAACCAGAAACGTGGGCAGGCATGCCACTCACAACTCTCCAAAGACCCCAGTAAACCAGCTGTCCAGTCACATCTGTCCACCTGTGTTCTGGACGTGTGCAAGACAGAAGGGTTCATCTGAGCTGTGCTTAATTTGAGGTCCTGCTTAAATAATTTGAGGTGATTTGCATTCCAGATAGCTGGAGATTAAGCATCATTTTAAATATAATTTTTAAAATAGTATACCTTCCACAGTTGGTCACAGGCCTCCCTGATCATGTGACCTCACACACCCAACACGTCGCGCTCTTCGCAGGGACCCTGGGCTGCCGGGTGAGTCTGAGGGAGTAAGATGCTGTGTGGGGGCAGAACGGAGTGGGGACTGACAGCAGAGTCCTTCAACGTCATCTACTGTCAAGCTTTTTTTTGCTCTTTAAATGTTCTGTTCCTTTCCACAAACCCCCTCCGCCCCATGCATCTCCCCTTGTCCATTCTGTTCCAGCCACACTGGCTTCCTTGTTGCTTCTCAAGCCAGGAGTCCAGGCAGAGGCTCTGGGCCCTCACCCTTGCTGTCCCCTCCATCTGGAATGCTCTTTGCCTACACATCCATGCTCTCCACCTCCTTCAGATGGTTCGCAAAGGTCACTTTCTCCAGGAGGCCTTCCCTGATCACAACACTTACAGTGACAAGTCTCTCCCTCACCACACTCCCCATCCCTCTCCCGCTTTGTCTCCTGATCATTCCATGCTTTCTTAATTCTACTGAGTCCCTCTCATGAGGGTCCCCTGGGGCTGGGAGGTTTGCTCACAGCTGTGCCCCAGCTGTGTGAACACAAGGCCACCCGGTACATGTGGGTGTTCGATAAATAATTGTTCCAAGAGCAGGTACCCGCAACATGGATGGGCCCCACACCCGCCGCACACCACACAGTCAATAAATATTTGCTCCAAGAAGAAGTGAATGAATTAACGACTTCTCCTAGATTCAATGCTGAAGCAGCCACCTCCTGGGCAAGTCATTGTCACCGTTACTGAGTTACAGCATGTCCCGGCAACACCCTCTACTGTTTCCAAATCAGGTGCACCTTGCTCACTCCGGGTGTGCCTGTGTTACTGTACTGAGTTTTCCAGATGCGTGAGAAGAACCTTCAGGAACCCATGTCTGGGCATCGTAGTGATGATGGTCTCCAGAGACCACATTCAGAGTCAACGAATATGATGAATCACTGAGGTTAGATTTTTGGCAGAACTTATTTGATGTTAGCATTACATCGGAAGTTCTATATACCTTTCGATCATTTTAACCTCCTTTCAGGTTGGAATAACAGTGGGACCGGCTGAATCAATGAAGTGACTGTGGAAATCAGACGTTAACCTGACCTCCTTGAAGTTGAATCTGTGGCCATCTAGGAACAGAACAACTTTGTTTACTCCAAAGAATGCATCCACAATTTTTGAAATTATTTTTTTGACTAAAGGCACTGACCAGTACCAGAAATAGGTTAAGACCGTGTCCTATGTAACCCTACGACTTTGCTCTTCGAAATCCACAAACACCTTTGAGACTCTCAAAACCGTCCATCTCCCTTTCAGCAAAGGTTTAATTGTCTGGAAGCCTGAAGCGTCAGCCCATGAGAGCCTTGAGTGAACAATCCTGCTTCTGTTTAAATCTTGTAGCAACTGAATCACCGACACCTGTTAACTCAGAATTTGGAAATGTCACCAAAAGAGAACATTCTACCAGTACCACAAAACAGATCAAAATGGTGTCTTACGCTTGCAGGTGAGTCAAAGGATCCTTCTTCGAGGTAGATGACAGTGTGCGTACTGTCTTCTTCTAAGGTTATGTTTCAGTTGCTCGTTCCCAAGCTAACCAGGAGAAACTCAGATGCAAGTGTTAACTGAGTTGGAAATTAAATAAGAAGGGCCTGCCTGATCATCAGCGCTGGTCAGAGACAGACAACCTCTGCCTTTTCTGTGGAGATAATGTATTACATTAGTGCCCAAAAAGCTTCTCCGCCATGCTACTGTTCTCTCACCAGGCCTAGCCATTCAGGGAGCAGCTGCCTCTTCTGAATGAGTGAGCTCCGACAAAGGATGCACCCAGGACGCCTGGTCTGGTTGGGTAGGTGGGGAGAAAGCAGAGCGTCAGCCGGACACCAAGTAACTCAGTCTTGGACGATGCTGAAGCTAGCAGAACGCTTCTCCGACGTCTTCCGTGGGCAGAGCCCCTGAAGGGCACAGTGTGCTTTGGGAACACTCTTCAGTTTTGATATATAAAATGTAAAAGCAGAATTTATAATATGATCTACTTGATTTACTGTATCAAAAGCCATTAAGAAAAAAAACAAAAGAGGATCATAAGAAAAGGAGGACCCGTGATCGATGAGCCTAACTGTTTCTGTGAACAGGCGGAGAGGCGGCCAGTCTTCAGTTTTAATGGCGGCTCCGCAGGGAACTGGTCGGAAAGGACAGCAGCGGAATTCAGAGCTGCCTCCTCACACTCTGAATGTGCAGGGACACGCTCACACCGCACGGACGGGCCAGCTGTGTCTTTAGCACTGCGTCGGGCACACCCATGAATGCACTTACGTGTGAATCAGTGCCGGGCATCTTTCCTGATCCTTCCATGGGCAAGTCCTCTGGGATCCTGTGAAATTCTGTGTTTGCACTCTCGGCCAGCTGGGCCCATGCCCGATGAACAAATACTTCCTTATTTGATTTCCCCGTGAGCGTGACTCTCCTTCCGGGGCTGCTGCTCTCAATGCCCTGCTTCTCATCGTGGCGGCCGTATCTGCGGCTCGAGGCCCTTCGCCTTCAGGAGCAGGCGGCCTGGGCTGGTGCTCAGGGAGGACCCGTGGTCACCTTGCCCGAGTCAGGCTGAGCGGCTTTGCTTTGAACATGAGGCTGAGAACTGAGTTCTTGGCAGTGGTAACATTCAGCATTTCAAGAAAAGAAGGCAGAGTATAGCACCTTCTCGAACAGAAGACTGTAATATTGAAATCCTCTGGTGGGAAGAGAAATAGCAGGTTTTTTTCAATCAAATCATCAACTATATTTGTCTTTGCTCTTTTTTTTTTTTTTTTTCATTTTTTGGTAAGTGCTTTTTAGAAAACCCTTAGAGAGTGCAGTAGATGCTAGCAATCTGGAGGAGAGCCCACAGAGAAGCCCGCACGTAATCGACTCGTTTGCCGGTTTTAATGGTCGGGATCTCGGCAGTTCATCACGGACATCGGCTCTGACCGAAACGCGTGTATTTGTGGAATAACCTCCATTACAGGCTGTTATGTCTCCGGACGGTTTGGGAAATGTAAAACAGTTTGATGTTAAGCAGAGGGACATGAATAACACAAGAATTAAAACAATGGTTCTTTTAATTGAATTTTTAAAATTTTCCCTATTCAAAGTTTTAGCACACCAAAAATAACTCAGACTAGGGCTAATGCCCCCCTGCCTTTCTGCCCCCCAGCCCCCATGTCCACCTACACTCCCTTCTATCCTGTTGCTTTCCTGCGCCTCTCCCCGCCCCACCCAGCTCCCTGAGCATGGCCCAGAAGCAGGGTGCCGGGTGCCGGAGGCATGTTTTCAGTGTGGAAGTTGTGCATCCACGACACCTGGAAGACGCCTTCATATGGAATCAAAGTTCCGAACGGAGGGACCCTGAGTGCTTCTGTAAAGATAAATGATCGTGACTTTGCATTTCACTCTGATACGAGAAGAATCGCAAAATCCAGATGTTCAGGAGATAAAAGGTTTCTGCTCTAGCCAGTCATCCCATACAAGGAGATGAACTTGAAACACTGTATTGCCTGATCAGGTTGATTCTCCCATGGCTTCCATCAGCAAAGTGTGATTCTCAACACTGACGGTCAGTAGGTGGGCAGTGACGGCCAGGCCTGACTTCAACACAGATCTTCCCGTAAGAGTAAAATGCAGAGACTAACATTTGCGTCATGCATCAGGCTTGATCTTTTCCGTGTTGCTCCTGTGGACGCCACCTACGATCTTCCTGGGAAGTGTGGTTACGTGCCCCACAATCCAGGCGTGCAGCCGTAGATCCAGACCATAAGTTCCCAGAAAGTTATTACTGTTTTCAACAAACACTACGTGCTGCTTAGTCTTTGCCAGACACGATCTGAAGTGTTTCCCAAACCTTCGCTCATTTAAGTGTTCCACATCCTCGAGAGGTAGGGACTAGAAAATGGAGCTGCGCAGAGGCAAGGAGCTGGCCATGGGCATCGCTGGTGAGTGGCAAAGCTGGGATGTGAGCCGGGATGCCTGCCTCCACTGCTCCCACCCTAAACCCCCGCCGTGGCTGGGCCCGTGGACCCCACACCGGCCACTCTAGGCTGAGCTTCACCCGAGACACAGAAAACATAGGATGGGCACCGAGTACGCATACACATCTCACAGGGGCAGGACTTCAAGGAATGGTGTCTAGCTTGTGTGTCTTCCTCCAGGGATGCAATTTAAACACCTAAAAAGATTGCTTTATGAGCCTTTGAAAAGGTGGCTCAGTGGGTTAAGTGTCTGCCTTCGCTCAGGTCATGATCCCAGGGTCCTGGGATCGAGCCCCGCATCGGGCTCTCTGCTCAGCAGGGAGCCTGCTTCTCTCTCTGTCCCTCCCCCTGCTTGTGCTCTATCTCTCTCAAATGAATGAATGAAATCTTAAAAAAAAAAAAAAAGAAAAAAGAAAAAGGAAGTTAAGGGAAAGAAAACACAAACTGGAGAATTAGCTAGAGCTAATATTAGTGGTGCTCACACCCCGGGTTCATCCCAACCCTTTCTGATTTGGACCAGGTCTGAGTGGTTTCCTGGAGAGATTGCTGGAGCCGCATATATGCCGTTGCCGGCCCTGGGCATTTCCCTGGGCTGGAAGCTGAGGCCGGAGGCCCGGCTCAGAGCCGTCTCAGTGGCGCCAGTGGGCCCTGGTTCACTTGCTCCTACGTGGTGGACTCAGTCTAATAAGGTGGGTGCAGCCAACCCGTGGAATGGAATATTTACTAGTCCAGAAAGTTCTCCAGAACCTATCGTTATTTAAAGAAAGCAGGATGAAGAGCCGCGAATGTGGAATGCTACATTTTGTGTAAGAAAAGAGAAAAAAATAATATGTAATCACATTGCATTATTATATAAAGAAACTCTGTAAAGCTATCCAAGAAATGAATGGAAGTGGTGCTTGCTCTCTCTCTCCCTTGCTGTGTGCGACTCTGTGTTAGTGTGTGTGTGCACAATGCACAGCTGAATGAGTGCGAGCGCGAGCACATGCACGGGTGTGCTTGTGCACATGTGTGTGCATAGATCGGAATGCTGAAGGTGGCAGTGATAGGAGTGAGACTTTCCAAAATATCTTTTTTAATATTGTTTTTATTTCAAATCATATGATTTTAAACGTAAACAAATTTAAGTGATGTGTTAAACAAACCAACAACAACAACAAAAAAAAACAAACAAAAACCAAACAACAGCCCTTAAGGGCAGTGTTCATGCTGGATATGTACAGGATGAATGTAGAATTACAGAAAATTTATGTGCAGAATTCATGTAGGATTAATCTAAGCTCTAAAATCTCTCAGAGCTGGCTTTAAATATGGGCTTTGCCCCCTCCTGGCTGTGTGACTGTCTTTTTTTTTTTTTCTTTTTTTAAAGATTGTATTTATTTGTTTGTCCGAGAGAGAAAGAGCACAAGCAGGGGGAGGGACAGAGGGAAAAGCAGGTGACCAGCTGAGCCAGCGGCCCGATGGGGGACTCAGTCTCAGAACCCTGGGATCATGACCTGAGCCGAAGGCAGACGCTTCACCGACTGAGCCCCCAAGGTGTCCCCATGTGACTGTCTTTAGCAGAGTCTGTCACCTGCACGCAGTTCCTTTTGGGCTCCCCCTTCATTGTCCCCAGGGTTCTGGATGGAGGTGGGGATGGGGTGGGGGGCATGGTGCACTGCCTTGAAAGCTCCCGGCGCTTGGTGTCCTCGGCAGGTGGTCAGCATACAGCAGGGGTCAGACTCCCGCAGGTCTCAGCTCTGCGACCTGGGAGTAGACACGGGCGGTGGTCAGACATCCACGGGGCCACCCTGTCTTCCTTTAGTCGGTAATGTGGCTTCCTTTGCCTTTCTTTTCCCCACCACTTTCAGAGGCCCCGTATGACTGTCCTCGCTGGGTGGGTGAGCTACAGAGTGGGGAGCACCTCCTCTTTGTGGGACCCTCACGTTTGCCCATGATCACAGCATAACTGGCAGAGGCCAAGCCCCAACTCTGGGCTCCTCAGGGACTGTTACTCACGCCGCCCCCCTACCCCCTGCCCGGGCTCTCTACTCTCATCCTATAGCCTCCTGCCCTGCACAGGGTCTCCTCCCGGGGCAAGGAACAGTCTCTGACTTTGCCCTGTTCAGGGCCATTCTCCTGGCACGTTTCCACACAAGTTCTCCCACAAAATGTGTTTTGCAGACTGCTGCCACGGCAACCTGCCCGGTTTCGGGTATCCTGGCCTTCAGCCCGGCTCCTCTCCTCTCCTGCTCCTCTGCGAAGTCAGGCATCTCCGCAAATGGTCAAATCTGATCGGGCCACCATCTTGGCTCTTCGGGGCCCGTCCAAACTTGGTGGCATGCCTGGAGGGTCTCCATGAGGCCACCTACAGGCCCCTGCAAGTGCAGAACTGCTTCTGGTTTGCTGAGTGCCCGCCCCTCCCAGACACCGCGAGCTCTTTGGTCTCCTCCAAACCTTCACATCCCCCTCTGAAGGCTCAACCCCGCTCTTTCCAGCCCAGGCGCCCTCGGCAGGCCTCCCCTGAGCCTCCAGCCTCCATCAGGAGCCCCAGCAGGGATGGTTTCCACCTTCACCCCCCTGGCTGGGCTCCCCACGTGGCCTGGAGCACGTGGAGACTCGTCCTGTGTCCCCGCTGGGTTATGAGCTCTGAGTCAATCCTATTTACCATTTTATCTCATGCTTTACAACAAGCACTCAGTACGTACCTACTGAATTCATGGATTTTAATTAGATCCTTGACACTTTCTGAACACACATCAAATGAATTGATAAGCAGGCAGCCTATGTCATCCCTTGAAGTTTTTACATGAATCATCCTTTGCACAGGTCCTTTTTTGCTCCCTAATTTTAGGTTAAAAGACATGACTTTTTAAAGTACCTAATTAGAGGCAAAACTAACTGTCAAATATGGATCCACTCCAGGCCCAGGGAGCGCTGGGTTCACTAGAGTCCCCCCAAGGCATCCATGCTGGGGGAGGCAATGTCGTCAGGCAATGAGGGGGTCCAGGTGCGGGGAGGCGCAGGCTCCCATCAGCCCAGCTCCAGATCTGCCTTCCCCGTGAGGGAGGAGGAGATGCTGGTAGATCCCAGCCTCAGGGAGCACTGTAAGAGCACAGGGGAGTCTGATGCCAGGACAGCAGCAGCTGCACTCCCATGACAGTCACATATGCATTCTGCCAAGAGGGGCATGGAAGGCTCGTGGCTGTACTTTGGGGCCCAACTTCACAGCAGACCACTGAGGGGGGGACAGGCAGGTCCACGTCTTTCAGGCACCTGGGAAAGCAGAAAGGACTCTGGTCGGTCTCTTACAGGCCCCCTGTCATGCTAATTTGGCCATTCCAAAGACCTGTGCTCCCTCTGACAGCCTTGGGTGCCAGCTTCTGGGTCACTGGCCCAGGAATCATGTCTGTCCCCTCTGGGCACACTTCCTGACACAGTCCCAGGAGCCCACATCCCTCCCTTCTCTGCTGGTCTTTCTACCTGCCTCGTGGCTATCACAGACCTGGAGAAATGTTCCTCCTCCGACCCTTAATCTGGAAAGTCTTTTCTGGGCAGTAACACACCCTTCCCACAAGCAAGCCCTGCTAACCTCACACAGATTTTATGTTTAGGAGACAATTCGTACCTAACAATTATATAGGCACTTTTGGCCAAAGAGCATCAATCCTTCCTTCCCTTCCTGATAGAAGTAAAACTCCTCTACAAAGCTGAGGTATTGTCTAATACAACCAGAAGTGGAATATTGTCTTTTATTTCCAAATCCAACCCAAGTCTATAGGCACGGAGATGTGCCCGCAGCCTGTCAGCGCTTTTCAGGAAGCAAGTCCTTCTCCTGCTGACGTCTGAGAGAGGAGAGACGAGCCTGAATAGCCATAAAAATAACCTGAAAGGGGCGCCTGGGTGGTTCAGTGGGTTAAAGCCTCTGCCTTCAGCTCAGGTCATGATCCCAGGGTCCTAGGATGGAGCCCCGCCTCGGGCTCTCTGCTCAGCGGGAAGCCTGCTTCCTCCCTTCCTCCTCTCTCTGCCCGCTTCTCTGCCTACTTGTGATCTCTGTCAAGTAAATAAAATCTTTAAAAAAAAAAATAACCTGAAAGACGTACCAGTTCCAGGTGTCACGGTATAATTTAAAAAAATCATTACGTTGTCGGGGCACCTGGGTGGCTCAGTGGGTTCAGCCTCTGCCTTCAGCTCAGGTCATGATCTCAGGGTCCTGGGATCAAGTCCCACATTGGGCTCTCCACTCAGCAGCGAGCCTGCTTCCACCTCTCTCTCTGCCTGCCTCTCTGCCTACTTGTGATCTCTGCCAGTTAAATAAATAAATAAAACCTTTAAAAAAAATCATTATGTTCTCTAATCGGTTTTCTGTGTCGCCTCTTGAGATCAGTGATTTCTTCCTGGCTGTGGCGGATTCCAGTTTTGCTGTGGATCCCTACTCAGGGGTTAGTTCAGATTTTTATTGTTTGGGGGGAATATCATGTGAATTCATGAGGTAAGTGAAACATTTACAACTTCAGTGCATTTTTTTAGAAAATGAATAGCAGACACGTCTAATCCTTTACAATAGCATCACGGTTTCTCTTTCTGCTGTTGTTTAAAAACCTGCACCTATTGCAAAAGTCATTTAGTAACTGGTTCTGGGGACCCGATTTGTTGGGACAATGCCCCGTGATCAAAAAGGACAGCATTGTAATCTCCACATCTTGGCGTTAACTAAATTCATTCTCAGGGTTAATTTTTTCCTAGGGCCAGTAAACTCCAGGCAAGAAGGTAAAATAACACATCCAAGGGCCTCAGTTAAATCATTTTCAGACTTCAAATAATGCCTGCTGTTCTCATAACGCTCATAAAAATTTTCAGAAGCTTCCCCCCCCAGCTAATGCACAATTATATGAAATAACTTATTACATGATTTTTCTATAATGTATTCTGAATTTGATAAATTTAGTTTGAAGTAAACATTTTACTTTTAATGGATACAAGTTGAAACATCTCATAAAACTACACAACACCATATTAGTATGCGATAATATGCGATAATATGCGATAATGTTAGAGAATATATAACTCAGGGCACTACAATGTAATATAAACCAGAAAAAAAGGTGACTCCTGATATAATAGGCTTCCTGCCTTTGGGGGCAGTGCACAGATGTATCTCACCATAAGTTAATTCCATACAGAGACAAACTTACAAAATCAGAGAAGCAGAGAATCCTTTTATTTTCAATAACATTACCCTCAACCTTATAATTAACCAATTGCCAGGCCATAGGTACCATGTTTAACTATAGCACCCAAGGCAACGTGAGCCCCGGTGGCGAGGGCAGCCCACTTCGGTGAGCGTGTTGGGAAATGGAGAAGGAGGGAGAGGCAGGCAGGGAGAAGGGGCCAGCAGTCATTTGCCACCAACAGAGCAGAAGTCAGGTCCAAAAACAATACTGTTGAATCCAGTGGTGCCAGAGGTTAGAATTCACTGCTTCTCAATCCCACGTCTAAAGACTCTTGCAATGGTGGCAGGTGGAGGGGAGAGCAGAGGGGAGCCCAGGGGACAGGAGAGCAGGACGCTCGGGGGGTCTTGACTGCGTGGCCACGAGGATCATCTGTCTTCATTTACAAGAAAGGAGGAGGCTGCACTCTGAGCTCTCTGAGCTGCTGTCCAGCAATACGCTTCTCTGAGTCAAAAGGGAACCCAGGATGGTTTTGTTTTGTTTGTTGTTAAACTATCGGGGCCAGGGGACGGATGAGAACGGAATACTGATGGTAAAGAGAAGGTGCAAAGTCAAACTCCGGTACAAAACCAAGCCAAACCTACTCACAGAGAATGTGAACTCCCTAAAAGCACAATTTTAACAAATTGTACTCAAGTTGGCAGCTTCTCCCTGCATTTGCCATAGCCCACAATATGATCAGTTATGGGATCCCCACCCCCACCAAGGAATAAATCTTTTATTTGAAAAAGAAGTAAATTAAAAAATGATGTTTATTTTCCAGCCTCATTGCTGTAACGCATTTTCCCTTGAAGTGAACAATGTTTCTATATAGAGACATAAAAGAGGGTTTTTCCCGTAAGAAAAACAATATTCCTAACACTAACAGTGTGTCATTGAAGATGGCCATCCGGCATGCCACCGCGAGGGGCTCCGTGGCCTCCTTCCCGGGAAAGCTGAAGACTATTACAAAACCCCAAACATTTAAAGCCTTTGGAAAATGTTCAAAGAGCACACGCCAAGTGAAGGAACATCTACTCAAGAAAGTCTATGGAAATTTGTTGGGAAGGCCCATGTCTGTGGTATTTGGGCTGTGGTAGCATCTCTGTCCCGGGCTCAGTGGAGTGGAGACTTCACCCTGGGCAGCTCCTGCCAGAGCACAGGGCTCCCCTCCCCCAGCTTCTAGTCACACAGCTTTTGTTCCCAGGGGAGGACCTTAGGGTTTCTCATTCTGCTCCCAGCTGCCTGTGTCCCAGGTGAGTGCAGCTTAGAGGCAGTCTCCTTCCTTTTGCCCAGACCTTCCCATGGGACACAGGCTTTATCTACCTCGCACATAGCAGGCTGAGAGCACTGGGCCCAGGTGCCCTCCTCTAGCTGGAAAGGGGTGGTTCCATACCAGGAAAGGCAAGTAAGGGGGACCCCCTGTCTGCCCTTCACACCTCCTCTCCCACAAGCTCACAGCTGCCAGAGCGGAGGTGTTACTCAGAGAGAAGCTCACCACTGTCCCACCATTAGCCTCTGAGCCCTGGGCTCAGAGATCGTACTGGGGGGAGAAGCAGGCCTAACCCACATGGCTCCTGTCTCTGCCCAAGGCACTGACTTCATCTGCAGCAGGGCCTAGAGAAGTGTGGGGGCACTCTCAAGACCAGTAGAGGTTGTGGTGAGAGGTAACTGGGGAGACATTCATGATTTTAATGAAGACACAGCCTAGACTACAGCTGGCTAGCCTGCAGGAGGGAACCAGGAAATAAGGCAGCTGGCGGGAGCCCTCCTAGGGTCAGAATATCAAACATGACCTCAGAAACTTTTCCTTTAAAGGAGCCAGAATTTGATTGGATTAGTTTGTGAAGCAATTTGTGCCCCAGGGCATTGTTGAAAACAACTGAGCAATCAGCCAGCAAGGCACTAGTGTAGTCTAACAGCTACGGGTGGACAAGAAAAGCAGGAAAAGGGCCCCACCAGCACCACTGCCTCCCAGGGTGATGGCACACCCAGAACTGTGTGGTCTCTCTCTAAGGAGACTTAGCAGAGGCTTGACTCTGTGTGTGTGAGAGAGAGAGAGAGAGAGAACAGGTGTCACTAAAATAACGCAGCCAGTAACAGTGAGAACAAATAAACAAGCAAATATGATAACAGGCCCTGGGCAGGGGGAGGATCAGTATTGAGTTCCTATAATATATCATCTGAAATATCCAGTTTCCAACAAAAAAACTGTGAGGCATGTAGGAAAACAGGAAAGTATAACCCATGTCCTGAGGATGGGGAAGGGGAGGGAAAGCGGACAATGCGCAGGCAGCAGAAAGTGCTGGTAAGAACACCCCAGTGTCAGAGTTAATGCGGTATTTCAAAGTAGCCGTAAGTATGTCCACAGAACTACAGGAAACCATGGCTGAGGAAGTACAGGAAGGTGTGATGACGTTGCATCACATGGAGAGTATCAATAAAGGAAGAGAAACCATGGAAAAGAACCAGGTGGAAATGATGAAGGTGAAAAGCGTGATAAAAACTTGGATAGGGCTCAACAGGACCTACGACCTGGTGGGAGCAAGAGTCCAGAAACTCAACATCTTACAGGCTGATAGAGGTTTTCAAGCTGAAGAAGAGAGAGGAAGAAAAGAAAACGGAAAAATGAACAGAGCCTCCAAGAAAAGTGAGCGATCATTAAGCACACCAACATACAAAGGAAGTGCTAGAAAGACAGAAAAGTGAAGAAAAAATAATTCAAATTAATAATGGCTAAAACTTACCCAATTTATTCAAAAACAATAACCAATTATCTACATACCTAGAAAGCTCAATGAATTCCAGATCTGATAAACTCAGAGACCCACAAACGGACATCTCATAGTAAAAATGTTAAATGTCAAAGACAAGGAGAAAATCTTCAAAGTAACAGAAAAACAACACACATGTAAGGGAACCCCAGCAAGTTAACAGCTGACTTCTCAGCCAAAGCAATGGAGGCCAGAAGGCAGTGGAATAACATACTCTAATTTCTTGAAAGAAAACAAAACTATCAACAAAATTCTATTCCCAGCAACAGTATACTTCAAAAATAAAGAGAAAGTTAAGACTTTTCCTAAGGCAAAGACTGAGATATTTGTTGCCACAAGACCCATTTAATGAAAAATACTGAAGAAAGTTCTTGGGGCAGAATACTATGATTCTAATACACATAAGCAAAAACCACTGGTAAAAGTAATTATACAACTGTAAAAGACACTATAATGAATATTTTTCACCTTTCTTGGCTCACCTAAAAAGCAGTTGCATAAAATAATTTTATAAAATAATAGGTACACAATGTGTCGTTGGACCTGTAACATATAGAAATATAATAGAACCATAATATATTTGCCAACAATAGCACAAAGGAAATGAGTAGGGGCAGAGCTATAATTGCCAAGGAAATGATGATGGTAAAGTAATAATTATAAGAATGTGTGTTTGAGTTTGTAATACAATAGATGTAATACATATAATGATACCACAAAAGAGGTGGAAAGGGAACAGAGCTATATAGGAGTGACAGTCCTATATGTCACAGGAATTAAGTTAGCATAAATTTGAAGCTGCTCTGAGAAGTTAACATGTATATGGTAAATGGTAGAGCAACCACTAAAAAGTAACTCAAAAATATAGTGACCACTTTACATTGATTAGGACAGTTATCATCAAACAAAACAAGCAAACAAACAAACGAAAACAACAAAAACAAAAACAAACCACAGAAAACAGCAACTGTTGACAAGGATGTAGAGAAATTGGAGCCTCCGGTCTTGGCTGGTGGAAATGTAAAATGATGCAACTACGTTGGAAAATGACATGGCAATTTCTCAAGACTTTAAACAGTTTCACTTGTGTGTGTGTGTGTCCAGAAGAAGCAGACAAAGTGGTTTAAACAGGCATTTGTGTGCCCAGGCTTATAGCAGCCAATAGTCAAAAGGTAGAAACTACCCAGATGTCTGCTGATGGATGAATGGATAAACAAAGTGCAATGTATACTTAAAATGGAATGCTATTCAGAGTGGCTGAAATGGTAAATTTTATGGTATGTATATTTTACCACAATAAAAAAAGAATTGTATCAAGAGAGGAAAAGATAAAAAGAAAACATGCCAGTCTTACTCAGTCGCTATTCCTGCTGAGAGCATTGAGTATCGGTTCCTATCAGCCCTTGAGAATAAGCACCTAAGAGAGTCATTTTATTCTTCAGGTGTGGCTTTATAAATTTAGTCTCATGATGTGAAGCCCTCTCCACTGCTCCCCGCTCTCCAATTTCCTATTATTAACCCCCACCCATGTTTCCTTTGTATCTAACTGAATTTTAAGGGATATGCATGCCTCTCTTAAACATCAAGGAGATTACCTGATAATACCACTAGTTAACAGGCACCTTTGGTTGAGAAACCACAGGAGAATCAGGGGACTCCTGGGATCTACTGGGGAATCTCCTCTGTGTGCAGAGACATTACGTCAAGCCTTAAATTCTGGTTGCTTTCCCAGTGTTATAAAAAATAAAAATTGGAATAATCTTAATAATGGTTATTATTGAAGAAGAAGGCAGGCAACTTAGACTGGGACCATATAGAGAGAATACTACTTGTAATAAAAAATGAGAGACATAGCCTGATACAGTAGAAAAAGCAACAGGTTTGATATCATAAAGCCAAAATATGGAGTGAAAATAATCATTAATGAAATTAAAATTAATTTAATGAAATTAAAATTCTACATTAGAAAATATTTACTCAGGAGTGCCTGGCTGGCTCAGTCCGTTAAGTATCTGGCTTTGGCTCAGGTCATGATCTTGGGGTCTTTGCTTTGAGTCCTGCGTGGGGCTGCCTGCCATCAGGGGAATCTGATTCTCCCTCTCTCTGTCCCTCTCTCTGCCCTCCCCTCCACTCATGCTCTCTCTCTCTATAATAAGTAAATAAAATCATTAAAAAACAGAAAGTATTCACTCAATGTCAAAGAGGAGAGAAAAAGAGGAATAGACAAAAGAGACATGAGATATATGAAAACGAAAGGGGAAATCGTAGGCATAAATCTAACTATATTAATAATCACATTAAATGTAAATAGATTAAACAATCCACCAAAAGCAGAGATTGTTAGAATAGACAGAAAAACAAACAAAACATGATTCAACTATTCTTTGTCTACAGAAGACACACTTTCAATTCAGATACAAATAGGTTTAAAGTGAAAGACTCAAAAAGACACATCAGGCAAACAGCAACCACAGGAAAGTAGAAATAACTATAATAATATCAGACAAAATATACTTTAAAACAATAACAACAAAATAACTGTAGAGATTAAGAGGGACATTTTATAATGGTGGAAAGGTCTAGCCATCAGAAAGCTGAAACAATTACAAAGACATGGGCATCTAACAACAGAGCACGGAAATACATGAAGCAAAAACTGACAGAATTGAAGACAAAAATGGAAAATTCAACAATAATAGTTAGAAAGTTCAATACCCCAGTTTCTTTTCTTTTTTTTTTTTTAAGATTTTATTTATTTATTTGATAGAGAATGAGTGAGAGAGAGCATGAGACAGGAGAAGGTCAGAGGGAGAAGCAGACTCCCCAAGTCGCTGTGAGCCTGATGCGGGACTCGATCCCAGAAGTCCGGGATCATGACCTGAACCGAAGGCAGTTGCTCAACCAACTGAGCCACCCAGGCGCCCCCAATACCCCAATTTCAATGATGGATAGAACAATGAGACAGAAAATCGACAAGGGAATAGAAGAATAACAGTATAAACCAACTCGATCTAACCCATATGTACAGAACACTCCTCCTAATGGCAGCAGAGAACAGTCTTCTCAAGGGCACTTGGAACATTCTGCAGGATGGACCATCTGCTAGGCCATAAAACAATCTCAGTGACTTCAAAAGAATAAAATGAGTAAAAATGATGGAAAGCATTTTCTCTGGCCATGATGGGATAAAATTAGAAATTAATAACATGGAGAAACTTGGAAAATTCACAAATAGGAGAAAAATAAACAACACAGTCCCAAACAACCAAGGAGTCAAAGAAGAAGTAAAAGGGAAATCATAAAATACTTCCAGATGAATGGAAATAAAGATACAACACATCAAAACTTAACAGGTGCAGGTAATGCAGGGCTTGGAGGGAAATTTATAGCTGCAAATGCCTAGATCAATAAGGCAGAAAGGTCTCAAATCAATAACCTAAGCTTCCCCTTAAGACACAGGAAAAAGAAGAGCCAACTGCACTGGAAGAAGGAAGGGAATCACAAGGATCAGAGTGGAGATTACGAAAATGGAGAAAAGAAAGACAGTACAGGAAATCAGTGAAGTCAACCCTGGAACACGAAATTTCCAACAGCATCATTCACCATTGCCCAAAGCTGGAAATAACCCAATGTCCCTCAGTTGGTGAATGAACAGACAAAACATGGCATATCCATGAAATGGGGAATTGCTCATCCACAAAAGGGAATGCAGAAGTGACACCTGCCACAGCGTGGAGAACGTTATGTTCAGTGAAAGAAGCCAGACAGAAAAGACATGCATGATGTCATCCCATTCACACGACAGTCCAGGATAAGAAAACTGATAGAGACAGATCAGATTCATGGTTGTTCAGGAATGTGGGAGGGAGAGGGGCAGGCGGGTATGGTACAGAGCAAAGAGCATGAGGTTTCTTTCTGAAGTAATAAAAGTGTTCTAAAATCGACTGGTGGTGGCTGTACGTACCCATGAATATGGCAAAACCCATGGAGTTCTGTGTTTCTAACGGGTGAATTATACCTCAATAAAGCTGTTGCTAAAAGGTATAACCTCACTTAGAGGCTGCTGACATTAGCACATACACAGTACGTGTTTACATACAGTACCTTTTTGAGGTAACATCATATCGAATATAAGAAATCAGAGGGTGGGAAGAAAATGAAAATACCTCTTATTACTCAATATATTATATGCATCGGGGATTGGAAAGAATTGGATAGTCCGATTCAAATTTAAATTATCTTTCACTGCAGGGGTGCCTGGGTGGCTCAGTGGGTTAAGCATCTGCCTTCACCTCTGGTCATGATCTCAGGGTCCTGGGATCGAGCCCTGCATCGGGCTCTCTGCTCAGCAGGGAGCCTGCTTCCCCTGCCCCACACCCCCCTGCCTGACTCTCTGCCTACTTGTGATCTTTCTGTCAAATAAATAAATAAAATCTTTTAAAAAATGATCTTTCATGGCAGATTACATGGTACATCCTATACAGTTCTAAGGATTTTATTTATTTTGGAGAGAGAGAGAGAGCATGGACACGTGTGCGCACAATGGGGGAGGGACAAAGAGAGAGGGAGAGAGAGAGAATCTCAAGCAGGCTTTGCCACGAATGTGAAGCCCTAGGTGGAGCTTGACGAAGGCCTCCATCTCATGACCCCAAGATCATGACCAAAGCCAAAATCCAGAACATGATGCTCGACCAAATGAGCCCCCCCAGGCATGCCCACCCCCATCCTATGCAGTTTTATACCAAGTTTTAGAAGGATCATGCTTGGAGTCCAGTCGTGCCCAGAACGAAATCCCACCTTCCACTGCATTTAGCAAGTGTGCCATCACAGGGAGTATTTTGTCATTGGCTCATCTTCGCTCTCAAAATAACATTTAAACATTCAACTTACTAGTGTCCTTGGCCCCCTAGAAGGACCTCTGAGGAAAAGTTACCATTTAGTACTTATCTGCGTCTTTCCCTCGGACAGAGGGTGAGGTGGTCCTGCTGATGGTTTGTAATGGATGTCGGTGAGTGAAAGTGACGGGTTTGAAGCGAGTGAAAGTGACAGGTTTGAAGCGCTTAGTGAGGCAAGGTGGTCGGCAGCCCAGGCTGGGAGAGCGTGGCTCTTCCACTTCGACTTGTTTTGTGTAACACTGGCATTCTGCCAGTATCCTAGCCAGGAGGACAGGGACAGAGGTCCCATTTGTAGAACTGAATTCTTTTGTGCCTCATAGGTGAGAGTTGCCCAGTGACATATCCTGCATCTGAGGAACGAACAGGTCATTCTAAAGCATCACTCTGTTCCAGGCAGACAGAACGACCGGTATTTTGTTCAAACAAAGGTGCTGACTTCAGCCGTCTGGGAGTGAACGCCTAGGAATACAGGGAAGCCACTGCAGTCTGAGGGCCCCGAGCTTTTTGCAGGTGCTTCTCCTTCTTCTCTCATGGTGTGCAGAGCCAAAAAGCCAACAACACAATGAATCACGGTCGCTAGACTTTGCATGTTTTCCAGAGACTTCTGGGAATGCTGGGCAGTGGGCAGTTCTGCACCAATCCAAGCTTGGATGACGCAGTTTTCTCGGATGCTACAAAACCTGCTTTGTTGAATTTCTAACATGTTCTGATGCCGTGCTTGGTTACATACAGAAGTCAGTAAGATCGTCTCTGCCCTCCCAAAAGTCACAGTCTGGAGAGGAGAATGATCTACTCTTCCCGCATGTGTGTCCCTTTGACTGTGTGTGTGCAGGTGGGTTCCTGTGTGTGCCTGTATATATGTGTGTGCACATGTATGTGTGCGTGTGTGTATGGAGTGGGCTTTGGGAAGACTTCATGGACTGGAGGTGGGTCTTGGAGAATGACTGCCAGAGAGACTATGGGAGAGAGATTCTGCAAGCTGAAGGTCGTCACGAGCCATAAAGAGGATGCCGTGGGGGGACGCTTGGGCAGTGTGACCCTGGGTCTCTCAGCTCCAGTGCATGGGGGAGGGCTGGAGGATATGGCTGGGAGGCAGAGTGGGCCAGATCAGCTGTGTAGGAGTAAGGTATACCTTCTATCACGTGGTGAACAGTACTTGAGCCCCTGATGGGTGGAGCTACTCAGGGCCAGGGTCAAGGTTGGGTGAATTCAGAATGTGCCCGGAGGCAGAGGCTGCTTTGGAGTAAGGTCCCTGTGCAACTAAGGGCAAAGGAAAACCATGCAAAGCAGAAAACAGGTACATTTTTCAAAGGCAGTTTTCCACGGACACCGTGCCCTTCACCCATTTCCCTGTGACAGTGACCATGTTTTACTTACAATGAAGCCAGAGCACGTTCCCTGGGTGCTGACGTCAATGGGCTTTTTGCCTGAATAAGGACCCCCCAGCGGACCCTAAGGGACTGATTCTAATCTCCAGCACGTGGGCTGGCAGCATTCCTCCATGATCTGGATGGCCGGCAGCCACATGCGTCCGTGGAACGACGCTGCGCTTCTAGGGGACACGCATACACACAAACCCAGCACAGAAGGGGGACCTTGGCAGGAACATTTCAGAAATCTCTGTGAGTGTCCAGACAGGGACTTGTTCGGATCCACTAATTGCCGTGGGAGAGTGACGGCGTGAGGCGCACTGGTGAATGTGCTGAGCTGACAGACACTGCAAAATTCAAAGGAGTGAAAAGCGAAACAGGACAAAGGCAGCCGTCAGTCATGCACCGGGAAACCGGAGCCGGCAGCTGGCCTCTCTCTCAAGGGAGCAGCAGCCTCCACGTCATCCATCATCCGAGGAAGGAGCCCTGCCTCCCGGCTCGCTACAATAATGCGCTCCCTCTTTCTCTGATCTGTGCTAGAAACCCGTGAACGCGGGGACTCTGATATCCTCACTCCACGGGATCTAACCCCCCGGCCCGGGACTTGCCCCAGGAAAGGTCAGACCCTGAAAACAAACAGATTGACGAGAACCCCCTGCAGAAATCTTCAGTAGCCCCTAAACGCCGGGAAGCCCACGGCTCTTCAGCGTGGCCACGCGACCTGAAATGCTCCAGACAAACCCGAGGGAGTCTTTGAGAAGTCAAGGGCTTCCTTCACTTACGCACAAAACACCAGCTCCCTTTGGAGGGGGAAGGTTGTGTTGGCCGGAAGGACAGGGCTGGTGGGTTGTTTGTGACCTTGCAGATAATTACTTCTGATCAGACAAAAATCCCCTCCCCGAGGGGCACAGTGTGAGTTCGCAGTGTGGCCTGCGGGCGCCCTGTCTACACCTGATGTGGGGTTCTGCGGTTGGAATGTGGGGCTGGTGCAGCTGTTGTCCTCGCTTCCTGTGGGCACGGCACGGCAGGCGGGACAAAAGAAGTTACAGCAACACAGACGCTGATCTGATGCTCTTTTGGGACCACAGATACGAAATATTACACGTTTGTACGCCCGCAACCGTCCAATTTGCTGTTACTCCAAGATCATGCTGTACCTTGCTTGCTCTTCGCTCTGTAAATCTCAGGCTTAGGCCAAAAGCAATAAAATGTGATTTGACCTTCCACGGGAACGCCCATCTCCCCATTCTCCACCGCCTGACCATCACTCCATCCGGTAGCCGCCCCTCACTCCCTCAGGTGCCCTCTGCCTGACCCTTGCGCATGGCCCGGGATGGCATGGGAATTGCGAAGCTGACTGGCACCCATCCAGCCCATCTCTCCTTGTTTTCAAAGCCCTTGAATTTCTCTAAGAAGGAGTGGTGGCGGCTAGTCCCATCGCAGTGAGGGTGTGATTCCTCATGTCACAAAATCAGATCACCTGAACGGACGGAGCCATCAGTCCCAGGAGTCGTCGAGTCATGGAACACACAGCTTCCAGCATTTTCTCTCACACCCAAACATACTCTCACACGTGCACCAAGGAGAGAGTAAACTCAGCTGCAGCGCTGTCACACACAGCATGATGTTGTCCCTCACAGAGAAATCCCGTATACGGTTGGGAACAGACTCAAGCCCGCAGGCTCTGGGCCAGCCGACACTGTGGGTGTCGTTGGCTGTGGTCCTTGAGCAACGCCCACTGCCAAACGAACAGACGCACACAATGGTGACAGCTCTGGAGGGACCTGCTTTGCCCCTTCAGAGAATGGGGGAGTAGCATGGTGACCGGGAAAGAGTGGGAGAAGGAGCCCAGGGTCACCCGTGACCATTGTCTGCGAACCAACACCCACCATCGCTCAGGCCGAAGAGGGAGCCGGTGTGTGGGCAGGGTGACTTCAAGGAAAGCTGGCAGCAGAAACAATAAGGGCGGAAACTTCCCTGAAACCCTGGTTTTCCTTGAATGGGCTCCTTTCCAAGAAGAGTTCACACAGAGTTCACACACCGTACCCTGTTTGTCACAGCTAAGATCCTTCGGAGACATCTGTCCTCCCTACCACACCTGCAAATTCACCAACGTGTTGACTGTTGAGGAGGGAAGTGAAACCAATGGGATTTGATCAACAGCAAAAAACCCTGTGGATTAGGTTTTGTGAATAGGTTTCACAGAACAGGAAATACCCCTGTTTTCAATCTCTACGAGAAGAGTCCGAGGTTAAATAAACACACAAAGAGAGGCAAAACCAAGCAGATGCACGGAAACACCTCTCCTAATGATGAGCTTGACCATCCCACACTTCGGGT
This sequence comes from Enhydra lutris kenyoni, assembly GCF_002288905.1. NCBI lineage: Eukaryota > Metazoa > Chordata > Mammalia > Carnivora > Mustelidae > Enhydra > Enhydra lutris. The sequence goes on along the minus strand of NW_019154146.1, from coordinate 3,460,243 downwards.
CAAGGAAGACGAACAGACACCCTGTAGAAAAACACAGCCAGTTAACCCCGTCCCCAGCTACAGGAAGTCCATAGCCACATACATGATTGTAGTGTGTGTCCGCGGTTCCCTCGCTCTCCAGGTTAACCCGATTCTGTCTGTGCCTGTTAAATTCTTTCCTTTCAAAGGGCATCCCTTTTCTACTGCAGGCCCTGCTGTCCTTGTGGCCACTCACGTCTCAAGGGCAAACCTCCGTCTCACAGCAGGTGGCCCCCTGCCTCCCAGTGTCCAGCACTTCCCCAGCCCCACGATGGTGCCCCTGGGGACAGGACTCAGGGATTCTTGTGAACCTTTCAAAGGCAAAACCTTTTAAACCAGAAATGTTGCTTTTGACTTTGTTATGTTTCCCACAGTACTAGCATGGTACCAAATCCCGTGCAGGTCTTCAAAAAATACTTTTTGGGGTGGTGCGACAAATTCCATGAATTCAAGGGATTGTTCAAATAATTTGATATGATACAATTGTGTTATATCACATATAACCAACAGTAACGGGACCTTTAGCTGGAAAATGATTCATCTACAGCTTCTGGTTGTAATTCATCTGAAATATAAGATGGCTGTTGTCATTTAGGATATAGGTAATTTTGATGAAAGGCAAGGTATAGAGTCTATTTTTTAAAAAGATTCCCTAACTTTAAAAATATGACAATTGCCTTTGCACAGTTACTATAATAACTAAAACTGTCCTTTGCTGAAGGATGGAGGCTTCACTCAAAGATGGCGGATTTTTATTCATTTGGATTCACACTGAGATTGCTTCCGGTAACACAGGTAATGACAAGAGAGAAGGAAGAGCGGACAGGGCCATGCCTCTCCCAGAACTTGGAGGTGAAGGAAGTGTTCCTGGTACACAACGCTAATAACATCAGTGGTGGAAACACATCGCAGGAAAAATCAGAGAGGGGCTGACATGATGTAGTGGTTCCAGAAAAGCACATTCTAGCAATGCGCGTGACTCTGCACAGAGAAGAAGGGGTAGAGTCGGAGAAGCAGAAGCATTTCTACCACCAGCAAAACGTCCCCAGCTGGGCAACAAGAGGACCTCAGGGATGTTAACTTGGTCTGAGTGAAACAACCTTCACTCGTTGCCGTTCGCCCTCATTCTGCGCTCCCCAAGCAGCCTTCTGATGACATATTGGTTTTTGAGATGTCTCAATATCAGGAAGGAGTTTTCCATGGGTCCCGGGCAGGAGCTTTCTGGCTCTTAGACAGGGCTTACTGCCATTATGAGTCAATGAATTAGTGTTCTAATAAGTACTTAAGGTCACATTCTGATGTCCCACAAGGCAATTGGTACCGTATAGTTTCTGACCCCACTCAGCTAGATACAGGGATTAGAACTGGAGTCAAAGTCACTGTCCCACCCACTCTATCCTGTCTCCCATCCTAATGGTTCTCTTCGTCCTCAGGGTTGACATTCCTCCCTGTTCAAACTTCAAACTGCAGTTAAGTGAATACATTTTGCTAGGAGCCTCCTGTCAGCCAGGATAAGAAGGGAATCTTGGAGGGCTCTTAATTCTCATTATCTAATAACAGAATCCTCTGGGAACTAGTATGAAGGATATTAAAATCCTATCTTCATTTGCCATTTAGACTTTAGGGAGAAAAAAGCTTGTGAATAACAGTTTTACATGGTTTCATTCAAGGAAAAGCAGATTTTTCACAAGGGTTTTTCCAAGATGACACATTCTTCTTAGACTTAACCCAGGGCTCTCCCTATCAGAGTAGGTGATTAAGAATTTACTGAAGTTTTTGGAAAATGTTAACCCTGTCGTCCTCCCCAGGGATGCTAGCATACAAAAGCTGTGATCCGAAAGCCAGCTGCTTCAAACAGAAAATATTTCCCCGTGGAAACAGTAGTCTTAAAATTATGGGAATTCCTGGGGAAGTCCAGGGAATCCTCTTTGATCCTGAATGTGGCTGAGGCGATGCTGATGGTAACATGACCTAACACCAGGTTCGGGATCCCGGACCTGAGCCGGGCGCTGCAGCGGCTCCCTCAGCCCTGCCCTGGTCCTGCTCCCGAGTGGGATTCGCTGAAGAACTAAGTCCCTGGGTGCTCTGCCCCACCCCCGCTCACTGAGGTCCCACAAGGGCTGAACTGGGACTCAAAGGTCTTCCATGGTGTAGGAAGCTAGCTTCCCTGAGCCTTAGAATTCACGTCTCGATGCCGCAGGTGGACAGCTCCTTTGTAAATTACCAAACAACCTCAGTTTCAAGGGAATCCTGTTGAGGTCTGCAAAGAATTGAATCACAAATGAAATTCTGAAATGGATTTCTTGGAGCCACCTTTACTGTATTTTTACGGTTTCCTTTCCTTGTTTTTTTTCACTCTTACATGAAGTCTTGGTTAGTAGTGGTCAATGATGCTCCCCTCTTCCAGGCTCATGGGCGACCTAGCTTTAATGTTTCCTAATTCTTCAAATGCGTGATCTTGCTGTCACCGTGTTTCGGTTATAGTTCACTCAGATTTTAGTCCAACCTCTTGCCAGTCTTCTCTGTTCCCTTCTCCCACAAATATCTCCTCCTTGCCCATGCTAATCTTCCTTTAAAAATACCCTTTCCCTTACGATGGGGAGCGGCGGTGGAAATTGTCTACTTCTCTGCTGTCCCGTCAGAAGCCACTCAGCAAGTGTGGCCACCGGTAGTGTGAGGACATTTGTATCGGTTTCACACCGGAATTCAGTTTGACACTGGAATTGAACTGTGTGTGTGTGTGTGTGCAGCTTCCTAGGCTCTTTCTCCCTTTACAGCATCTGGACAGGAGGCAGGAGCTGCCTTTTCCTCTGATCAAGGCTGAACAGAAGGTGCTGATTTTGCTCTTGATCCTCCCACAGACAGGAGAAAATCTCCCCTGGCTGTAAGATGTCACTGTTTGCTGCTGGTAGAATTCTGTTGATCTGTCCTGCCCCAGGTTCAGAAACAAAACAGATAGACCATCCTGACCCCCACCTGCGCTGTCCGCTATCATCCAATCCTTTGCTCTGCACCATGAAGCTCATGGACACGTTCTGCCTCCGTTCCTCCTGCCCTTCTGCCCTGGGAACTCTCAGGCTCTCCTTCGGCTCCTGCACTGAAGGGCCCTTGTCAAGGTCACCAGTCCCCACGGGATCTACTCCCCCATGTCCTGCCACCAGCTCTCCTGTGTGTTTGCCAGTTGTTGGCTTTCTTCTTGAAACACTTCCACCTCTTGGTTCCTGGGCCATCTTAACCCAGCCTCCTCCTCCTGCAGCCTCCTCCTCCCCCAGCCTCCTCCTCCCCCTAGGGGACCGAAGTTGGCAGCACCTCGGTCCCCGAATGGGCCCATTTCTCAGGGATCCCCTGGCGGTGCTCCCTAGGGGGTCTCAAGCAGCACACAGATCTCAAATGCCACACCTGTCTATGATCCCAAAGTATCTGCAGCCACACGTGTCCCCGGAGCACCACCACCACGCAGTCCACCGGCCCCTCCGTGGCTCTGGGGTAGTTACATGGCTTCTCACTCCTAGTGTGTCCAAAACACAGTTCCCGTGTCCCTTGCGGTGCACACTGCGTCTCCCCCGCCCTGCCCATCAGGACAAATGCAACCTGGACAGAAAACCAAACCCAAAGAGATCAGTCAACCGGGACTCTGCCTTCTCTCTCTCTCTCCTTGTACTTCCGTCCAGTCTACCAGCTAGACTCGCCAACGGTGTCTTCCAAAGGGGATCCCCCGCCACTTCCCCGTTCTCACGCTGCCCCCATGCCCCACGCTGCGCCACCTGTCCACCTTCATTCAGGCTCCGCCTCCCCACCTGCTCCCGGTAGCTTCCTTCATGGAAGACCCAGGGGTCTTCCTAATTACCAATGGATCATATCACTCTTCTGCTTCACATTCTCTCATGCTTCCCCAGCACGTGGGGACCCAAGCCTGTGGCCTTCAAGGACCTTCTGACCCTGCTCCTCTCTGCCCCTGCGTCCTGCTCCCCCCTGCTGCCCTGCCCCGCACGTTGGCTGCCTGGCCTTCGTGGCTCAGACTTGCCTCCCCCTTCCCGTGCCTGCCCAGGAGCTCTTCCTCCTGTCCTCACGGAGGAGCGACGCACGCTGACATGTCACCACTGAGGTCACGTGTGGTCTCCGAGAGGCCCCCGTGGGTTCGCTCTTCCCCCACCCTTCACGGTGTGGATCCATCCGCACAGGCTCCCGTTCTGACTCGCTCGCTGTCCGTTCCCCAGCCAGAGCGGGAGCTCGTGCACGTGTAGTCCCGGAACCAAGAACCAAACTCGGGTCAGGCAGGGGCTACAGATATTTACAGAAGAATGAACGGCCACGGCCACATGAGCCACGCTTGCAGCAAAATGGAGCTTTCCGCGGCCCGACGCAAAGTCCTTTTGGTTTTATAAATATACAAAACTAGACAGCTACGAAGTTATGAGTTCCATGTCACAAACACGCCTAAACCCACCAACTCATCTCTTTTCAGCATAGCTACCAGCTTCTCTGCTTTAGAAACAGAGAAAAGCTCGTTTCTTTTGTACTGAAGGAACTTCGCCTCTGAGATTCTAATAGTCCCATTTCACGAAAAAGGTCAAGTAAATTAGGAACTCTTTGCTGGATATTTTGTTCTTCCATAAAACCATCAGATAAAAGTATGTAAATGATTTTTGCGTTGAAAATGCCCGTGCTTGATAGTGATTAGGGACGTTATTCTTTGCTGTAACATTAAAATACTAATTGGGCAGCGGTATTAATCAAGAAGGTGTCTGACTTAACTTCAAAAAATAAAAGAGGCTAAATAGAAAAAAGAAGTGAAAGAAAAAAGCCATGCAGGTGTTCTGGAAAATTCAGTAAGCCCACCATTCCAGAACACTATTCTACACTGAGAACTCTCCTATCTTTTCTGTCCTGGACACATTTTGTGGGCATTTTGCCAAGAAGACCCCCGCCCGGGAGGAGGTGAGGATACCAGGAAGGGCGAGAAGAGCCCCGAGGGCTGGCGCATCACAGCAGGGACCCCGCGTACCTGCTGAGTGGCAGGACTCCCCTCTGCCTTCCGCTGGGTCATCGCTCATCTGCCCCCAGGAATCCGCGCTGCTTCTCAGAGTCAGCAACGCCGGTCCTCTGCTCCCACTTCTCAGTGTGAATGGACAGCAGCTGGCTGGAAGGGACAACAGGATAGGATATTAATGTCGACGACTCCTTGCCACTAGGATCAGGAGCAGGGCTCTGCCTGGAAGCCTCCAGCAACAGATGGGGCGTGTGTGAGACGGGCTTGATGGGACGAATGCCGTCGTGATGCACGAGGCTTGAGAACCACTGTTCTAGATGCGTACCCTCAGGGGAGCAGCCTGGTGGGGAAAGCATGAAGGAGCAGATCGACAGTGCCCTTCGCACCAGATTCTGGGGAACCACACCTTCCCAATACACGTCCCGCTCCGAGGCGCCCAGGGTGTGAATTCACAGGATGCTCATCTCCATGAGGACCTTCCCAGGTATTTACCATAAATCAAGAGCGATCTTGTTCCCTGAGGGAGGAACTGTAGCCTGCCCGGCTTTGATAGCGCTGACCAGGAGGGAAACAGATCCTCAGGGATGACAGAGGATTACTTCAGAAATGCATGAAGGGGAGGTGTGGGGCTTAGCCAGCCCCTTTTCCCAAAGGTCAAGGAGGTTTGCTCTCGTTAAGGAGGGTGATGAGGCTGGGGACCCCTGGACACCAAGGGCTGAGGAGCAGGGGAGGCGCACGGGAGCATTGGCAGGGGTGCGGGACGGAGCAGAGGGTGGCTGAAGGGTCCGGTTGGAAGACAAAGGTCACCGAAACAAAGGAGACCAGAGCCAAGGCTGACACTGGGGCTTTTCAGTGTTCAATCCGGTCGTCCCTGGGCCACGAACGGCAGGATGGAGAGGTGGGGGGGAGGATGGGGCTCCCATGTGTGTTTGTGGGGGTGCAGCCCTGAGCTCGTGTCTGTGGGCCTCTGTCACTGTCCGCACCTTTCATGCACGACTAGCAGAAGACAGACGAGGTCCCAGGTGTCTGGGACCAGTCACCTGACAGTGGACGGTAAGTCCTCTGAATGGGTTGTGGGAGGATGACTTTCGATATGTAATAAATATCTTGGATTGAAATGTCCCTTGCCATTACGAAATACTTTCAGACAGCTTGACCGAAGTACAATCGACCTGTTGGCGGTTCGCGCCCAGGCAGAGCACGTGGGCAGATTTGACGTACGTACACACCGTGAAACCGTCACCAGCACATCTGGAGTAATTACGGTTGTACGAAAGCAAAAACACAAATACAAAAGCCAAAGGAGTTGGATACCTCATGTCTGTGCCTCAGTCTCCGTCCTCTCCCCACCTAGCACGGGCCCACCTGCTTCTCGGGCCCCTCACGACCGAGTCAAGAAGGCTCTAGGTGGAGGGACCCCACGACTTCCTACCCAGGCAGCCCAATCTGCCCGGGGCCTGCTGGCTGGAGCGCCACCAATCAGCCCGGCCCGGCCACCGTCGGGGGAGCCCTGGGGATGAAGACAGTCCTGGGCTTGCCGCTCCTGCGAGACCCATCTCCTGTGCTCCTTTCGGACTGCGGGAGGCTCTGACAGCATCTGAGGCTAAAACACAGAGCCCAGGTATCTTCCTTAAACAAGAGGAATAGACAGTGATCGAAAATCAACCACTAGATAGTGATCGAAAATCAACCACGAACGCTGCAGATAGAGTGAGTTAAAGGTCAGTGGGAGGTGTGGCTCACCGTGAAATCTGGGGAAGGTCGGGGGGAGTGATACCTCCGTACTCGGACCCACGAGCCTGAATAGTGGCCGGGTTTAGGGGTTCAGGCATTAATGGGTCTGTTGTCAGACCAGGGGAAACAGGAATTGAATTCCTTGAGAGAAACCCATTAACTCTCCCATTAATGAAATGGGCGTCTCTGTGACCGGCGGGATGCAGGCCAGCATCTGGAGCCAGGGGACAGTTATCCTTCTGCGAACAAAGCCATGGCTGTTTGTGAACCCATCTCATCCCCGGGGCACAAAAGAATGTGTGTGTGTTGTGTGTGTATGACACAAGAGGTTCTGCTCAGGGCCCCAGTAACTCCCCCAGGGAGCAACTTGGCAAGAAGAAGGTCCAAGACAGGCTGTTCTTCCCATCCTGCAGAGCTCTGACCACAGATAGACCCAGAACAGAGAGTTCCAAGCAGGGCGGCTGGAGGAGAGCAGTGGCTCCTCGGGGAGGGGACTGGCAGCCCAGGCAGGGAGCTGAGAGCAGACAGTCGGAGCCGGGGGGCACCTCAGGGAGCCCGTGGTGCTCAGAGACGCCCACCCTCGCGGGGTTTCTGGGACTGTGTCCTTACGCGTACGCAAAACTGGCCAGGTTTGGGGGCATACAGATTACTAAAGGTTGTGAGATAAGCAACAATGTTTTTATACAGATGGAAATCAGGATTTAAAAGTTTCAAGTAAGATTAAAAACATTTATCCTGGAACCACACTCTGCCCCTGCTCTCAAAATCAGACAACAGCGGCTGCCTGGGTGTCTCAGGTGCATCATCTAAATTCAATCTAGATGTTTTCCCCCAAATCAGCCATTCAGCAAATTCCAGGAATGCTGTGTTTTGGGTCACTGAAAGGGCCGAGTTTCCCTGAAGGAGAAGGAACCTGTAGGACAGTCATAGGTGAGTGTGAAAGGGAGAAGCAGGGGTGGGAGGAGCACTGGAGAGAGGACGCACACACCCGTGCACACACATGCACCTGTGCACACGCACTTACCCGTACACACGCACACACAGCTGCACGCACAGGTGTACACACATGCCCCACATAACACAGGCTAAGCCTCTCTCAGTGTGCGAGGGGCTGGGTGGCACAGGAGATGAGTCAGATGAGTCAAGGCCCAGGGAAAAAGACAGCCAACAAACCGGCCCCGCAGAGCGTGAGGATGATGAAACCCTTCTCAGCCGTGGGGACCGCCTTCCTCTCCCCGGCCGCGCACTGTGTTGGGGAAGCTGGGGCTCCACCGGGATCTCCCCGCCTTCCATGTCTCCCAGCAGAGCTCCACACAGTTACCACGGCACGGGGCTTTCTCCCTGAGCCGCATCCCATTCTACCAGAGCAGGAAGCGCCCTTTCCTTCTGTCCATGGGGGCTGGGACTGAACGTAACATGAAATGCAGGCTCCTTTACGGCGGAGTCCTCTCCCCTAGAGCCTGGACCACGCAGCGGCGTCACGCGCTGAGGACAAACGACGGCAACAGAAGCCGCACAGGGAGACCACTGAGCCATTCTCTCACCAGACTCAGGCAGCCGGGATGAGAGCCCTGCATCCCCGCTGGAGTTCTATACGCACCAAGAGTCAGGGATTCTTGGGAAGGCTTGGGGCCACAACCGAGAAATTCACGGATTACTTACAACTGATTGGGTTTGTGAAATTCCTGGTAGGGACTGCTTTCTATAGCAGCTCCTTCCTTTTCTTTAATTCTCTGAATCTGCTCTTGGTGTTGCAGGGCAAGGCTGTGAGGAAGCTTAGGGTGGGGCACAAGCCCCCGGGAGCCCCAGGGACCTGGGTTCTGAGGTGGAGTGAGCACCTGACCTTTTACCAGGAAGGTGGTGGCAATGCTATGGTTTGCTACAAGCATGTTTCAGACCATCAGGCCTGAGATCAAGACAGTGGACTTGGAGGCAAACAGGCTGGGGACCTGTGAGAACAGCTGCATGGGGAGGGGGCAAGGCCATCTAAGAGGAGTGGACAGGACATGGCGACGCTTGCAGGGAGATGCAGAGCAGAGGAGCCTGGACGGTGGCCAGGCAGAGAGCACACAGAAGAGGTTCTCCTTAGGCTGGTGGAGATCCAGCCCAGCTTTGATTCCGGGAGCAGGAGCGGATAGTGAAGGGGACTCACGTTCATGGACAAGAGAACCCAGGACTCGGAGCCTGACCACAGTGGGAAGGAATGCTGGAAGGAGACAGAGTGGTAAGCCCCAGGGAAGGATGGGAGAGTGACTTTCCTTTGCATTTAGGAAAAACAAAGAGCTAGGTGAAGATAAGAGGATTCTGTCCTGAAGAAAAATGAGAGAGAGGAAGCGCTCAAGATGGTTTTGAGTGTCTGAGTGAAATGAGTATCTGTGAACCAAAGTCCTTTTCATGACTATGCCTCACTTAATTTTTTAAAAAATTGTGCCAAGTATGCAAAACATAACATTTGCCATTTCAACCATTTTAAAGGGTTTGTTTCTATGGTGTTAAGCACTTGGCCTCATTGTGCAGACATCATCACCGTCCATCTCCAAAACTCTTTTCATCTTCTCACACTGAACCTCTGTGGCCATGAAACCCTGACCCCCGTATGTCCTCTCCCCAGCCTGTGGACGCCACCGTTCTACTTCCTGCTTCTACAGGTTTGCCCACTGCAGGAATTTCAAATAAATGGAATCACGCATTACTCCATTGTCCTTCTGCGACTGGCTTCTTTCACGAACAAAATGTCCAGGGTGTATCCATGTTACGGTAGGGACCAGACTCTCCTTCCTTTGCAAGTCTGAGTAGTATGCCTTTGTACGGAGAGACCCCCAATTTGTTTATCCATCTGTCGGTGGACCCTTGGGTTGCTCCCGCCTTTGGCTATGGTGATTAACACGGCTGTGAAAACGCACGAGCGACAGCCTCTTCCAGCTTCCGCGTCACATCTTTTGGGTGTCTGTTCCAAAGTGGAATTGCTGGATCGATGGTAATTCCAAATTCCATGTTTAAGTTTTTGGGAAGCTTCCACACTGTTTTCTGCAACCGCGACACCACTCTACATCCCCACCAGCAAAGCACGGCATTCTAATTTTTCCATAGCTCATCAACGCTGGTTATTTTATTTCTTCCTCTTAAAAAAAAAGGATAACCATCCCACGGGTGTGGCGTGGTACCTCAGTGCAGTTTTGCTTTGCACTTCCCGGACACTTCGTGATTGTTGGGCCTCTTTTTACGTGCTCATTGAACACGATTGGCAAATATTCTCTCTCATTCCATGAGTTCCCTTCTCACTCTGCTAATTGTGTCCTTTGATGCATACACATTTTTCATTTTGTTGAAGGCCAGTGTATCTCTTCATTCTTTTGTTGCCTGTGAGTTAGGTGTTATGCCCAAGAAATTCTCAGCAGATACAGGTCATAAAGCTTTCCTCTGACATTTTCTCCTAGGAGCTTTATAGTTTTAGCTCTTACATTTAGGCTTTTGGTCAACTTTGGTTAATTCTTTTAAAATGGTGAAACACAGCATAGATTTACTTGTTATTCCTGCACGGGGACATGCTCATATCCTCTGTATAGTTGCGATTTTAGTACACATCCTGCCAAAGCAAGTGCTAAAACACAGTCTTTGGGAAAAAAACACATTGCCATAAGCATATGAAAATAAAACTGTTTACACTACATTTATAATGACTGTTCTCAGTTCCTAACTGGGGCATTCATCTCCTTATCCTGGATCTACCAGATGTGCTAGCGGTTACGACTTAGGCACTTGTCTGCTGCCTGTGTGCCCCGTGAAGCTTTCCTTAAGGTTCCGACCCTGACTCTCACACAGCTCTCTCCACAGTGGCCAATGTCTTTCCCACTCTCAGTGCCAAGCCAGTGGGAGCCCAGCAAGATTTTTAAGTCCTCTTGTGAATTTTTCACAATCCGTAGATGGATGCTGTGATGTGGACATATTTTGAAGAGTTTGGATATAGATTTAAAACAGGGGGGATCGGTTTGAAAACCTGCACATGGAGATTCTAGATGCCCAGATACTTTCTCCCACCCCCAGAAGAAACAAAGTGTTCATTCTTTGGAGAAACAAAGCCAGGGAGTCTCTGGGCTTAGACACACTATGGAGAGATGAGGCTGGATAAGCGGAAACAGCATGAGAATCAGCAGATCAGATTTCGAGGTGTCCCTAACACTGCACCCACCCCTTCCTCCCATCCTGCTCCCAGAGCACCTGCTTCTAGGCAAACAGCCTGCCCCACCCTGCCTCTGACAAGAAATAGGAGGTCTCTACCCTGGAGAGACTGAACTCTACCAAAGAAAAGACCTACAGGTACTGACATTTGAGGTGTGGGAGGGGGTCTCCTCATGCAATCACACTCCATCAAGTTCAGCCAGCAACAATTCCCGACCAGAGAACTTTCCAATGCCTTCCCCAGCTTCCAACTTGCTTTCTCATCCCTCACACTTAAATAAGAAAGGGTGGCAAACAATATATGAATATACTTGACGAAGGCTTCCAACATGGAAAGCAGACTAAAATAAAAGAGTTAAAAGAACCTGGGATAGGGACATCTGGGTGGCACAGTCAGTTAAGCATCTGCCTTTAGCTCAGGTCATGATCCCAGGGTGCTGGGATGGAGCCCTGTATCAGGCTCTCTGCTCAGTGGGGAGTCTGCATCTCCCTCTCACTCTCCTCTATACTCTCTCTCCCGCTCAAATAAATAAATAAATAAATAAATTCTTTAAAAGAAAAAAAAAAAAAAGAACCTGGGCTAGAGACCATATAGGAAGGGAAAATGTTCTTAACATTGTAGTAGTCTCAGAAAGAGGAGAAAAGATATTGTATTCATAGTAAAAAGAATGCTATAAAAGGAACAACTGGAGGACAGTATAACGTTTATGGGAATTAAAATAAAATATTAAAAATTACAAAGGTCAATGGGGAGTTTGTATAATAAAATTGAAAAAAAATCTCCCAAAAGTAGAACAAAAATACAAATATATCAACAGGAGAGAAGAGATAAGAAAATACAAGGATTAATTTAGCACAGAATAAAAAAAGGCTGAGGATAAGAAATTATCAAAGAAATAATACAGAAAAATAACCCAGAACCGAAACATATTATAAGTCTGCATGCTGAGGTAAATACCATGTCTGAGACAACAAATTTAAAGAGACCTTGGCACATTACTGTGAAATGTGTTATCAGTAGAGATCCAGAAAAGAGCCCAAGAGTTCCCAGAGAAGAAAAGAGGCCACAAACAAAGCAGAGATTAGAAGAGAGCTTCATCAGACACTAGAAGATAGCAGACCAGAGTGTCCAAAATTCAGATGAAAAATGATTTTCAACCTGGAATTCTGTACTCATTGCAAATATTTTGGAGGGAGGAACAAATACATTTTTAGACATATGCGATCTCAAGACATGGCCTCCCAGGTGCCCTTTGTTAGGAAGCTACTAGGGTGTGCTCTGCTGAAATGAAGGAGTAAACAAGGGAAAAGTGAAGCATGAGACAGTGGGGCTGTGAAGGGACATCCCAAAAGGACAGTGACAGGACCCAGGACATCAAGCCCATAACAGGTGCAGCCCGTCCAGGAAGAGCAGAGCTGGGCATAGTGGGACAGGGGACTCAGATGGAAAAGACATGGGCAGAGCTGACAGACTGCTTTCAAACACATTTTGAATACATTTGGAAACTGTGCTGTCAGCTCTGTGACCGATCTTTTAGGGCATCTGGTGCAAAAATGTAAGAACAACCAGAAAACAAAGGTACAACTAAGGTATAAGCACACAACAAAACAAAGCTAATATTAATTTCAGGGAAAATAAAAGCTGTACAAGAGGAAAAAAAAAATGGAATCCAGATACCCTATTTGGCTCAGGACCAAATAACACAAATGACAGTTTCCCCCCAATAACCATGATGGCAACACACCGACCTGGCAGGTCATGCAGAGCATGTGTATGGAAGCAAGTGAGTGTTAACATCAGCCCCAGCTCAGTCACAGGAACTCAGTGGATGACGTCTATAAAACAAAGAAATCATCAAGAAATGGGAGTATATTATTTAGTAACGGGGAAATAAATTGCTAAAAAGCAGAAACAAGAGATTTGGAAATGGTTGTTTCTTGAAAGCAAGGCATTTTGTTCTAAGTGTTTCAGTTTTGTTCGATTTTTCAAAAAATGATAGTATATAGTTTGGGGGTGATTTTTTCACTTATCTCTACTCAGAATTTCAATGTGTGCACATTCAGGGTCCCTGCTAAGTTATTAAATCTCCAGTGTGTATGGTTGGAAAAGATGGCCCTTTGGGGCAGAACACAGAGCAGAATAGGGAGGATTTCAGCCCCATCTGCCACCTTACCAGGGGCGCCTTACAACCCACCAGCCCTGCTCTAAAGGAGTATGCACGACTATGAAAACAGTGTAAAGAAACAACATGGCATAAAAAATGGGAACAAAAAAGCTCCTACCTGAAATTCTCCTAAAACCAAGCCTCGTAGCCTAAATGTCCTATTATTTCCAAACTTCTTGTTTGGGTGACTGCCAACGATAAACAATACACAGGGACTGAAATTAACACCAGTCAACCTAACACGCTGAGAAATGCTCTTAAATAATGTGGGATTTGGCTGACCTCACTGCACAGTCATCCTCACAAAGGAAGGCCTGGCCAGGCATTTTGGGTGGTTTTTAGCTCATTGAACTAAGGACGGGATGTGATTGGTAAGAGGTCAGGCATTGTTGGGGACAAGTAAAATGCAAGTCAAGTCTCAAGAATCAGAAGACGGTCCCACCCCACCTGCTCTGGCTGGGCCAGTTACGCAGTAGTGTTCTCAGTTCCAGGTCTAGGGAGGTCACTGGTGGCGCCCATGCATTGTCTCGGAAAGGGCAAAGGAGCCACATGGATCATAGGTATGGTCGTCTGTAAACAGTGTCAGAAACTAAGAATATCATACGAAACAGTAATATCTTCGATTTTTTTCAAAGTAGAGGGTTAAAAAGAGTGAAACGGACAGCGATTCACCAGATGGAAAGAAGGACTCTCAAAGTCCAATTGTGCTATTTAGAGATAAAACGTGTGTTGTCTTGCATGCTTGGGATGAGAACCGGCCCCCGTGGGGTGGCCCAGGAGGGCCAGGTTGAAGGGCTCTCTCGCTCTGGCCGAGACCAGCTTCCAGTGTGAAGTGTTTCTGACTTTGTGCCTTTCATCACTTCCCCTCAACATTGAGCCAAGAAAGAACACTTCAAAAAAAATATTTGATTTGGGTGTTTGCTGAGGAATGATTTCATCCCCAATCCAATCATTACTTCTTAACTTGAAAACGCGTTTTATTTGCTTCAAGGTAAATGACACTTGGGGTATGAATGAAGACCCAGGAGAGCTTCCTCAGAAGAATGCTGGGCTTGAACTGCCCAAGCACCAGGAGAGAGAGCCCATTGTCACCCAGACTTCCTGTCCACCCCCTAAGTGCCACTTACAGACTCTGACGTCATAAGTGCTTCCAGATTCCATCAGTGGTCCACAATGAATTAAGAAGCAATAGACTCCAGATGCTTTTTCTGGCAAACAGTTCCTTCGTAGGAAAAGTAAACAGAACAAGGATATTCCCTGACTTACCCTGTGACAATCATCCACATCAGAGGGAGCTCTCTGTGCCCTTGTGTCCGGCAAGCACAGACCCACTGGTTTGCACACATCGCCCATCTTGCATTGTTGTGCTCTCTTCTTTTTAATTAACTCATTGATTATAATGTTTTAAATGGTATAAAGTGAAGACAGCCTATACAAAAGAAGCCAATAGATAAATGAAGGGAAACTAAATCTCTAATTAAACTCCCAAAGCTGCTGAAAATGTCCTCAGAGAACTGCTTCCTACAGCCTTACCTCAGCTCATTATAAATCCTTGGGGCTGAAATGGTACCTTTCGTGAACTTTCACTGTTTTCTAGACCTGAGGGTTCCAAAGTAATTTCTTTGATGGGCACTAAACCACAAATTTGTAAATGTTAATCAGATACATTTTTTCCAAATTTTTCAAATGGTTCAGAATTATTTATAGGATTATGTCAGATAATTTCACCTGATTAGTCTCATCCCGACATTATTTTTTAGGACATGCCATTTTTTAGGCATGTCCAGTGCTGCCATATGAAGCAAACACAATGAGTGTCCTTTGCTTCATTCGCCATTATTAGTGGGAAACAGAAGGTGCTCCCTTTAACCTAATGCTGCCCCGTTCGCTTCTAACTATGACACTGGTGTTCATACCAACTCATATTCATCCCAGAACAATACCGGGCAAGGGAAGACCCTTGTGAAGCCTGATATATTTCTACTCCTTTTCTACTGAGCCCCTCGAGAACTCAGCTCTAACAGCAGGCCACACCTTTGTGGGTCCCCACACACGGTCTCTTGATCTGGTGAATCCTGCATGAAACTTGTTCCAAAACAAATAAATACATATTTTTTTGCATTTGGAAGCTGACTTTGAACTGCATTTTTGTTTGAATTCAACATAATTCCTCTTGATTCAATATAACGCAAGTGTGAACATAGGCTGATTAGAGAACACGCCCTCTGCTCCAGAGAATAAAGCGAATGATTAGACCTCGCCCCCAGACCTCCAGTTGCCCCCAGTCCAGCCGGAGCATGAGACCAGCACACAGTTAACCACTTCTAAGCCAATGGCGAGAGCCAGGGTCCAGGTCTCAGGCAGCCAGCCCCAGTTCAGAGGAGGTGAGTGTCCCCACCGAGGCTGTGGGGCTCTGGCCTGGGTCTCAGTTGCAATTTTGAGATCTCCTCCAGAGAACCCCCAGTTACGCGCTGTGTCTCCTGGACCCACTTCTGCCCTCGCCTTCCCCCTAGCTGGTTTTCTCAGGAGACACGGAGGGTGCTTGCTACCTGGTGTACAGAGAGCTCTGAGTCCTTCGAATTTAAAACGTGACCACACCCACAAAAATAGGGAGGTTTCGTTGTCATTTTTCACTTGCACATGCACTTGCTTGGACCCAGTGTGGGCTGGGTACCCGCGGGTCTGAAAGCAGTGGCGGGACGCCAGCTCCTCTCTGTCCCTCCGAAGCCCCGTGGGGCTCAGTGGGGAGCATATTTTGCTGAGGTTGCTAACAATCCTGTAGTTTAATTCCACACTTTAGAAACACTGGAGAGATGAATAACCCTTCACCCCTTCCCGAGACGTAAGGTAGGACATGAATTTTAACTATCTCGTTTGAGACTTTGTTGACAACATAAATGCTGTTTCTGATTAGCTCCCTCTGATTGGTTACTTAAACATTCTGAAGCCAATTTCGAGGGTGTGGGAACAACCAAGGAATAAAATAAAGATTTGATTATTTCTTTATTTTCCCTTGGAGGTCAGTCTATGAATTTTATTCAAACAATAAAATCTCTCTGTGAGATGCTGAAAAAAAGAAAGAAAGAAAGAAAGGAAAAAGAACTTTTTTCACTGAGGACTGCATGCCATGAGTTATGTAAGCAATGCCAGAAGGAAGGCCATTCATGTTTTCCAGCGCACGCCACAGGCTTCAAGTACAGGCACGGCACCCATCAAAATCGAGATGAAAGCACTGGTGAGAGCTCGTCAGTAAGCCACGACGAAGAGACCTTCATCCTTGTGCAGACAGGGCTTCCCGCTGGGAAGAGGAAGAGTGTATGGGAAGCTGCCATAGACTCATGAGGCAAAACTGGGAACTCGATTTAAAATCGCAAGATTACAATAACGCAATAAAGATCACCTAGTCTCATCTCCCAGGAGCTCCGAATTCGCATCTACAAAATGAGGTCATAAAGTCGTTCCTGTTATCCTCAAGGCCGTTTCTGAGATGGAGTGTCACCGATACGAAAGGCGGCAGGGGAAGGCGAGGGGACAGGAGATGCACAACCCATGATCACTCCTGTTACCACCACCCCAACCGCGGGGGAGTCGCAGCAGACAGCCAGACCGCGGGAGAAGAGCGCGAAGGTTCCGGCTTGCCGGCCCGCCGTGGCCAGCCTGAAATGAGAGGGGCTCCTCTCTGATGTCCCTGGGAGACCGGCGGAGTCCCAGCCTTGGCACACGCCAAGTGCAATGTCAACGCCGCTTTTATCACGCCCAGCCCGTCCCCTTTGTTCTTCTAAGATACGTTTATAGGGGTAACTACCAGAAGTTTGCTTGAGTTCCCACACATGACGCTGACTTGCTACTGCCACAGGGCGCAGGGCGGTGGGCTGTTGGGGCTGTTGGGGCTGTTGGGGCTGTTGGGGCTGTTGGGGCTGTTGGGGCTACAGTTCACGCACTGCATTGGGCCGTCTTTCCCACCAAAGCAGATGTGGGTTCACTCCCCAGGGATGCAAAGGGCCAAGCCATGGGGGGCTGTTCATGAAAGAGAATTTCCTCGTGACAAGTAATTTTCTGAATTTGTGAGACTTGGGCCGTCAGATGTGAGGACCAGTTAGTGTTCCTGAAAGCACGTGGCTATTTCTTGGCTCTCATTCTTTGTAAAGTGGTCATTGCCTTTTGGACTTACTAGAAAAATCAACCATTTTCACTCTCCACTTATCCGTTCTTGCTGCCGTGTGACCCGAGGCCTCCCCTGCACACACAGGCTTCTGTCCCCCTGGCCCCCCCGGACACATGCTGCAGGAGTGAGTCAGACCAGACGATCCACCTTCTTCAGACGCGTCCACTCATTGCTGAGAGAATGTGGTCTTAGAGATACGGCTCTGCTTCTCCTGGGTTGAATACAGATGAGTCTGTAACATGCACGTTGCTGAGCACGTGCAAGGAGCTGGGGGAGAGCCAAGGAGCCCTACCATCTATAGGAGAGATTTCTGGGGTTTCAAAGAGCAGAGACCACTCATCTGACCAGAACGGTCGCACTCTGTGACATCCCAGCTCTTGGAGGAAGAGAGGGCCAAAGAACACAGGGACTGCAGCCGTTCCCTGTTCTCTGAAGTAATCACAAAAACAAATGGAGGAACATTTTAAGGAACTGTAAAACACTATCATGTCAGGAAAAATGAACATTTTTCCCCCCAGAAAAAGAATTATCCTCCACACCTAGAAATCTTCAGAATTTTGTATTAGTAATAAGCATAGCAGGTTTTGTAAGTGAGAAAAATGAGGGGCTACTCAGATGACATGATTCAAGCATGTCAGCAAAACCTCAAAGGGATGAACAGGGGCTGAGTCCGAGGGGGAGAGTGTGGGAGGAGGGTTGCCAACAGCCAGTGCTTCCAAGTTAGACCGAGATCTGGGCCAGTAACTTTGCTGGTTGCTTTGCAGGAGTGGGGAGGTGGGGGGTCCTGTGGTCAGACCCACCCCTCCCACCCGCTGGGTGTAGAGGAACTCAGGAAGTCCCTACTGAGCGCAGCTTACGGTGCAGTATTTTACAAGAAGAGTTACCTACTAAGGGCAAACAAGCTGACATTTCCCTTTGGGGAAAAAATTCTCCACTTCACTTGTGATCCAACTGGAGATTACAGAGAAGCCCAAATGTGTTCCACACCAACAAAACAAAAAAATAACCGCAAGGGCAGATGGGCCTGTCTGGGAGAATGGAATAATGCCCCGTTGTGTGGACGGGTGGTCCACGTGGAGGGAACGTCTGGAGGCATTTCTGCCCTTCCCACCACCGCTTCCCCTCCTGGTCCCCCGGCCTTGGGGCAGACAGAATCCGTGCTGTGCCCTGCCCTTAACAGGGAGCATTTTCCCAGCTGCTATGACTTCACGCCAGACCCCACCACGGAGGAGCCGAGGCTGACTTCACACAGAGCCCAGGCCGCACGAGCTCAGTGACTAACAGAGGGCAGTTCTTGGGAACTGACGCGACCTTCCTTCTCAGGCTCACATAGGGCAGTCGTAGCCAAATTTTGCTGAATCTGTGTCATGACTTACTCAGGGGCCGTCAGCAGAAGTCAGCGCGCAGGGCTCGTCAGACACACCAAACCACCCCCCAGTGAATCACGTGCAGCCCACGTGAGGAAGGCCAGGGCCTTTCCAGGAGCCCAGGGATTTTTTTTTTTTTTCTTTAAGAGTCAATTCTAGCTGCCTATTTTCTCTTCCAACCTGTCCCTGCAAGGATTCAGGGTCTGGGACGGACAGGAAGTTGACCCCAAATTGATAGGCGACCACAGGAGTGTCCCATGAGCGGGCCAACTCCCTGCCTGTCTTCCTCAGGCTGAGCCCACAGAGCTACATTCAAGAACCCAAAATGTCTATGGAAATTGCGGGAGAAGCGTTAGGAGGAAGGTGGTCAGAAGATCAAAAATTATAAAAGAAATGAATAAATCATTTGCTTTCTTGTCCAGGCACTTGATTCACTGCAAAGAAAAGTCCTACTATGTTTGTTCATATAATGGAAACATAGTTTGAAGAATCCATGTTTCCAGAGAAAAGTGAAGACTTTTTTCTTTTTTTTTTTTTCTTTTTTTGGTCCAGCTGCTTTTCATCTTATGCTGCTGAAAAGACCCAAATTCAAAGCTGCTTTGTGAGTTTGCAAAAATGAAGAAGAGAAAGGGCTTTTAAGTTTTTTTCTGCGACAGACAACTCAGTCTTGGTCTTTAGCAGTCAACTAGTCAAGAATCCAACAGTGCAAGGGACGCGTCCCCCCGCCCAACACGCATCCACTTTGTGCGACAGTGAGGATGCGGGGCAGACCGCAGGGATTCTGCATGCCCGTGGTTTCTCCTGACGCCGGCACTCGCAGGATATGTGTCCCCTGGCAGAGCCTCTGAAGGCCTGCCCAGCAGCTGGGGCTTGTCTGGGTGCGTCCCCGCCAGAACCGAACCGGCACTCTCCTCCGGTCATCTGCTCTTCTCTGCACCCTCACAGCAGCTTCCGGTGCGAAACCAGAAACGTGCAGGTCTCGGCGGCGTGGGAGGGGGGCACTGAGGTAGGTTTTTCCTAAGACTGCAGCCACCCCTCCCTCCTGGAGTGACACGTGGGTGCCTGGGCCTGGCCCAAAACGCAGATCGGCTTTTCTGCTTCTCCTTGGAGCTTGCCAGAAATAATGCCCATTTTGAGAAATGGGATGGTTCGAAGACACAGGATTTGTTTGCTATGCCAACACGGCGGTTTCACCACGCAAAGCCTGCCCCTCCACCCCCCGAGACAGTACTGGGATCCAGTCTGGGAGCCTGGAAGGGTTGGGACATTACAGTGATACCATTTTTAAGCAAAATGCACTTGGAAGCCATCCACAGTGTAGGTGGGAGGCATGAGATCGTGAAGGAGCCCGAATGACACGGCAGGGGATGGTGGTCTTGTCGTCAGACCGACTATGCTCCACATCCAAAGCCACTGACATCCTCACAGGAAATTTAAACCACTTCTCGTGCCAAAGAGAACGCATCTCTAGGCCATGAGTGAGCCCCTGAGTCCTTCGTGTTTTCAGACTCTGCTTTCTTTATTAGCTAATTTATATTATGTAAGAGTTATAGACGGTTCATGTAAAAGAAAGAATTATCATTTGGGATGAAGCTGATTAGGGAGAGATTAGGAAAAAATGGATATATTTAAAGCAGTAACAATTCAGTTTCAGTGAAATTCAATTATCAGCCTTCTTCAGATGGAAAATCCCCAAAATATACCAGGGATATTTTCATCCTGATTTTATTCTCTTAACTTACAGACATGAGAAAAGAAAAACATCAGAATATTTGGATGAATTACTTGATATAATCTCAGATATGGAGAGTTGGAAATCTATCCTAAAACAGGATCAACTTAGAAGACATGTAAAGATACATGAAGATAATAAAATAATAAACAACCACCCGGTGGGCGGAAGTAACAAACGGTTACCGAACTTGGGCGCTCAGACAGGTGATCTGGGGCCTAGCCGCACGGATCCAAAGTCCCCGTGGACCACAGGATTAACAAACTGTTGACTGAGAGGTCTTAAAATCATATCTCAGCAAGGCCTATAGTAGTGATATTAGTAGTGATTGCTTTAAAAAGGTGAGCCTTGGGGTGCCTGGGTGGCTCAGTCAGTTAAGCATCTGCCTTCAGCTCAGGTCATGATCCCAGAGTCCGGGGATCGAAGCCTGCTTCTCCCTCTTCCTCTGCCCCTCCCCCTGCTCGTGCTCTCTTGCTCTTGAATAAATAAATAAAATCTTCAAAAAGAAAAGGTGAGCCTTTTAAAACAATTATAAAGGTCGGAACAAGTATCAACAGTCCTTGGAAGCCCTCTTCTGCCTTCTCAAATAACCAGACCTGCTGTGAACCTATTAGACAAAAAAAGAAGAAAGGAAAAAAAAATGCCCAGCTTACTTTAAAGGGCAAACGAGCCTAGCTTCAGAGTTCTGGGTAAAACCACACGCCAGAAGATGGTGGGCACATTTCTGTTGTATTAGAAGAATGATCTACGCAGCCAAACTGTCTTTTGAAGGCAACTAATCTCTCTCTCTCTCTCTCTCTTTTTCTCTGTATGACTAATATATATTAGCTTTATAAATAGGTAAATATATGAAAGTCATATATGTATGCATGTTTTCAATCAACGTGCCACCTGTATGTATTTCTTGAAAAAAAATTACTACAAGATGCATCCTAATTATGAGATGACCAAAAAAAAAACAACAAACAATCAAAAGAGGCAGGAAATCCTGAGACAAATGAACAGAGCCGCGAAGGAAGGAAGGTGTTGGGTGAGTTTCTGGGGCAGCGGCACCAGGAATAAAGTTCCCGAGGTGAGAGTGTGTGCCGGCCGCATTGCGAGGGCAAGTGCGGCTGGAGGCGGATTTGCAGAGAAGAAGGTCGGGTTTTGCATCAGTAACTGTGGGCGGGGAAAATGACCACGCCGCCCTCACTGTGTATAACCTGATGAAAAGGAAACCTAATGGCACTTTAAGCCAGTAACGCTAACCAATAACCCTGTCGTGTGGGATCCATACTCGCGAGTGTCTTATGGTTAGTTCTTTGGAGTCTGTTAAGCTTTATTGATCCAGGAAATACTGCGGAGCCCTGAAGAGCCCACTCTCTGCGCAGAACTCCCAGCTCGAACCCTGGCTCTGCCCGGATCCTGGCGTGGTCGTGGGCGACTTCCCCAACCTTCCTGTGCCTCGGGTTCCCGATGCCCCACGGGGAGAAGCCACGCGGGGTCACGGCGAGCGCAGGCATGCACGCCAGCCGCACGGCTCCTACACAGGACATGCTCTTCACAGAAAGGGAGAGAACACAGAAAACTCAGTGTGTTACAGGAAGTTTCTAGCCGGCATCAGAAGTCAGGGTAGTAATAGCCAGGAGGGACATCTCTGTGTTTTTGGCAAAACTGCGATTGAAGACGTGACCCTGGTTTTTAGAGCTCTTTATGTGAAACTTACAAAGTGACCCCTCCTAGCTTTGGTTCCGGCTCGGAGTATGGGCGTTCTCCCACCACGAAATCGCAGTGCCCCCAGCCCTCGCGCAGAAAGCACCACAGAGCAAACACCCTTCCATTTTGGATGGAGTAACTCATCCCGTTCTCTTGTTTGCGGCGGGTATCCGTGAACGTGGAGGTGGAGTTTACTCTGCTGAAATGACCAGACGCGGCTCTCTCGCAAGAACTACGTGCCTCTGCTGTTGCACGCGTCCCCGCCATGCTTTACTATACAGGTCTTTCATGGTTTAAGCCAACCCCAAAGGACACTCTGGCAGTCTTTCATATTTTGACAACCCCCCCCTCTTTTTCTGGAGAGCACGCATAGGGGTTGAGAGTGTGAGGAGGGGCAGAGGTAGAGGGAGAGAGAGAATCTCGACAGACTCTGCACCCACCACAGAACCAGACCCAGGGCTCGATCTCACAACCCTGAGATCAGGACCTGAGCTGAAATCGAGAGTCAGACACTCGACTGGCTGAGCCCCTCAAGGGCCCCTTGACAGCTCTCCAAGGAGTCTGCTGGTACCTGGGCTCTTAGGTCCCTGGTTCCCACTGACAGTGTCTGGGATGCCAGGTCCTGGTCTGGATGATTGACTACCACCTGCTCCAAATTCCGAAGGTTCTCATTGCCCGCAAAGGCTGCATTGTTCCAGAACCGGCATGCCCCCAGCCCCCACGTGCCCAACACACGGTCGGTCGCTCGGTGCTTCAGATGCTCTGGTTTCTTTCCCACCACCCTGACCCTCATGAGCCGTGCCTTCATCCTGCGGACAGCCTCCCCAGCCATGCCCCATCCACACCTGAGATACAAAACAGAATCAAGCAGGAAGCTGTCACATGAAACCTCCTCCTTGAGGAGCATCCATATGGTGATTTATTTTGTTTTATATCCTTCTAGGTTAGAAGCAGCTTCCTTGGGCTGGGATGAAGGGGAGCGTTTCTTCTGATTTTCCTGGTTGCACTCGTGTGCACTCCTTCATGGTATAATCTCACATCCTGTTTTTAGCATGGTTGCTTTGGGCTCGCTGGTCCTCGTTTTCCACTAAACAGACTTTTCTCCTAACAAACTAGCTTCCACAGTGTGCAAAGGTGTTGTCAGGATAAATGGCAATGTCTGTAAAGTGCTTGGAGTTCTCTGAATAAGAAGCACAGAAGAATAGAGCATTAGCGCACCATTATTCTCCAAGAGAGTGGGAGGAATTGCAAAGAGAAATCATGTCAAAGATGTAAAGAAACTTAAAAGTCTGAGACTTTAAAAGGCTGGGATTATTAAAACACCCGGTTGTTTGACAGGAGAAAATTAAACTGTTCTCCTGCCTCAGGAACTATAACGCCAATTTCTCCTTCCTTACTGTACCCCACCACCTCTTCCTCCTGCACCCAGCTTTCTCAGAAGTCAGGAACATTCCATATATGAAAAATGTTTCTACCGCCGAACCACATAATGACAATCTCAGAGGGAGAACGATGCCCTTTTGTCAATAGCAGCGCGTACAGTCACGGTTACGGTAGGAGCCCGAGTGCAACACCCAGGGGCCCCAGGGATTTTAAATTTCTGTTCATGGATATGGCATGAGGTTGTGGGTCTGTGCAAGTTGAGGAGATGGAGCCAAGCTATCAGCTTAAAACCGGGGCTCTTCACGGGCTGCATCCCCACGGAAGGAACAAACTAGAAGGATCGATCTGCTGGGAAAGAGAACGTAAGGACCACAGCTCTCCCTGGTCTCTTGGTGAAAAGAAAGGTCTCTGAGAAATAAAGTCGTGATACGCACGCACAGCTCGGGTTTGTCATGTAAGACTGTATGGTGTGTCTGTGCGCTGTGGGACCTCGTGCTGAGGAAGCGGTCTGGGGCTGGGTCTTTGGGAGGTGATACTCTTGGGACACCTCCCAGAAAGCAAAGCAAGTCGCTCTGGAAGGACAGCACCACCACCTAAGCCACACTTGCTTCCCGCAGAAGAAAATGTCAGAGTGCCACCAGCAGAAGAGGTGAGGAGGGGAAATCCACATGGCAGAGACTCTGCACAACCAACGCCAAGGTTAGCACTCTCCTGAATTTCAGAAACCACAAGAAAAGAGCTATATGGCTATTTGAAATTCTTAGAAAAGGATTCAGAGCCGCAATCAAAAAATAAAATATCATGAGGAAAGGGTGAGGCAGATTTGGGAAAGAACCAAATAACAGCTTCTAGAAACAAAAATACAGTCACTGACCATAAACAGAGGAACACGTAGTTTATGGGAGGAAGTGTATGGGAGCCACCGGGTAAGCCAGGAGGTAGAGCAGAGGGTTACCTGGAACACAGCAAGCAAAGAGGAGAGGGGTGGGATGGGATAGGATGCAAAGAATAGAGGGCAATGTCCAGCATGTCCTGCATTGCAGCACCGGAAAGAGAAAACAAAGAGAAATCCAGAGAAGACGTTTTCAGGGATAAGAGTAGAGAAGTCTCAAGACGGCTGAAAGTAGGAATTCTCAGGTTAACAAAGCACAAGAGTTCTAAGCAGGAAAAATATGCATGCCCTGGAGATCTGTGTCAGTCAAGGTTCTCCAGAGAAACCGAGCCTACAGGAGATTCATATACATATCTAGAGAGAGGTCGATGACAAGAAATTGGTCCATCTGATTATGGAAGCTGGCAAGTCCCAAATATGCAGAAATGATGTCCCAGTTAGAGCGCCGGCGGGAAGCTGCCATAGAACCAGGAGAGCAGGTGGCCAGCTTGAAGGCCACCCAGCAGGAGAACCCTTCCTCACTCAGCAGAGGATCAGCTTCCTTTTCCAGTCAAGTCTTCCACAGACCGGGGGATGAGGCCCACCCACACTGGGGAGCACAATCTGATTTGCTCAGTCTACCAACTTAGTGTCACTCTCATCCCAAAATACCCTCACAGACACATCTGGGATCATCTCTGACTACCTGGGGACCCAGGGGCCCCATCAGATTGTCACATAAAATTAACCATCACAGATTTCTTATTAATGAAATTACAGAGCACCAAAGACAAAAGAAGAAATTTATAATAACTAGAGAAGGAAGATACTTGACCTACAAAGGAATGAGATGTGGACTTACAGGATCTTAGTAGATCAGAAGGTATTCACATAATGTCTTCAGAGTGAAAAGTTAGTGTTGATGTAGAATTTCTTACTCAGTCTCATTCAAGAGTGAAGGACAAAATGAAGATTATCACAGGGAGACAAGGACTAAGAGTGAGGACATCCCGTAGGTCAGGATGTTGGAAACCTAACTTGGAAAGTGGGAGGTCAGAGTAACAGCAGCAAACCCGTGAGAAAATCCAAGGAAAATGGCAGATGTGGCTTATCTGAAAAAGAATCACTGTGACACAATCGTTACTTCTGTGTTATCATTATAGTTGGTATTATTGTAATTATGGTTAGGTAAAACAAAACCAAGGTAGCATTCTATATTTATCAGGCAGATACAAATTCAAAAGTCTGACAAACCCAAAAGTTGACAAAGATCAGATCACCAGAACCTGTTGGTGGAAGTTTGAATTGATACAGTGAATTTTAAGAGCCCTTGGCAGTAAGTAATAAGATTCAATATAAGCATATCCTATTACTAGCAGTTTTACTGCATGGAGGGTACATTTTTTTTTAAAGGTGTCGTCTTACAACATTTAAAAGTATGCACAGCAATATTACATATTACATAGGAATATATGCATACGTGTAAAAGTAAAAAGTTTTACGAGTTTTAAAAATCATTGTAAAAGACATGAATAAAAGCTGCTAAATTTAAATTAGTGATTTCTTATGGAGAGGGAGGGAAGGAAATGGGCTTGGTGACGGGTACACAGAAAGACTTCTTTATACCTGTAATGATTCACTTTTTGACAAAATTCTGCAAAGCATGACTTCTAAACTTACAAGATTGAAAACCACAGACCAAGGGGTTTTCCTAGAGATTTTATTTCAATTTCTCTGATATTTCATTGGCAAAGATGACCTACCGAGACCATAAAATGCAGAATGCAGGGAGGGGTTAACAGCAAGGTATGGGAGACCAGCAGGATTTAAACTAGGCCACCTATGTTTTGCTACGGATCATGACAATCATCACAGCAACTGCCTTTCATAGAATGCCCAGGCGTTCCATACGCACAATCTGATTTAATTATGACACCCTAGAAATGTCATTTATCTCTGTTTTAGAGAAGAAAGAACTGAGGCTCAGAGAATTAGCTGACAGACCTGAATGCCTCCAAGCTCGGAGTGCCTTGTAACTGCTCTGCGGGGCCCTGGCTTAGAGCCGGGAGCTGCCCCCTTGCAGCCCCAGGATCGTGATGGTTAAAGTCTATCAAATGCCTCTCTGTCCAGGTCCTCCCCTGCCTGATGTCACTTAATATTACGATGACAGTTGCACAAATGGGGCTTTAGTCTTTACTCCTTTTGTGGATAATGAATCACAATGCCCTTGAGAGGTGGCGTCCCGATCCAAACCCAGACCTCTGAGGCCAGAACCCACCCACCCACCTGTATGCTCTGTCTGTAGGGCCAGAGCCAAGGGGGCCTCCCACAGCAGCAAGACTACAACTCCCCTCTGGCTGCCAACTGTTGCCTTGGAGCTTACTCACAAAGAGACTGGAAACAAGTGTGTATCTAACCATGACAGCCGGCGCAGACCCGACTTCAATCTCGGGCTCCTGGACGGCACTGGGGTCAGCAAAACCCTGCTCAGGATGGGTCCTCTTGTGCACGTGACCGGATCCCGCTACCTGCTTCTATCTCCACCTGTGCCGTGTCACCTGCTGACTCGCACACCATGACGCACTGTGGAAGCGGGGCTTGCCTTCCCGGGTCATGGACAGGAAACACACTCGGCTCCCACCTGCTTGGGGTGGCCGAGAATAAGTTAGGTCATTTACTGTGGACATCCAGCACCTGCCAGGAGGTGTTCAGTTCGTGCCTGCCCTGATGTCTCCTTGTCTTCTTACAGAGGAGAAAAGGTGTTGGTAGTAACTTGGTGCAGAGCCCAGGGACCACCAGGCTGGGTCTTGGCTAGCTTTGTTATTGGTGGAATGAGTGGTTACTCAGTCATTTCATAAATAGCTATTGTGTATCTATTACGTGCCGGTAACTACTCTAGGCACGGCCCATAAAGTACCTTATACTCAAGTGAATCTATTGTATAAAAGTTCCCAGATCTGTCACTTCTTAAACCTTTTTTACTCCGCAGTAGTTTTACGTGTACAAAAGAGTTGCCGAGATAGTGGCCAGTGTCCCCAGCACTGTCACCTGTTTCTCTACGCTGAATACCTCAGGGACCACAGCCCTGTGATCCAAATGAGAAAATCAGCGTTGGTGCGACACTCACGAAACCACAGGTTCTACAGGGACAGCACATGGCAGCAGCTCTACTTGGAGGACTATGTGGAAAGATTTCTCATGGTTGTTCCTTGATTGATTGGACAAAGCCTGCCCGCGTGCCCCCTCCATCTGTGGAGTCGAAGCATAAGCGCTAGAAGACACCAGAGTTACCGGTTCAGCTGGCATTTGTGAGCCTCCATTTCTTTCCCCATAAACGGAAGGATAAGCTTCTGCAGGTGGCGGGAGAGACCCAGGCTGCCGACGCTCTGGTAGCTCTTTGCTCCCCTTCCCTTGAGCGAATACAGTACACAGCCAACCTCCCATCGTGCATGACTCACTGACTAAATTGGCATCAATCACAGCCAGTTAAGTGAAAAATCAGGATTCAAACCAAGATGTTCTGACTCCCTGTTTAATTTCCAACGGGAATGTTAGTAAATGGCATTATCTTCATCTTATAGGTGAAAAAATGGAGGCGGCATGTGATTGCACCCACTTTATTTTTATTTAAATGAGTATTCCATCGAGAACACTGAACAGACTGCATTACCTGTGTTTATCGACCCAGAGACCAATGGAACGCATGGGGAAATCCGGAACCCAAGGGGGACTGTGACCTCTGGAGAATGGTTTATCACCCCTAGATATTTTTTACAATGGTTTTAAAAGCCCTGAGACACTAATGCATTACATATTTCTAAAATAATCTCATGTTTATAGTAGTGATACCTGCAGGAAGAAGATTTCTTTGTTTTGTAAAAAAGATTTTATTTATTTATTTGAGAGAGAGAGAGAGACAGAGAGACCATGATCAGGGTGGGGGGTGGGCGCGGAGGGAGAGAGAGAAGCAGACTCCCCGCTGAGTAGGGATTCCCAATGCTGCCAGATCTCAGGACCCTGGGATCATGACCTGAGCCGAAGGCAGACACT
The DNA here is from genome assembly GCF_002288905.1 of Enhydra lutris kenyoni. Taxonomy (NCBI): domain Eukaryota; kingdom Metazoa; phylum Chordata; class Mammalia; order Carnivora; family Mustelidae; genus Enhydra; species Enhydra lutris. The sequence goes on along the minus strand of NW_019154146.1, from coordinate 3,431,894 downwards.
CAACCGACTGAGCCACCTAGACACCCCAGGAAACAGATTTCTAAATTTGTCTAATTCTTAAAGTGTTAACAGCTTGGAGCAGAGGAAGCAGGGAAAGCTTGCATTTTGATATCTATAATAATTAAGAATTGCATAGTAGAGACTGAGCCAGGTTTTAAACATTTAAGAAAGATTTTTGCACGTCGATACCTAATTCCTTTAATTTTAATTTTAGTCCTCCTACTTTTTCATGGAGCTGATCCATCATCATTCATTTAAGACTTTCTATAATTATTTCTACTTTCTATCAACATCTTTCTGTTAATATTTAAAACCATTTTATAGTTTATATTATTTGTGGCATAAATAATGCTTATATTAATAATCTCTTTATAGCAATGTCTTATGCACATTTATAAATAAAAAACACTAAAGCTTAAATTTTTCACAAGTTTTAAAAGCAAAACTTAATATTTTCCTTAAATTTGAACTCAAAATTCTTGCTTCGGGCGTCTCTCCTGTCTCACAGGAGAGAGGTCGATGTGTTTGAAGTTAGGTGTTGACCCTGACCCTTGGGGATTTTACTTAACATAGGGCAGACGCGCCGTATCATCTTTTTAAAGAATACTAAAATTCCCGAATTCTGAGACTCTTCAGGCCCAGGGTTTGGATCAGAGATTGTGGACTGATACTGTCTTTTTAATATTTTAAGTTACTTATTTTCATTGAGTTTTCTGTCCTGAGACTCCTGGCTAACAGATACAGTATTTTTATTTAAAGGTGATATTCTGATTTACAATATCATTAGTCATTTTTCAGGATACCTTTTTCTTCGCAACCTTCCTGACACTCATTTCATTTTTAAAATAACTTCTGCAAGTTTTAACAGGATGGAAACAGTAGTCCATTGGTGTTTTAATTCAATTTTATTTAGATACCAGCTAATTAAATTTTGTCAAATGATCGATAAAAACAATCTCTTGACATCAAGCACTCAGAGTTGTGGGGAAGTTCATATCACAGTCTCTTTATGTAAAGTGCCCCTGAATTTTCTTTACACATTTACACATAGTCTTCAATTACTACTATGATGTGCTACTCAGATTGACCATTGCCCCTCACATTTATCAGAAATACTTCTCCATGTATTAAAATATTTTTAGTTCTATTTTAGCTATCCTGGTTTTCATGGCATAGAATTCAGTTCTTTCAGCTTTTACTCTGTAATCCCTTCAATTGCTTTGCTTATTTGAACAGTATCATTTTTGAATAGTTGATTAATATCCTTTCACAACTAATAAAAATGATACCTTTACTATTTTCCTAACTTAAAAACAGATCAACTTCTGGCTCAGAGAGAATCAGAAGAGTTAGTTCATTCCCTGTAAACCATGACATGTTTAATTCATCATATAAAATTTAGTCAAATAAGGTCAAAACTCAAATCTGGTTTATGGACTACAACCAACACGTACTAGGCTCTCTCTCACTGTTTTCATAAAGACTGTCACAGCTTTAAGCAGACCGCCTGGATGCACGCAGTCCTCCTTGCCATCTCTTCAAGCCCAGTCTAGCCTAAGATCAGGGACATTCAGGTCACAAAATGCTTCCTAACTCAGTGACTGTCATGTGCACATCTCCTGGCTCCCCGTGGCTAGGAAGGTGGTGTTAGGACTGACCCTTGCCCTCAAGTATGTTACAGTTCACTGAGGAGGCCAGGAGACATTGCAGGTCAGGACAGGTCAGAGGCACCCCAGGAGTGATCCAAACACTAAACATCTAGTTCAGAAGGACCCAGTAGGGTGCAGGTATGGATTGGGTGACTTGCCTCCGATGAGCTCTCCAAATACTATGTTTCAAACATGATTTTAAAAAGCAACCAGTAAGACAGGCCAGGATAAATTAATACAAGAAGAAACTGGGCTTTTAGGAAGTAAATTTGAGAATATTAAAGCCAGAGGCCATAACGTAAGATTATTTGCTCTGCTTTCTAGGAAACTGGCTGGAGGACGAGCACACATTTGAGCGACCTGACAAATGAGGTCCCGAGGGACATGGGTACTAACCTCACATGTGCATGTGACTAAAAACGACCATTTGCTAGAAGAAATCAGATGGTCCCGGACACTTGTGTTCCAAACCTGAACTTACACTCAACAAAGCCCGCAGAGTAACAAGCACGCTCTCACGGGGAGGCGGCCAAACGACTCAAGGGGACAACCCGTAAAAGAGATTTTATGAGGAGCAAAGTTACGTGCAGGCCAGAAAGCCAAATTTCTGGTCATTTAGCTTGACTGCAGGACAGTGTTCAGAGTCGCTCCTGTGCTGAGGATGACCATGCAAGCACCGAGGCGTGGTCACAGCTGCTGGAAGCTTCCGGAGGGGATGGCGGGGAGGGATGGCAGAGACAGGCGACAGGCGTGAGGAAGCGCCAGCTTCCATTTATAAAATAAACAAGTCCCAGGGACGAAGAGTACAGCATGGGGAAGAGAGTCAGTAATGCTGTAAAACGTACCATGACGGACGGGGACTAGGCTTCTGGGCTGAGCACGCGCAGAGAATCGTGGAATCGTTATGCCGCACGCCAGAAACTAACACAGTATTGTACGTCAACCACACTTCGATTAAAAAATTAGATGTTCTAAGTTTAAAAAAAAGTAAGCAGTGAATAAAATGGACTGGATACTTTCTTGCATCCATTAAGATAATCTATAAAAGGCTTTGATCTGTAATAGGTCGATGTGGTAGGTTATAACGACAGCTAGTCTAATGTGAAACTGTCCATGCAACTTGGTCATAATTTTTAAAAACTTCAGATTCAATGTGCTCATTTCTTCAGAATTATTGCTGATATATTCATAAGAGGAACCGGCTTATAATTTACTTTTTTCACTATGTCCTTGTCTGGCATTTCATATGATACCAGAAATGTCACACAGATGTCCCCCAGCACTGTCCATATGCAGTACAGTATTGGAGATGAGCAAAAGAAATCATGTGAATTATCGGGAAGGAAGATATAAAATGGTCACATTTACAGATAATGTTGCCTAAGTACATAGAACCCCAGGAAGCATGAGGACATATTGTTACAATTAATTCTCATTTGTTGGATAAAAGACCAAGTGCCTCCCTACAGCTAGTAACAACTATTTAGAAAATGTAGTTCAAATAATATGCTGTTTTGATATCATCGACAAGTACAGACTAATGAGTGTTAAATCTAGTAAAAGGTGTTAATTATCCTTAAGCAAAAAAATTATAATCACATCATGGAAAAACATTTTTAAAGATCTAAAAATACGAAGCGATACCATAATCTACAGCTGAGAAGGCTCATTATTATAAAGTCATCAGTTCTCCCCAGATTAGTCTTTCAAGTTCTAGCCAATTCCCACATAATTCCCCACAGCGTCTTTCTGATAAGAAGACTCTGAAAGTCACCACAGAAGAACAAAAGGCCCAAACCAGCCACGGACATTGTGATGAAGAAATAGTGGGGGGCACTTGCCATATCAGATACAAGACATTCTAATCTATGGTGAACAGACGAGGGGGAAATTGTGCCGGAATGACAGACAGATGCAACAGAAGACAGATCCTCGACAGGCTCAGATACGTGTCAGTGGAAATTAAAAACATGACAAATGTATGTTTTACTTTTTAAATGACTTTTTATTTTTTTTTTTAAAGATTTTATTTATTTGACAGAGAGAGAGAGAGATATCACAAGTAGGCATAGAGGCAGGCAGAGAGAGAGGGGAGAAAGCAGGCTCCCCGCAGAGCAGAGAGCCCGATGCGGGGCTTGATCCCAGGACCCTGAGATCATGACCCGAGCCGAAGGCAGAGGCTTTAACCCACTGAGCCACCCAGGCGCCCCTGACTTTTTATTTTTTTTAAGATTTTATTTATTTGACAGAGAGAGATAGCACAACCAGGGAGAGCAGCAGAAGGAGAGGGAGAAGCAGACTCCCCGCTGATGTCATTTATTTATTTGACAGACGGAGATCACAAGTAGGCAGAGAGGCAGGCAGAGAGAGAGGAGGAAGCAGGCTCCCCGCGGAGCAGAGAGCCCAATGTGGGACTCGATCCCAGGACCCTGGGATCATGACCTGAACCAAAGGCAGAGGCTTAACCCACTGAGCCACACAGGCATCCCTGTATGATACACTTTAAAATAAAGTGCTTGGGCAACCGGTTTTCATATTGAGCAAAATAGTAAAATTGGTTCCCTGCTTTGTACTGTATACTGAAATGAACTCAGGCGGGAAAAAGACTTTGATATAAAACACAAATTTTTTTTTTGCTTTTTTAAGTAGACAGAGAGGCAGGCAGAGAGAGAGAGAGAGAGGGAAGCAGGCTCCCTGTCCAGCAGAGAGCCCGATGTGGGGCTCGATCCCAGGACCCTGAGATCATGACCTGAGCCGAACGCAGCGGCTTAACCCACTGAGCCACCCAGGCGCCCCTAAAACACAAATTTTAAAACACTAAGAAGAAAATGTGGAAGAACGTTGTTAGGCTTCAGGAGCACACAAATCATACAAATAATGATTGACCAAAGTGAGAACTTTAAAAATAAAAAACTTCTAGGGGGAGGAGTCAAGATGGCGGAGAAGCAGCAGCTGAGACGACTTCAGGTAGCGGGAGATCAGCTAGCTAGCTTATCTAAAGATTGCAAACACCTACAGATGCAACGGGAGATCGAAGAGAAGAAGAACAGCAACTCTAGAAACAGAAAATCAACCACTTTCTGAAAGGTAGGACGGGCGGAGAAGTGAATCCAAAGCGACGGGAAGATAGACCGCGGGGGGAGGGGCCGCTCCCGGCAAGCGGCGGAGCAACGGAGCACAAAATCGGGACTTTTAAAAGTCTGTTCCGCTGAGGGACATCGCTCCAGAGGCTTAACCGGGGTGAAGCCCCCGCAGGGTCAGCGTGGCCTCAGGTCCCGCAGGGTCACAGAAGGATCGGGGGCGTCTGAGTGTCGCAGAGCTTACAGGTATTAGAACGGGGAAGCCGGCTACAGAGACGGAGCCGAGGCGTGACTCTCAGCTCGGGGTTACCTTGAACCGGTCGCAGGCTCAGTCGGCTCGGAGCGCGGCCGGAGGCAGGGTGACGGGAGTCATTGGGCGCTGTGCTCTGAGGGCGCACTGAGGAGTGGGGCCCCGGGCGCTCGGCTCCTCCGGGCCGGACACCGGGAGGCCGCCGTCTTCATTCCCGCCCTCCGGACTCTACGGAAAGCGCTCAGGGAACAAAAGCTCCCGAAAGCAAACCCGAGCGGATGACTCAGCCCGGCCGGGTAAGGGCGGTGCAACTCCGCCCGGGGCAAAGACGCTTGAGAATCACTACAACAGGCCCCTCCCCCAGAAGATCAACAAGAAGCCCAGCCAGGACCAAGTTCACCTACCAAGGAGTACAGTTTCAATACCAAGGAGAGCAGCGGAATTCCAAAGGAGGAGAAAGCAAAGCACGGAACTCATGGCTTTCTCCCCATGATTCTTTAGCCTTGCAGTTAATTTAATTTTCTTTCTTTTTCAATTTATTTTTCTTCTTCTGCTAAATTTTTTTAACTTTTACCCTTTTCTTTTTTAACGTTTTTTAGCTAGTTTATCTAATATTTCTCCCCCTCACGATTTGGGATCTCTTCTGATTTGGCTAAAGCATATTTTCCTGGGGTTGTTGCCACCCTTTTAGTATTTTACTTGCTCCTTCATCTGCTCTTATCTGGACAAAATGACAAGGCGGAAAAATTCACCACAAAAAAAAAAGAACAAGAGGCAGTACCAAAGTCTAGGGACCTAATCAATACAGACATTGGTAATATGTCAGATCTAGAGTTCAGAATGACGATTCTCAAGGTTCTAGCCGGGCTTGAAAAAGGCATGGAAGATATTAGAGAAACCCTCTCGGGAGATATAAAAGCCCTTTCTGGAGAAATAAAAGAACTAAAATCTAACCAAGTTGAAATCAAAAAAGCTATTAATGAGGTGCAATCAAAAATGGAGGCTCTCACTGCTAGGATAAATGAGGCAGAAGAAAGAATTAGCGATATAGAAGACCAAATGACAGAGAATAAAGAAGCTGAGCAAAAGAGGGACAAACAGCTACTGCACCATTAGGGGAGAATTTGAGAGATAAGTGACACCATAAGACGAAACAACATTAGAATAATTGGGATTCCAGAAGAAGAGGAAACAGAGAGGGGAGCAGAAGGTATATTGGAGAGAATTATTGGAGAGAATTTCCCCAATATGGCAAAGGGAACAAGCATCAAAATCCAGGAGATTCAGAGAACCCCTCTCAAAATGAATAAGAATAGGTCCACACCCCGTCACCTAATAGTAAAATTTACAAGTCTTAGTGACAAAGAGAAGATCCTGAAAGCAGCCCGGGAAAAGAAGTCTGTAACATACAATGGTAAAAATATTAGATTGGCAGCAGACTTATCCACAGAGACCTGGCAGGCCAGAAAGAGCTGGCATGATATATTCAGAGTACTAAACGAGAAAACCATGCAGCCAAGAATACTATATCCAGCTAGGCTATCATTGAAAATAGAAGGAGAGATTAAAAGCTTCCAGGACAAACAAAAACTGAAAGAATTTGCAAATACCAAACCAGCTCTACAGGAAATATTGAAAGGGGTCCTCTAAGCAAAGAGAGACCCTAAAAGTAGTAGATCAGAAAGAAACAGAGACAATATACAATAACAGTCACCTTACAGGCAATACAATGGCACTAAATTCATATCTCTCAATACTTACCCTGAATGTTAATGGGCTAAATGCCCCAATCAAAAGACACAGGGTATCAGAATGGATAAAAAAACAAAACCCATCTATATGTTGCCTACAAGAAACTCATCTTAAACCCGAAGACACCTCCAGATTTAAAGTGAGGGGGTGGAAAAGAATTTACCATGCTAATGGACATCAGAAAAAAGCAGGAGTGGCAATCCTTATATCAGATCAATTAGATTTTAAGCCAAAGACTATAATAAGAGATGAGGAAGGACACTATATCATACTCAAAGGAACTGTCCAACAAGAAGATCTAACAATTTTAAATATCTATGCCCCTAACATGGGAGCAGCCAACTATATAAACCAATTAATAACAAAATCAAAGAAACACATCGACAATAATACAATAATAGTAGGGGACTTTAACACTCCCCTCACTGAAATGGACAGATCATCCAAGCAAAAGATCAACAAGGAAATCAAGGCCTTAAATGACACACTGGACCAGATGGACATCACAGATATATTCAGAACATTTCATCCCAAAGCAACAGAATACACATTCTTCTCTAGTGCACATGGAACATTCTCCAGAATAGATCATATTCTCGGTCCTAAATCAGGTCTCAACCGTTATCAAAAGATTGGAATCATTCCCTGCATATTTTCAGACCACAATGCTCTGAAGCTAGAACTCAATCACAAGAGGAAATTTGGAAAGAACCCAATTACATGGAGACTAAACAGCATCCTTCTAAAGAATGAATGGGTCAACCAGGAAATTAAAGAAGAGTTGAAAAAATTCATGGAAACAAATGATAATGAAAACACAATGGTTCAAAATCTGTGGGACACAACAAAGGCAGTCCTGAGAGGAAAATATATAGCAGTACAAGCCTTTCTCAAGAAACAAGAAAGGTCTCAGGTACACAACCTAACCCTACACCTAAAAGAGCTAGAGAAAGAACAAGAAAGAAACCCTAAACCCAGCAGGAGAAGAGAAATCATAAAGATCAGAGCAGAAATCAATGAAATAGAAACCAAAAAAAACAATAGAACAAATCAACGAAACTAGGAGCTGGTTCTTTGAAAGAATTAATAAGATCGATAAACCCCTGGCCAGACTTATCAAAAAGAAAAGAGAAAGGACCCAAATAAATAAAATCATGAATGAAAGAGGAGAGATCACAACGAACACCAAAGAAATACAGACAATTATAAGAACATACTATGAGCAACTCTACGCCAACAAATTTGACAATCTGGAAGAAATGGATGCATTCCTAGAGACATATAAACTACCACAACTGAACCAGGAAGAAATAGAAAGCCTGAACAGACCCATAACCAGTAAGGAGATTGGAACAGTCATCAAAAATCTCCAAACAAACAAAAGCCCAGGGCCAGATGGCTTCCCGGGGGAATTCTACCAAACATTTAAAGAAGAACTAATTCCTGTTCTCCTGAAACTGTTCCAAAAAATAGAAATGGAAGGAAAACTTCCAAACTCATTTTATGAGGCCAGCATCACCTTGATCCCAAAACCAGACAAGGATCCCATCAAAAAAGAGAACTACAGACCAATATCCTTGATGAACACAGATGCAAAAATTCTCGCCAAAATACTAGCCAATAGGATTCAACAGTACATTAAAAGGATTATTCACCACGACCAAGTGGGATTTATTCCAGGGCTGCAAGGTTGGTTCAACATCCGCAAATCAATCAATGTGATACAACACATTAATAAAAGAAAGAACAAGAACCATATGATACTCTCCATAGATGCTGAAAAAGCATTTGACAAAGTACAGCATCCCTTCCTGATCAAAACTCTTCAAAGTGTAGGGATAGAGGGCACATACCTCAATATTATCAAAGCCATCTATGAAAAACCCACCGCAAATATCATTCTCAATGGAGAAAAACTGAAAGCTTTTCTGCTAAGGTCAGGAACATGGCAGGGATGTCCGTTATCACCACTGCTATTCAACATAGTACTAGAAGTCCTAGCCTCAGCAATCAGACAACAAAAGGAAATTAAAGGCATCCAAATTGGCAAAGAAGAAGTCAAACTATCACTCTTCGCAGATGATATGATACTATATGTGGAAAACCCAAAAGACTCCACTCCAAAACTGCTAGAACTTGTACAGGAATTCAGTAAAGTGTCAGGATATAAAATCAATGCCCAGAAATCAGTTGCATTTCTCTACACCAACAACAAGACAGAAGAAAGAGATATTAAGGAGTCCATCCCATTTACAATTGCACCCAAAACTATAAGATACCTAGGAATAAATCTAACCAAAGAGACTAAGAATCTATACACAGAAAACTATAAAGTACTCATGAAAGAACTTGAGGAAGACACAAAGAAATGGAAAAATGTTCCATGCTCCTGGATTGGAAGAATAAATATTGTGAAAATGTCTATGCTACCTAAAGCAATCTACACATTTAATGCAATTCCTATCAAAGTACCATCCATTTTTTTCAAAGAAATGGAACAAATAATCCTAAAATTTATATGGAACCAGAAAAGACCTCGAATAGCCAAAGCAATATTGAAAAAGAAAGCCAAAGTTGGTGGCATCACAATTCCGGACTTCAAGCTCTATTACAAAGCTGTCATCATCAAGACAGCATGGTACTGGCACAAAAACAGACACATAGATCAATGGAACAGAATAGAGAGCCCAGAAATAGACCCTCAACTCTATGGTCAACTAATCTTCGACAAAGCAGGAAAGAATATCCAATGGAAAAAAGACAGCCTCTTCAACAAATGGTGTTGGGAAAATTGGACAGCCACATGCAGAAAAATGAAATTGGATCATTTCCTTACACCACACACGAAAATAGACTCAAAATGGATGAAGGATCTCAATGTGAGAAAGGAATCCACCAAAATCCTTGAGGAGAACACAGGCAGCAACCTCTTCGACCTCAGCCGCAGCAACATCTTCCTAGGAACATCGCCAAAGGCAAGGGAAGCAAGGGCAAAAATGAACTATTGGGATTTTATCAAGATCAAAAGCTTTTGCACAGCAAAGGAAACAGTTAACAAAACCAAAAGACAACTGACAGAATGGGAGAAGATATTTGCAAACGACATATCAGATAAAGGGCTAGTGTCCAAAATCTATAAAGAACTTAGCAAACTCAACACCCAAAGAACAAATAATCCAATCAAGAAATGGGCAGAGGACATGAACAGACATTTCTGCAAAGAAGACATCCAGATGGCCAACAGACACATGAAAAAGTGCTCCATATCACTCGGCATCAGGGAAATACAAATCAAAACCACAATGAGATACCACCTCACACCAGTCAGAATGGCTAAAATTAACAAGTCAGGAAATGACAGATGCTGGCGAGGATGCGGAGAAAGGGGAACCCTCCTACACTGTTGGTGGGAATGCAAGCTGGTGCAACCACTCTGGAAAACAGCATGGAGGTTCCTCAAAATGTTGAAAATAGAACTACCCTATGACCCAGCAATTGCACTGCTGGGTATTTACCCTAAAGATACAAACGTAGTGATCCGAAGGGGCACGTGCACCTGAATGTTTATAGCAGCAATGTCTACAATAGCCAAACTATGGAAAGAACCTAGATGTCCATCAACAGACGAATGGATAAAGAAGATGTGGTATATATACACAATGGAATACTATGCAGCCATCAAAAGAAATGAAATCTTGCCATTTGTGACGACGTGGATGGAACTAGAGGGTATCATGCTTAGCGAAATAAGTCAATCGGAGAAAGACAACTATCATATGATCTCCCTGATATGAGGGAGAGGAGATGCAACATGGTGGGTTAAAGGGGTAGGAGAAGAGTAAATGAAACAAGATGGGATTGGGAGGGAGACAAACCATAAGTGACTCTTAATCTCACAAAACAAACTGAGGGTTAATGGGGGGAGGGGGGTTGGGAGGGGTGGGATTATGGACATTGGGGAGGGTATGTGCTATGGTGAGTGCTGTGAAGTGTGTAAACCTGGTGATTCACAGACCTGTACCCCTGGGGATAAAAAGATATTATATGTTTAAAAAAAAATAAAATTTAAAAATAAAAAACTTCTATCAAAAGGAACAACAAATAATGAAACTAAAACAAGACATCAACAGCAAGAAAATGCTTATCAGTGTAAACATAAATAAAAAAGGACAAGTATCCAGACTATTAAAGAACAACAAATCCATCAGGAAGGATGTCAAAAATCCAGTGGAAAATAAGCAAAAGAAATGGGAAAAAAGAGCGAATACTCAATAATTATGAAAATATGCTTAAATCCACAAGTAGCAAAACCATCAAGACCACCATGTACTGTTTCTCCTGAAGCAAACTGGTGAAAACTGAAACCTACAATGGCTAGTGAGAATGTGTATCCATTTCTAACTGGTTCAATGATGCTGGCGGGGGGGATCTGACAACAGCTGGTAAAGGTAAGGTGGCATTTACTCCCTGACCAACGATTACACTCCTTCCTAGATAATCTGTCTTCAAACACTTCTCACACATACAAGGAGATAATGCACAAAAAAATAGAAGCATTTTATAATAAAAAACAAAGCAAGGCAAGAAGCAACTTAAATATTCTTCAAAAGAAAGCCAAATTCATCAAAGCCTATCTGTTTAACAGAACCTCACAAACCACTGGAAAAATAAATGCACTTGAGCTCTACATCAATGTCTGAAAAGAGCAAGGTGTAGAAAGACTAATACAAACTTTTTTCTACCTAGCTTATAAGCTGGCAAAATTTCACCAAATATTGTTTAGATATATGTGCATGTTTTTTAAAAAAATTATTACAAATCATGTTTCAAACATTGTTTATTCTTTCTTCCTGATGAGAATCATGCTATATATTAGTTACATAAAACTTAGAAAATTCACAAAATCAAAAGAAATCACTAGAGAAAGTGGTTGATTCCCCACTATATTTCCTCAGCATCTTTTGCTTTAGAATAAATGTTAAAAATTTAAAAATCATCTAATCAAAATAAAATTTTAAATAAAAATGCTTAGAAATTAATAGCATTTTTATTTTGTTTATATATTTATTTTTTAAAAGATTTTTTAAAAATTTGTTTGACAGAGAAAGACACAGTGAGAGAGGGAACACAAGCAGGGGGACTAGGAGAGGGAAAGCAGACTTCCCACAGAGCAGGGAGCCTAGTGTGGGGCTCTCTCCCAGGGCGCTGGGATCATGACCTGAGCTGAATGCAGATGCTTAATGACTGAGCCACCCAGATGGTCCTATATATTTATTTTTAAAGATTATTTATTTGAGAGAGAGTGAGTGCTTCTGCACCTGTGCACACACCAGTAGGGGAGGGGCAGAGGGAGAGAATCTTCAAGCAGACTCCCCGCTGAGTGTGGAGTGGGTTCAGGGCTCCATCTCACGAGCCCAAGATCAGCACCTGAGCCGAAACCAAGAGTTGGATGCTTAACCCACTGAGCCACCCAAGCACTCCTGTCGTTTTTAAATTATAAAAGAAACAAGGTTTCATTTGAAGATGCCAGGCAAAGCACCCTCCGTCATGAGACTGCATTAGATTCACAAACGGCACACTCTGTGTCAGAGAGTGTTTCAAATGTCTTGTCTACATTGACTCAATCTTCACATCAACCCTGGGAGTGAGCAGTGATGCTACACCCATTTTACAGATGGGGAAATTGAGGTAAGTTACATTGTTAGTAAGTAGAGAAGCTGATCTTTAAACTCAGGCAATCTGGCTCAAGTCCATGCTCAAAATGGTAAAAAGTAAAGTAATATATTTTTTTAATGTATGGGGTAAATGAATCCACAACAACAAAAAGAATGGAAGGAACAATCAAGTGATGAGAGAGTTTGACAATTTTGCCAAAAGCAGAAGGAAAAGAGACTGTTGGTGGATAAGACACAAGAAGATGTGGCCGGTGGGCACAGGCAGGAGTAATGCCATGGGAAATCCCTCTGGCTCAGCCTGATAACCCACAGGCAGCACCGGGAAAGGGAGATCTGACAGACTGGTGCCTTCCTCCCCACTCTCTTCTCTACACTCCAGTAAAACAGCACCTAGCTCATGTGGCTCAGCGTTTATCATGGGCAGAGAAGTGGAGAACATTTCTCTGAGGGCACAAACCTATCTATGGGGGACCGGGGAGGCCAGCTGGAACAGCCAGCACTCATGGCAATCCTTCTCACACTGGTCCATCCAGCTACCTGCTCACTTAGCCCTGGGTGGGCCTCCATCCTGCACCTTCCATGGGCTCTTCCACAGAACCTTCCATGGAGCCATCCTGCTCCCGGTAGAGACCCAGTGGGGAAATAGACCTACTAACCTAGTATTAGAGGAGCAATACTAGCCCCCCAGAGAAAATGTCCTAGTCCTTCTTTCTTAAATATGAATAGTTTGTCTCCAAAAAGGCCCATTAGCATTGAGCTGTCAATTTCACGTTTATTATTTATGCTGTTTGGGTACTTGGAACACAGAAGTGTTGAGATGGATCTTGCCATGCAAATGGACACAGAAACCATTAGACAATACTTAGTGCTAAGCCACCTAAGGCTCTAGGAGAGAGGGGGAGGTGTGGTCTTGGTTCTGTACTTGCATTTTGTTGTGTGGTTTCTAACAGTGTAATATGAATGCATCCAAATGCTCCCTAAGGTTTGCCCTTACCCCCCCCTTTCAAATATTTGCCTTCCCATGTCCTTCAGAGTCGCTGGTTGCACAAAAACCACCACTGTTATTTCAATGTTGAAGACATGACAGAAATATTTATGTCTTCTTGCCCATGCCAAAAAGTTAAATATGTGGACTGTTACCTGGCAAGGGGCAAAACTCACAGCAGAAAATAGGTGTAAAGCTATGACATGGTGCACAGAGGTTCAAGAAGCCCAGTGTTGAAACCTGAGCACCCACTCCACTGTATGTGTGTGATCTGACCCACCAGGGAAGACGCACTGTGATTAGGAAATAGAATTACATCATCCTAAGGGACCAGCTGGAGAAGCAGCAGAGTGTGGCTTAATTCATGGACTCTAGTTTGGTTTTCTAATATCTGCCATTGCCACTGTGCAATGTAGGCAAGTTATTTATCTCCCTTCTGCCTCAGTTTCCTCAGTTTCCCCATTGATGAACCGAGTACCAATCTTGTTAGGCTTCTATGAATAAATGAGTAGAGCTAGTACACATGACATCTGAATTTGGTATGGAGAGAGTCCTCAAGAAATTCATAGCTGTCACCATTGT
>NW_019154146.1:3330928-3417911 GCF_002288905.1 Enhydra lutris kenyoni | reverse complement strand
CACCACCATCACCACCACCATCACCACCACCACCATGATCATCAGCTTCATCATCATCACCACCATTGGCTCCATCACCACCACCATCACCACCACCATCACCACCACCACCATGATCATCAGCTTCATCATCATCACCACCATTGGCTCCATCACCACCACCATCACCATCATCATCATCACCATCATCATCATCCATGGACTATTTCTTCAAGTGAAGTTGTTAAGAAACAAAAAGTACAAAATGAGCAACTGTAAAAGCTCCTAAAACATTGGTCAGACCCCAGATACTTCCTGTTGGAAGTGCCTATGTGTGCCTGTCTCTCCTGGTATACCTAAAAATTCCAGCTACCACCCAAATCTAGGTTTTTAAAACTTTTACTGGTATATGAAAAAATGTCCTCTTCTAAATTCCTGCCTTTTAGTGTTGACCATCTCTAATATGAAATGAGCAAAGAGAAATAGCACTATTGATTCCCGAATGCCTCCCACTTTCAGCTCAAACAGGGGTTCATTCTTTCCTTAGCATCTATTAGCCACTTCCGGAAGCTACCTGGACAAATGTGTGTCAGGTATTGAGGCCCAGAATCTCACTCTAACCGACCCATTCAGGGCTAAGTGTGATCTGAGTGGGGAGCGGTGAGCCTGAGGGATGGGACATGCTGAAGCCAGGGTGGGGGGGGGAGGGGCGGCAAGGCATGGGCCAGAGGAGGAAAGTGGGGGACAAGCTCCGTTCTAGAGCAGGGAGACATGCCAGCGAAGGGGACAGAGGAAGAAAGCCACGGTTCATGCAGAGACTAACGTGTGTGTGAATGACCTGAGTTCCATGGGAAACACAGAATGACCCCCCAAAAAAGTGGTCAAACATGACAAGTGAGAAGTGAGAGGATTTTCATCCCCAGGAACCTTCCTGGGCTCTCTCAGAAGAGGCCATTGAGGGAGAAGGAGGCTGGCTGGTGGCGGGGGAGAGGGTGGGTCTGGGATCTATGCCTCCCGGCCGAGGGTGACCTCGCAGGTGAGCAGGGGGTGCCTGCTGGCCTAGGTCTGCGCTTGGCCGGGGGGCTCACTCTCCCCACACTGGGAATAGGTGGTCAGGTCACTGTAGGAATTCACAAGGCAACAGAGTGGAACAGACATTGTGTGTGTGTGTGTATGTGTGTGTGTGTGTGTGTGTGTGTGTGTATGTGTGTGTCCCACTCCCAGGACTTCCGCTTCCATTGAGGCTCTTGGCCCATCTGGAGGGTTTTTCTTTTCCCAAGGCAGTTCCCTTTGGCCTCCTTTCCTTCTTGCTGCCACTCAGACATGATCATCCTCAGACGGGAACATTACTTCACCCTCAGGATTGGGGTCATTTGTTACACAAGCATGAGATAACCAATATAATTGGTTCTGTTATTTACGCCCAAAACAGTCTTAATAAAACAGCACTGCAGGCGTATTTAAAGTTTGCACATACTCATTCCTTTAGATACTAAAGGGCCCCAAGACAGAAGAAACATCTTTGTTGCATGTCTGTAAGGAACTAGCCTTTCAGCAGATGCTACTTAACATCTAAGCTATGTTACCTACAGACATGCGTCCTCGGATGCTTTTCTTTCGTTCTTATTAGAAAGCCAATACCAAATTTATACCGTATTAGGAAACATTGTGTTCATTTATTTGCTATATATACATATTAAAATATATGTATCCATGTACAACTGTAAACTAATTTTACCAAAAAAAAAAAAAGACCTCTTATGAGCACTTGGGAGAAATTTTAGTAATGTTTGAATTGATTATCAATGAAATGCTGTTTGAACAATATGAGAAACTAAATTACCTGCATTTTAGGAAACCCAGACAAATTAGAATCATTAGAAACTTGACCAGTAAGTCGATGCCATTTTGGATTGACTTGTTAGCAAATTAAATAATGTACTTTAAACATCAATCCAATGAAAGAAAGAGAGAAAGAAAGAAAGAAAAGAAAAGAAAAGAAAAGAAAAGAAAGAAAGAAAGAAAGAAAGAAAGAAAGAAAGAACCTAAACATCAATCCACTGGGAGTTCGTAGGCTAGGTGGGCAGAACATGCTTCCCCATGGGCTAGGGCCCCTCAAGTCGAGAGAGAGGACCATGCTTTTGATGGGAGGGCCACCAGGGGGGCCGTCTTATCAGAGCCATTCCGTGGAGGAATTTTACTTCACATGGTGGAAGGCTCATGTAAACAGCTTTCCTTCATCTAAGCCGCATGCAGAATCTTGGTTTTGTTTTCAATAAAAATATAAGAACTCTCAGATTTCCCTTCGTAAAGAAGAGACATAATTTTATTTCAGTGTTTAGTTTTTTTCTGCCACAGACACTAACTTGGTTAAGTTTCAACTGCATGAATTCCACAGAGGATGACAAGCACGTGGAACTTCTGGACAACTTCGTTTAAGTGCCAAAATCTCATCTAATCCGCAGTGTTCCTTGGAGTTTAAAATGCTGCTTTACTGAAAAATGCAGAAATACTATCGGTCATGGACATTTCCCTCATACTGAGGTAAGCATAGTAACAATTCACTAGAAATAAGAACACAGACAACAGTTCTTCCGTGGAAATTTACTTCATTTTCTTAGTCAACCCCCAAATGTGAAACTAGGAAGGCACATGATTGCAGTAGGCGGCCCCCATGGAAAGCCCACTTCTCCCTCTCCCTCTGCCCACAACCCCCACTCATGTACATGCTCTCGCTTTCTCTATCTCAGAAAGATAAACAATTTTTTAAAAATAAAATAAATACGCAGTCCCTTTGTCAAATATGTCACATGAGATGTTTATCATTAGGACTCCCTCTTTTTCTCTAACTACCATGAAATTTCCAGAATTTTATAGTGCACGGTATATAGGTTCTAATGCGGCGCTGACGTGAGAGGAAGCAAGCCTGAGAACCGCCAGCTGCGTGGTTACGGACTATGGACAGGATCCTCCCAACATAGCTGGCTGTCTCAGCCACCAGCCAAAACCCCGTCTTCCTCTGGGGATGTCCTAACTGATCTCCCTGCAGGGTCCTGGGCTCCTGGAAGTGCTGGAGGTCCCTCACGTATGGAACCCAAGGTCTGGTACACAGTTGGTGCCTACTAAGGGACTGTGGAACTGAGCCTCCAATGTATTTGAAACCCAGAGTGAAAATATTTTCCCAGAAAACAATGCAGAATAGAACACTTTCCCGGTATAAAGAGAAGAGCTATGTTCTTGAAACAGACTGGTATTAATCCGTATGCTGTCAGAGGCACACATGGCTTTAGAAGTCGTCCTAGAAATAAGTAATTCAAATTTTAACACAACACTTCTTCTAGATCTGGGCAACCAAAACATACTTAAAAAAATATATATGCACATATACATATATACACACATTTACATATATGTATATATAATACATGTATATACATATTACATATGTGATATATGTGTATATGTGTGTGTGTGTGTGTGTGTGTGTATAAAATTCTTATTTTGGTAGCTAAGCACATGGATTTCAGACGCAGACCTCTGCAGCCCCTGTGATCACAGGCCGGCCGCCTGGCCTCTGTAAGCCCCTGCTGGCTGCCCCGTGGGGTGGCAGTAGGAACAGACCTTACTCATCGTCTTCGTTCAAGAATTAATTAAAGGACATACGTAAAGCACTTAGCCGATCGCCCTTTTGGGGTCAAGAATACAGATATTTTACTCCTATCTGAATGTCTGCCTCCCATCACATCGGTTAATCCATCTAGAAGTAGGATTTCTGGGCGCAGTGAAGGAGCTTCTCTCAGGTGGCCTATGTCTTGAATTTTTTTTTACCGAAATTATAAAAAGTAAATTTTTGTTTCAATAACAAAAGTTCATTTTTAAACTTGAACAGAAGCCCTGGGGAGTAGAATAGTTTTCTGTAGACAGACATGCTTACTTAATACCCAGTATTTGAAGTTCCAGAAAGACTAACTGTGCTCTAGTAAAACCATGGGGCAGTTTGCGACAAGTATAATCAATAATAAAAATTCACAGCTGTCTTAGGAGACTTGCTTCCTTGGAGCCATTATTAATGAGAACCGGTTTCAGGAGTGAAAAAAAGAGGTTTTAAAAGTGATGTGAATTACAGAATTACGGCAATCAAGCTATGACTATCCGTATCTTTCATCACTAGGAAGAGTGGGAATCTGATAATCAAGGTTGATTTTTCATGTTTCTGTCAGTGAGGTATGACGGAGTTATACCATTTGCTTTACTAAAACAGTATGTATTAATGGTCACTTAACAAGAAAAATCCTCTGTATTTTCTTACAAATCATTTTTTAATTTAAATATTGTAGAATTGTATGTTTATACCCCGATAAAACTGGAAATAAAAATAAAGATCGCCATGCCCTGTCAGAAAAAAAAAAAATCTAACTGAAAATATTTGTGTGGTTTTTGTTGGTTTTAATGTGAACCCAAAAGCTGGGAGCGGTAGAAGATAAAGACCAGATCCATGTCTTAGAAATGTTTTTCCTCTACCTTAGATATGAAAGAAAGTAAGAAAAAAGACATGGCCAGCCCTTATTCCCTCCACTCTCCCCTCTGGATGTGATAGGGCAAAGCAGAAATGAATTCCTATGAATATTTTTCTTTTTCTATGAGGCTTCTCTTCAGATGTCCTCACGCCCGCCACTCACAGAAACCCAGATGAAGCTGGCGAGTGGCAGCCCCCCGCCCCACCACCCGCCCCGCCATGGACCTGTGATCGGAAGGACCAAGACCTGAGTCTTTCTGTGTTTGCTTGTGAAAAGCTGTACTTTTCATGAAACCTCTTAGTAGCAATTATTATTTTATGCTAATAGGGTCCTGACTCTCACCATATTGTAAAATAATAATTACAAGTTATCACCTCTCAAGTACTTAATTAAGCTTACTTGTAAGACTTGTAATATAAACGCTTGGCCTGGGGAAATGAGGTCTTTAAAATGATCACACAGCCGGGCATCTCTGCGACAATCTGTGTGTGTTTAAACAAGTCTTTCTCAGGAGACTTCTCTCCATCAGTGTCATTCTATCACACTCCAAGCCATTGCTGTTAGAATCACTCTTTTCCTGAAAATACAAAAAGCAGAGTGTCTAGTCTTCCTTATCAAACAAGCGTCAAAGCTGTTCTGTACCTAGTAATTTGGAAGAATGGCTGAGAAACTGCAGTTCAGACTCGGGAACTGTGGGGTAAAGGAAAACGAGGGTGCGATCACAGGAGGGAAGGAAGTGTCCCACATCTGGAAGAGGGAGGACGGATGGAGACTGGAGTCTCCAGAGCGCCTGCTGCCCTTAGCCGCCCCACTCATTCAGCACTTTGGAAGGGCCTAGCAGAAGCAGGAACGTGTGCACAGACATGCTGGAGCCCATTTTCCAACCATCCCCTTCCTGCCACTTACTCTGTCACTGTGCACACACAAGACTGGCTTTCCATGGTGTTGGAGTTCCTGTCCCTAGCAAGTTTCAGGGGAACTTGGACCCCACGTCCTAGAGAAATCAAGCCCTGGATGGAACCCAATGACTCAACTAACGCCAAATGAACCAGCTCTGGGGGAAAACCTGAAAATACTCTTTGACAATAAGGTAATGCTAGAAATGTCAGGAAAATTATTCTTAAATTTCAACATCCAAAAGACTGGGGAAGTTCTTTTGGGAAAGCGGAGGTGTCCCAAAGCATTTTTCTCCAGCAGAATTCCTACTTCAAAAATATCTGCTTAGGGGCGCCTGGGTGGCTCAGTGGGTTAAGTCTCTGCCTTTGGCTCCAGTCATGATCTCGGGGTCCTGGGATCGAGCCCCGCATCGGGCTCTCTGCTCGGCGGGGAGCCTGCTTCCCTCTCTCTCTCTCTGCCTGCCTCTCTGCCTACTTGTGATCTCTCTCTGTGTCAAATAAATAAATAAAATCTTAAAAAAAAATCTTCTTGTTTTCAAGTCTCACATGAAGAATGGTGCCTCACTGGGAAGGCTGAGTATCGTTCCTATGTGTATGGGTCACTATCATTTCCTTTTCTGTGAATTCGGTGTTCATATCCTTTGTGGCCATTTTCCTTCTTCTATTATTATTTTTCTGGTTGATTTGTGGGAGCTGAGAATTTCTTCTCCATTTTCCCCCCTGCTGTTTTACTTTGTTTATGGTTTGTTGCAGAAGTTTTGTTTTTAAATGAAGTTAAATGTATCAGTCCTATCTTTGATGGCTTCTGAATTTTGAAATATAGGTAGGCCATTACTTCGCTGGGTTTATACGAGAATTCTTATGTTTCTTCTAGTATTTTTGTGACTTCATTTTGAAAAAAAGTTACATTTTTTATTCATTTGGGATTTATCCTGGGGTGCAGCATAATTTTTTTTTTTAGATTTTATTTATTTATTTCACAGAGAAATAGCACAAGTAGGCAGAGAGGCAGGCAGAGGAAGAGGGAGAAGCAGACTCCCTGCTGAGCAGAGAGCCCGATGTGGGGCTCGATCCCAGGACCCCATGACCTGAGCCAAAGGCAGCTGCCTAATCAACTTAGCCACCCAGGCTCCCCCAGCATGAAATATTGATCCATGTATAGCTTCTTCTAGATGGCAACAATATTTTCTGACACTGTTTATTAACTAGTCCTTTCAGGGGATACAAAATTCTCTCCTGTATTTGGGTCCATTTCTGGTCTTTCTGTTCTCTTGCATTGACTAGGTGTATCATATGCCTTCATCATTGTTTTAATTACTGAGGTTTTGTAATATGTTTTAATATCTGGTAGGGCAATTTTCAATGTATTTACTTTGCCATGTGACCTTTAGAATCACCTTATCTTGTTAAAAAATAATTTTCATCTGTTTATCGGAATACTGATTTATAAAATAATTTAGAGGGAATTAACAACTTTACAAGGTGGATTTTTCCCCCAAAAATGATATGCTCATTTTCATTTCTAATAATTATTAAGTTCATTTGTGGTTTTCTAAAACATGGCAGGAAACTGAACTCTCATCATATACATTTTTTCTTTGATAAGTACATTCCTCACCCAAGTCATCATCAGGAACAATAGCTAGAAGATTATGGCAGATGCCAAATTGTCTTGAAATTAAATACTTAAGATTAGGTTTTTATGTTTCCCTGACTTGATTTTTCAATGAAAAAAAGTCCTATATTTAATAAGGCAACACTGTTGCACAATCTGGTTTGTTCAAAGTTGCTTATTCTAGCGAGGCATGTTATTTGTTGCCTTGAAGTCTGATTCTACTTCTCATTACCACGTCATGAAGTTCTGAAAAACATTCATTTACTTATAGAAAAATAAAATGATATCAGGTGGACTTAAATGACTGTAAATGCAGACATCTGAGGAGACGGCGTGATCTGATGCCCACAGGGTGTTGGCCGTTGGCAAAGTAAGGGCTGCTGGGAGCCCAGTGCCCTCCTCTTAAGGCCAGGAACAATCTGGAGGGACACCCGTAGCAGAATGCCACAGCAGCTGGGAGACCTTGACATTAGAGCAGATCTGTCTGGGTGAAGGAGAGAAACTTTTCTGGGACATGTCCAAAAATACATTTTAAAGATGAGGGGTACCAGGGCAAGAGGACTCAGCCGTTTGAGTGTCCAGCTCTTGGCTTTGGCTCAGGTCATGATCTCAGGGTCCGGGGTTCAAGCCCCATGTTGGGCTCTGCACTAGTGGGGAGTCTGCTGGGGGTTCTCTCTCTCCTGCTGCCCCTTCCCCTGCTCTCTGTCTCTGAAATAAATAAATATATCTTTAATAACCTCAGATGCTAGTCATGTTTCCTGGGCTACCTCCTGACAGGGTTGAGCTTCCTGACCCATGACAAACTCAACGCCAAGGACAGACGTGTGGGGACATGCTAACTTTCTTGAGTCGATTCTCACTTGGCATGAGATGAGATCAGGGCAAGCGAAACCTGCCTGCTTTTCAGGGCCAAAACATCACTTGCTGGGGTCCAGGACACGGTACTTTGCTTTTCTCTCAAGGAGTAAAAGGACTGCTAAGACCTTGGTTTGTCTGCTTCCATTCTGTGGCGATGTGGCCCCAAACGCACAAACTGACTCCCGATGTGAAGAAAAGAAGATGAAGGGTTAGTGTGTCACATGCAAACCTCATTCATGGGATCTGAAGACAGTTTCCCGCTGGCAGTATTTTTCACCTATCAGACAGATCACAAAATAGCAACATTTGGAAAGATTTTCCCTCAAGGTGAACTCATCCAATCTTCTCAGTGACGATGTGGGGAAAAATAAGATCCAGACCAGTCTGTGGAGGTGTCCAGATCTCGTAGGTCCCTGGGCTTACACAGTGGATTTAATTATTTTCCTTCTCTTGTCTTTTTCACTTTTACTAAACTGTACTTGATGTGGGCTGAGAAGTGAGCTCTAAGCCACGCTGGGATGCAGCTCTGGTTTTGTTTCTCTTCTACTTCATCTCACGTACAATTATTTTGTGCTCAGTTGCACCTATTGGTAAAAATGTGTTGAGCCAAGGCTAATATTCGTTTTATAATTTTGCACGTAAAGTGATTCTGATTCTAGAATAAAGCATATGTGATTTAATCCCATGACTCTTTCCCACAAATATTTTCTTTTTAAAATAAAATAATTTAAATTCAATTTAGTGTATTATTCATTCTGGGGGTAGAGGTCAGTGATCATCAGTTGCATAGAACACCCAGCGTTCTTTCCATCACGTGCCTCCTTCATGCCCATCCCCGAGTCACCCTGCCCCCCACCCACCTTCCCTCCAGCAGCCCTTGGTTTGTTCCCTAGAGCTAAGAGTCTCCTATGGTTTGCAGACATGATTTCCTTTTCAAGAGCAAAGATACCTCCTAAATTATTTCATGGTCTTCTCTTCTCATGTCAGGCAGTCCAGCTAGAGTGCCTGTCACATAGCTCTCTCCTGTTGGAATTTAATTGTGATTTTTCTTAAATGCATGATGGCATTTGGTTTATTCTGAGGGAAAGCAGAGTTTGTGGCTCTCGAGAAGCACTTGAGAGGCATGGATTAAGAGCAGCCATGAGACGAATGGCCGACAGTGCCCTGCCACCCCCTGCCCCACCATCCCACACAGCTGCAGAGGGGCTTCTGCCAAACAGGAAACCAGAGTCCTAATGTTGCGCCATGGAGGAAGGGTAAGCAGGTGGACTACTTTTCTCCTCCAGTAGTTTTGCTCTCCCTCAGCTATCCCTAAAGTCTGGTATTTATGGCTGGAGGCACAGGGCCCATCCCCTTCTCTCCCAGAAGGTGTGCCAAGAATTCCAGAGCCCACTAGCAGGTGGGTTTGGCCATCCAGTGGGGTCACAGTGACGGGCAGCCCAAAGGCCCTATGTTCCCAGGCTGAGTGGGTGGTCTCCTTGAGCTGGTTCTTCACCTTTGGTGTGGAGATTTTTTCCAGAGGAGTTTGGGCTTGTTCCGGAAACATGCCAGCCTTCTCTGCAGTGGCCAGGATGGTCTGGGGTTCCAAGATGACAAGACACACATCTATAGCTCCCTGGACACTTTCTCCAGCATCTCCAGGTTCACAGCAGTGGGGAATTGCTGGCCAACTAGCTTCCCTTTGCAATGATCACAGAGAAGCAGTCTTGGGGGAGCTGGACAGGAGCGTGGACATGCTGTCCCAGGGCCATGTGGGGAACCAGAGCTCGTGGCTCGTTTCTGTCTCCCGTGATCGGTGCAGTGAGGCTCAGGTGCAGCTCCTGGCTGGTGTTCCAGATGTTCCTAGATCAGCACAGGACCTAGAAACGGGCCAGGGGCAGGGGACAGCACGTGACAGGACAGCCCCCCAGGTGTGTGCAGGGTGGGGGACAGGCCACAGCAGCACCCAGTTCCTTTCCCAGACCTAGACTGTCATGGTCATTTAATTGATTCTTCCTCCACTCTTGTCTCACGGCCGAGAACATGGCATATTGAGGCCAGCCGCTCTCTTACCCTCTCCCGGGTCATTCAGTGTGGTCACCGGAAAATGATATTCATGCACCTCTGAAAACTCACTTACGGGGCACCTGTCAGTTAAGCAACTGCCTTCAGCTCAGGACACGATCCCAGGGTCCTGGGATCAAGCCCCACATCGGGCTTCCTGCTCAACGGGAAGCCTGCTTCTCCCTCTCCCACTCCCCCTGCTTGTGTTCCCTCTCTCACTGTGTCTCTCTCTGTCAAATAAATAAATATTTGGATTTCCAAAGGGCATTGGTTTCCACCACCATGACTGCCCCCTTTAGAAGAATGTGTTCTGAATTTCCTTTCCTTTAGTTTGAATTATGCAACTTAACTTAGAAACACACGGTTCTCCTCTGTGGTCACATTCTGGGTTAGGAAAACATGTGGCTTTTGTCTTATCTGGACTCAGAGTTCACCGGAGGCATTTCTTTCAACCTTGGCATGGTTTCCGTCTCTCCTCCTCTCCCTTCTTCCTTTTGTTCTTCCCTTCCCACATCCCTCCATTCCTCTTTCAAACAATTATTCATTCGACTACCCCACTTTAAAGATGAGAAAGTCAAGGCCGGAGCAAGTGGTTCCTGAACCCCACGGCTGCTGCATGGCTGGCCCGGGTTTGCTGAGTCCCTCCCCAGCTTCTCCCATTGCGCCGGCTCGTGCATTTTCAGGAAATACTGTTGAATGAAGAGCTGAGTGATGTGTGTGCGCTGATCGCTTTGCCAGATGCATCCGAAAGACTCAGCTTGACGGATCCCCCTCCTGGACTGGGGGGATATTAGGGGCTAACATGTTGCTCCCTCACATCACCCCTCGTTTTACCTAATCGCTCAATGCCGACATTCTCATGATCATTTTAAAGTGAGAACATTGTTCACAGACACTTACGACTTGTCCCAGATTCCCCAGCTGACAAGTGGCAGAGAAGCGACCCAGGTCATGGACTTGGAGTCTGCCGGTTGTGGCTGGCGTCACAGCCCGCTCCTGCTCTGCCCCTAAGACAGGTTCCCCTCAAGCTGCCCAAGACGCCTGAGAGGCAAGACGGGACTCTGGAATGAAATGACATGTCCCACCACGGCGAAGGGATGTAGAAGTGACAGAAATCTGCCCGTGTGAAGAAAGTCAAGTGTGCCCTTGGGCAGCCAGGGGACCTAGGTCTGTGCTTGACGACAGGACTTCCCCGTTCCGCTCTTTTTCTTTACTCTGCCAGCTGGTCACTGGCATCCTGTCTGCTGGGTCCGTCGTAATTTGTAAAGCGTGTTTCTCATTCCCCTCGGCTTTGCTGGGTATGTGAGCCCGGCTCTTCTTTAAACTGGAAGCGATCCGCATGGTTAGGATGCCAGGTCAGAACTGGACAGAAAAAGCTGGTTCAGTTGTTATGGACAGAAAAAGCTCGGTGTTTCGACACAAGTCATGAATCTGTCTGGAAAGTAAATGCTTATTTATTATGGCTGTTCTAATTACTACAGCAGTTAGAGAAATACCACTTTCCAAAGAAAAACGGGATGGACATTATAATATAATTATTTTAAAAATACATCCCACCGTGTGGCTAGAACTACCGTCTGTGGTAAGAAGGAACCGGGGGCCTAGGAGGTACCATCGGTACACTTATTCCTCATGGAAATCCACTGCATGGCCTTTCCCGGCGATGCCTTCTCAGAGACTCATTGCAACTTTGTATCCGTGGTCACCGGATTTTAGATTTCAGAAACATTTTAAAGAAAAGATGGTGGGGTTGGAGGAGACCCGAGGAACCAATTTCCAGTTTCGCAGGCCTGTTCTGCAATTCTATTTTACAATCCCATCTTACTATGGATCCTGACAAATCCAGTGAATTAGAACACGAATATGTAGTGATTAAAAGTCAGTCAGCAAAACTCTATAAAAATTTCACAACACTTTTTTTTTCTTGTGTCACTTTAGTCTGGGAAAAGCCTTGTCACTCACACAGTTGTTCTCGGGCAAATACTTAGCACCCCTTTTCTGAGGGGCATAGACTCATCTCTCTCAACCGGCTCTGGGACAGTGTCTGTCCGTCTGCACCCAAACAGCAGGTGTCCCTCAGTCCTGTTGCTAACGTCAGGCATGCAGACTCCCCAGACACACACACACACATATACACACACCCAACATGAAAGAGAGTAAGAGGGAAGTGAGGAAAAGAAGAAAGAAAAAGGGGAGGGAGGAAGGAAAACCAAAGAAAAATAAAAAGGAAACCTAATCCAGCAACGACAAAAACTTTTAAAGTCTGGGAACGAGAAAAAAGGAAATTGTTTATGCCAAAAATTGGCCACAGACTAATGCAAGGCTTGGGCCCAACTCCGCTGAGTCACTGACCCACATGTGGTGAGGACGTGTACGGCACAGTCAGCACTCATGAGCTGCTGGCACGTTTCCACGGTTCCTGGAGGAGAGCCCGAAGGCGCCCCCGCACCTCCACGTTTGTGGACATGCAAC
Source organism: Enhydra lutris kenyoni (assembly GCF_002288905.1). NCBI lineage: Eukaryota > Metazoa > Chordata > Mammalia > Carnivora > Mustelidae > Enhydra > Enhydra lutris. The sequence continues at coordinate 3,405,531 of NW_019154146.1, read as the reverse complement.
CCCCCATCACTGGCACTCACTCTCCCCACTGGCACCAGCTCACCTCAATTTCTTCTCTCCCTAAAGACATCACCGTCATGTTTTCCCCAACAATTCCGCCATGCTATTCCTTTCACCTGGGGGCTTCGTGTACGTACTTCACACCTCTTGTCATTTCGCAGGTCTCTGCCCTCTCTGTCTAGCCAGATAGCGCGGCTCCAAACAGCAGCACCAGCCGCGCTTCCGTGGCCGTGTGCGACTCACACTGCAATGATCTCAGCATTGCGCCTTCTGCTTCATCCAGCACGAGCTGGGGCCACAGGAAACCTTTTGCACGTAGTAAAAGCGTCTCTTCGTGAGGCTTCCCATGTCCAGGTGCTGTTCCAGCCATGCACCCGTAGACATTCATTTCATCTCGACGACAATCACGAAGGTAGAAATACTCCTTTCCATTTTGTTATTCCCCATTTTACATGCAAGGAAGCAGAGGCCCAAGATCCCTCGGTGGCGGGGGGCGGAGTGAGACGCGCGCTTGCTACACCTGCGGCACGAGATGCTGCCGGCACGAGACAAAACTCAGTTCAGCGCAGACGGTAGGAGAAAACCCAGGGGAACCGCGAGGTTTGCTTGTGGCCAGAGCACCACAGAGGGTTTAAACTTTCTGCCTCTCCCACAGAAAGACCCGGGCTCTGCGTCCTTGCGCTGACACTTCCCTGTTGCCTTTGGGCATTTTACTTATTGTTTTGAATCTCAGTCCTACCACCTGGAAAATAAGGAATATTAGCACTTTCCTCATATGCTCTCGAGAAATGAGAGATACTATAAGCCCATTTAAGAAGATCACACTGGTTTAAATATGTTGTAGTGTTAAAATCTGTCTGCAAAAAAACCCCAAAAAAACAAAAAACCAAAAAAACCCAAAAGTCAACGGAGCGAGGTTACTAGGATTTATTATCGTTTTTGGAAAAACCTGCAGAGTTTAGATATAATTTGTTATATTCCGTTGCGATTAATTTAAACGGAGAAGTAATTTGTTGACAACTTTCCATTTCTGGTTTTAAGATCTAGTTTAGTTTTCTAAAACATCTCCTTTGAAAGTGCAAGAAAAATATTTTCAGGGGCAGAGTCAGTAAAATATCAGTAGGTACACAACGGCGACTCTGCAACCTGTCGAGCCTGTCCCTCCACCTCACTTACTGTAGGTCCCCGTTCCCTCAGCCACCTTGTCCCGTCTTCCCAGGGAGAAGCGTAAGGGAACACGTGTGTCCGAGAAAGCAGAGTCTGGATCGCTGACAGGTTGAGATGGCTGGAACCTCGAGAAAGGTTCATTTCTAGCTGCTTTTGCATATCCTGTGTGTGGTAGGATATTCCCTACGATTCACCTAAAATAAAAGTTTAGCCTAGAAAGAGCACGAGTGCCTTGATAGCTTCCTCTGCTTCCACGCTTTTGTGACCTACTTACACACAGCTTCCGAGGCCTTGGAAGGGTTTTGTTGGAAGTTTGATGCGTCTTGACCTCACTCTTAATTTGGCACTGAACTAGGGCGGAGTGCCGGGCTGAAAGGCTCCACGTGCAGTGTAGACCACGGCCGGGAGACCCTCCCTGGCAATCCTCAAGCCTTGGGCAAATGAAGGGCAACGCTCCAGGCTGCCGTTCCGTTTTGCAACCCAGTCGAGTTGTGTATTTCCTGCACTCACGTTCGTAGTGTTGTTTGTCACGGGGATGACACTTCCCACCCTACGGCAGTCTGTCCGGGCGGGGATTCTCTCTAACCCAGGAAATGAAGTCACCGGCCCGCGAGGGCTGTCTCTGCAGGACTCCGCCTCCCCTTCCCGACAGGAGCCGCATCTTCGGGAGTATTTCAAGACAGATGCAGAGATGGTGACAAATAAATGGAAATAAGTGTGCTTAACAGTGTGCCATGCATGCAGAATCATCCCGTCTCTGCAGAACTCCGGAGACGTGTGAGAACGCGATGTGATTCAGGGCCCTTTTCATACAGCCGTGGAAAGATTATATAACACGCCATTTTGACTAAAAAAGATGCTAACTACTTGAGGCTTTCAAACTTTTCATTGTTTTGTAATTGATTTTCTGGCTCACAAATCATACGCTCTACTTCTAATTTATACTTTTAGCTAAAGTGAAAAGAGATACCTTCTCACGTTTCTGCATAAAAACACGGACGGATCTCATGATCATTTCATTCTGTACTTGGACTTAGAGGTTTCTCCCTCTCAGTTTCCCTAGAAGACTGGGTCGGACGGCATTGAAAACAATGACATGTTCTTAGGGGCGCCTGGGTGACTCAGTGGGTTAAGGGTCTGCCTTCGGTTCTGGTCATGATCCTGAGGTCCTGGGATCAAGCCCAGCATGGGTCTGGTTTCCTGCTCAGTGAGGGGTTGGCGTCTGCCCCTCCTTGTGCTTCTGCCCCTCCCCCTGCTTCTTGCTCTCCCTGTGTCCCCCCTCCCCTTCTCCCTGCTCCTGCACGCTCTCTCTCTCTCAAATGAATAAATAAAAAATCTTTTAAAAATGACTAATTCTTAGATTAAGGGGGCACAAAGAGAAACCAAGAATTATGTTTATATAAATACCTATTTATTTTAAAATATTTGATTGAGATATAATACATACCTACACACCATAAGATGCATCTTTTTTTATTTTTATTTTTTAAAAAGATTTGATTTATTTATTATTTTAGAGAGAGGGAGAGAGAGAGAGTGGGAGGAGGGGCTGAGGGAGAGGGAGTGAATCCCAAGCAAACTCTGTACCGAGCGTGGAGTCTGGCAGGGGGCTCCATCTCACGACCTTGAGGTCACGACCTGAGCCAAAACCAAGAGTCGGTCACTTAACCGCCTGAGCCGCCCGGATGGCCCACGACGTGTCCTTTATAAGTGTGCACGCAGTGGTGTTTGTACACCACAAGGTTGTGTCCATCACCCCCGTCTTCTTCCGGGACGCGCATCACCCCTGAGAGACACGGCGCCCCCACGGGAATCCACTCTGTCCCTGCCGTCCCCGCTCCCGGCAACCACTCATCTACTCCCTGTGTCTGTGGATCTGCCTATTCCGGACACTTCACGTTCGCGGAATCCTACGGCGGGTGCTCATGGGGACTGGCTTCTTCCCCTTGGCATCGGTTCCTGACGTTCACCCACGTTTTCGCATCAGCGCTTCACCCCTTTCTATGGCTGCGCGCTCTTGCAGCCTGCGCGCATCCGTCTACCGGCTGATAGATGCTTGGCTTGTCTCCCCTCTGGGGCCGTCATTACGCGGCTCCTACCGACACTCGGGAACACAGGCTTTCGCGTGGCTCTCCACTTTCAATTTTCCTGGGTCGGGTTTTACTAGCGGTTTTGGTAGGTCTCAGGGCATTTCTACGTTTAACTTCTCGAGAAACTGCCCAACTGTCTTCTGCAGCAACGCACAAGGGCTTTCATCCCCACGTCCTTGCTGCCACCGATGGCTGCGTATTTGACGTGTGACGGAGCATCTCGTTGTGATTTTGATTTTTGACCTAATGACTAAGGAGGCTGAGCGTTTCTCATGGGCCTGTTGGCCATTTATATGTCTTCTTTAGGGACATTTCTATTCACTTACAACTACTAATTATTTGTCTTTTCATCGTTGAGTTGAGGAGTTCTTTATATACTCTGGAGAGTAGATTCTTCTCACACGTGATTTTCGAATGTGTTTTCCCACAAAAGGGTTGGTCTTTCCACTTTGAGAGAGTCCTTCGAAGCACACACATTTCCAATTTTGATGAGGCCTGGTTTATCCGCGTGTTCTCTTGCTGGTTGTGCTTTCAGGGTCATATGGGAGAAACCGTTGCCTAATCCACGGCCACACGGTTTACATCTATGTTTCTTCTAAGGGTTTTATGGTTTTAGCTCTTACTTTAAGGCCTTTGATCTATTTGGGGTGAATTTTGGTGTGTAGCGTGAGGTGGTGATTCATTTTACGTGTGCTTCACTGAGCTCTCGAGCATTTCTGATTTAGAGGGAAGTGGAAGGTTATGCATTAATAGTCTCAGAACATCTATGGAAAGACTCTGATCATGTAGTATCTCTAAGCTCAACATATTATAAGCAAATGATAAATATGTAAGTATTGATACCGTAGGGCTAGAAATCCAAAGAGTAGAAAGGAAAAAAGGTAGGACGTCGAGACTCGCCTCTGAAATCACTTTTCCGTGAGTGTCAGTGAAGGCCAGTGACTGTGCTAATTCCGCCCCACGTCACGCTGCATCCGCATCTGAACCCGATCTGTTGATATTAAGTCAAGGAAACACCATGGCAGTGGTCGTCCGCATTATTCTCACAGCCTCCTCCCTTTGTCTAAAAGCCAGTCACGTAAAACACACCGTAAAGCCCATGAGACTTCCACAAAGTCAAATACGGTCCGCTCTAAGTGAAAACAGTACAAAGAAACCTGTAGAGTCTTTATGTGTGTTTTATGCTCCTCTTGACCAAGAATCTGCATGAAACCACATCTTTTTCTTCATCACACTTTAAACATTATTATAGAAACATCTCTGTTCCGCTGTTGATGAAAAGGTCAGTTCTAGACTCATACTGCCCAGCGGAGCTTTCTGTGAGGACGGAATGTTCTAGATCTGTCTTGTCCACACAGTGGCCATCAGCGGTAAGGACCTACTGAGTGCTTGGAATATGCCTCATCCAGCTGAGGAATTAAAATTTTGATGTTCTCTAATTTTAATTAAGTCAAATTTAGAAAACCACAGGGAGCTGGTGGCTGCTGCATGGACAGCATAGCTTTCCCACCTGATAGCTCTAGTCTGCCCAAAAAACCCCACACACGTGAATTTTAGAGAAGCCAGGATGGTCTACTGAAATGGTAACCTATTTCAAAAACAGGAAAAAGTCGAGATACAGTTTTGCAGTAATTTGTGTCAGTTAACGCAAACAGCGAAGCACGTTGCTAGAACCACTTCCTTTTTCTCTGCCAAAGGAAAGAATATATGCAGACTTCTGGCTGGATGTACCCTATAGCTGCCAAGCATGTAACTAAAATTAAGGAGAAGTTTAATTGCTAATAGGTTTTTTGGTTTTTTTATACCCTGTGAAAATCTTGGAAAGCACATAATCATAGAAATCCCATTGAGATGGAAATGTGAAACATTAGCAAGTTTGTCTGTGAGCAGACAGGGTCTGGTATTTAAACAAAGATCGTAAGGCATTTTCTAATATGGATTAGAGAAGAGGGAGGGGCCTTCGTGTTCTGCCCTAAGGACAATCTGGTCCACGTGGGGGCACTTTAGCCTTTGCGTGTGCAACAGAAATACAACAGATGATTCACGCAACACTCTATCCTAATTATGAGGGACTCGACAGGCACCAAGTTCTTATAGATAAAAGATTGTCCCTAATCTATTATGTGATTGAATTATTCTTATAATGGAATTCCAGAAAATACTGACAGAGAGACTAACATCTAAGAAAACAGTTTCTCTGCTCGAAAAGGAGTCCTAGCTATCGAAACTTCATGTTGTACGCCTGAAGCTAATATCATGCCATAGGTCAACTGTGTCTTAGACATAGAAAAAGGTGGCCCTGGCAAGATCCTAGTTTCAATCTCTGTTCCTGAGTAAGCCACAGAAATGCGAACATTACCATGGAAATATTACCAAATAAAAACAAACAAAAGCAAAGCTAAATGCAGAAGTACAAAAACGAACAAACACACACACAAAAACCATGTAGGCTTTTCTTCTCGGGGCTAGAAAAGAGTTCTGAAAGCCACTGACAGGGAGTCGAAGGGCCAGATCTAATGGCCTCGTGCTTCTGAGCGCTCAGGGACTTAGGAATGGTCAGGTCATGTCTGTTCTGTTAAAAAGGAGAGCAAACATGCAGAAAGGTGTTACAAGGAAAGCAGGATTCTCCCTACCAGACCCCAATCTCCACAGCGACTGCCTAGATAAAGCATTTTCCCCTGTATCCTTCCAGAATGTTCTCTGTGCAGGTATTCATATGTAATAGGCAGCCTTCTGTTTCAAGAAATTATGTAAGTTTTAAGAACTTGAAGATATGCTCTGAATTTCTGCCCCAGAAACAATGGAGTCGCTTCAGCCTCCTGTCCGCGCAGCGCACAGCCTGTCCTCCCAGGAGGGTTTCATGGTCACGGCTCTGGGTTCACCATCTCCGCTCTGAAGGTGTTTCCCAGCCTTGCAGCGGGGCTCCACACCATCCTCCCTGTCCCCTCCAGTGTGAGCAGCAATGCACAGATGTCACCTGCTTCTCTAACCACGTGATGTCAGACGTCAGCACGAGGGAAGGGGGACAGTCAGAAGCAGACACCCCCAGCCCAGCCGTCCCACCGTGGCACACACATCCCCCCGGGGCACAGGCACGCACCCCTGCACGCCCCGCTCCCCCTGCCCACGGCCTCTGTGAGCACCTGCACCCATCCCCCGCCCCGCGCCCTCGAGCTGCACCCGAGGCCCAGGCTCCCTCCGTGACACGGCACAGGGGCAGAATCTGATCTACACACCGAGGTTTTCAGGGCAGGCTCGTGCTGTGTTCGTATTTCCATCTCTCCTGCCCAGTACGATCAATGCCTGAAAGACAGGACCCCAAGTATTTGCTGTCTCGGAACTGAAGAAATCGCAGGGAGCCCCAGAGAGCCCGGAGCTGGGCTGCTCTGCAATTACAGAGTCAAAGAAACCAGATCCTTCGGCCCCTGTGGAGCCCGGGCACCACACATGCACCAGCCGCCCAACCGGGGCGCCTCACGGGGTGGGGGCCGCGCCCGCCCCGCGTCCTCTGGGCCTGCCATGCCCATGGCTGGGTTCATGGGCACATCCCCGACCTCCCAGGCCCACGGCTACCGTCTGATATGCGGGGCGGCCTGACACGGATCCCTGCTTACTCCCACGAAGTGAGCAGAAAATCCCAGTCCCTCCTCGGAGCTTATGTTTGCCAACAATTCTGTAAATGAAACAAGTAACAGGTTTGTGAAAACAGCAAGAAATGTAATTTCAAAATCCCGATCTCACCTCTGTCAAATCCCCAGTGTAGAAAGAAAGAAGGAAAAGAGCCAACAAAGCAAAAAGGACATTTGCACAGCCCTGCGTCCCTCCTCTGCCTCACTTAAGACTCCCGGTCAGGAGCTGGAGGCAGTCCGGGGCGGTCTGCGAACTCTCCGACCCTGTCCACGCCAGAGCACTGTGGGGTCCTGACCTCAGCCACATCTGGGTTAACTGTCTCAGCTGCCTGCAGTGGACCGTGCCCGTGGGACCTGCGAGGGGCTGGGGCGGGGCCGACTGGCCCACAGAGCAGGCCAGCGGTTCTGACCACAGCCGGGCCCTGCGGGTGGGCCTGGAGCCGGACTTGAAGGGGACAGGGGCCGTACATAAACCCATGCACGGCCGTGTCGGAAATACTTCTTTAAAAGATCCACCTTAAATATTCCTATTTCTGTGAAAATAAAATAATGTATAACCCTGATAACATCTTATTTAAACGATGCAAAATGCCTTCAGACCCACTGACAAGGCGAACAATAAAGCATCTATGGTTTGAAGAAAGTCTGACAAGGACACAGCACATGTTGCGGGATTGTCCTCAGAGTTCCATGCGACGCACTTGCGTTAGGACACGCAGCCTGACTAGGCTACACGCTCCTTTCGTGGTCCTTAACACCCTATGTCCCTCTGTCTGGTCTAGCAAAGCCCTAGAACACGGGGAAGGAGCCCAGCAGGCTAACCCCTCATCCAAATGCTCTGTTCCCGGGGCTGAGCCCCCCATCCCAGCCCATGGCCCCCCACCCCTCTGCCTCTGATGCTTTCCTTCCTGCTGCCCTCCCCGTGGTCGCCCACACCAACAACCTGCTCCTCACCTGGCGGGGGCGGGGGCTACATCCCCCCTCCGGTCTCTGTGTCTTCACCTTCCTTGCTCTAGCTTGCTCTAGCTTCTAATTATTATCCACATTTCTTATTACATATTTTAGTGGGAACTTTACTTTCCGAATGAATCTAGTTGGTAGAAGACCTTTGTGGGGCGGGGTGGCAAAGGCTCTGACTCTTTCTTTAGCATAACAAGTGGGGGAGGGGAACTTGTGCTCCCTCTCGCTGGGGAGCAAGAATGTGTGATAGAGGGAAAACCCAAAGGACAGGCTATTTCAGAAGAAGCAACATTTTTGCGTTTGGAGGAGCCCAGCAGGAAACAGGCCAACACCATCCTGCCGGGCCAGGTGCAGACGCTCCAGGAACACATCGGGGCCACAAAACACTCTTTCCATAGACATTGGTGCACTGAGTTCTTTATTCTCAGATGTGTGATTCTGTCATCAAACTCGTTCTTGTCATTTCCCTTGGTCGAACCCTTTTAAAAAATAGATTGCTAAAATGATCTGTGAAAACATGAATCCACACTCTAAATTTTCATTTTAAATAATTTCACGTCAAATTAGTGACCTTTCACTTATTTCTACTCGAACAGCACAAATGATTATTTTAAAATATGCTCATGCATATCGGGTCTTTTCCATATTTGGCAGAATAAATAATCGTTCATTTTTTTTTTCTGAAAACATCTTTTCTCCTGTTTATTTGTTTGAGCAATTCGTGTCGACACTCTTAGTCCTCTAAAAGTTTCCGCGTCTGAAATCATGTCCTGCAGAAAGTTTGCCTCTTGTTGCTATGAGAGAAATGTTTGAAAAGTTGTTCTTATATTTTGTGATGACAACTTTTTCCCTATTGCTTATTTTTTCCATATTCTCAGCAGTATAAATTTTAAAAATTAGAAAATACTCCTAATTTCCAAATATTTATTTTTTCTTTCTACAAATCAAATTCCAGAAAAGTTCAGATCTTCAAGTTAAGTTATTCTGACCAGGACATAGCCAGGAACCAAGAATAAGAAAGATAAGGGGCTTTTGCTCTAAATGAGTTCCCCAAGGATAAAAGGCTGGTGTGGCTTAATTAGTTTATTGTCACAATTTCCAGGTGACAATCAGTTAAGAAGCAGATAAGAGAAGGAAGGAGATGCTTTCCAGAATTGTGGCCACAGATGAGAGCAAAGTAGCCGTCAGTGTGACAATAAGTAAAACCCAGAGCCGCTAGAAGCAAGAACTCAGAACCACACGGGGCCACTTGCAACAAGGAAGAACAGCCCTCGACCCCAGAAAGTCTTTAAAGAGATGTCGTATTGTAACCAGTCAAGTGATTCAATAAGCGTATTCAATATCTTTGAGTTTTTCTTTTTTTTTTTTTAAGGTTGAGATGTGTTTTTTTTTTTTATTTAAATTCCATTTAATTAACAAATACTCCATTACTAGTTTCAGAGGTGGAATTTAGTGATTCATCAGAGATGTGGTTTTTCTTAAGATTTATCTATTTAGAGAGAGAGAGAGGAAGAGAGCATGTATGGGAGCATGGTGGGGAGAGCAAAGGGAGACGGAAATTCAGGCAGACTCCTCGCTGAGCATAGAGCCTGATTCTGAGATGGATCTCACCACCCTGAGATCATGACCTGAGCCAAAACCAAGAGCCAGATGCTTGACCGAGCCACCCAGGCATTTCACTCTGACATTTCAGAGGTCATTTCAGAAGACTGCCTTCAAACCTTTTCAATCAAAAAAAAAAAAAAAAAAAAGATCTGCCCGCTGTCTAGGAGATTCCCTTGCGTGGAACATCAGCATCTTTAAGAACCTCCAGTGAGAGGCCTTTCAAGCTTGAACACTGCCTCCCTCTGAAGCCAAACAGAAAAACAGACAACAGCAACGCTGAAGTAAAATGTCAGTGTAAAGGGACAGAACTTCTAAAACTGGAAAGACAAAGTGCATATGACTTGGACATGATGATCTTTAAGGTTTTTTTTTGTTGTTTTTTGGTTTTGTTGTTTTTTTTTTAGATTTCATTTATTTATTTATCAGAGAGAGAGAGAGAGAGAGAGATCGAGACTGCACAAGCAGGGGGAGCAGCAGGCAAAGGGAGAGGGAGAAGCAGGCTCCCCGCTGAGCAGGGACCCACCTGGCACAGGGCTTGTCCCCGGGACCCTGAGATCATGACCTGAGCCAAAAGCAGATGCTCGACCACTCAACGGACAGAGCCACCTGGTGCCCCCCTCTTTAATTTCATACTTCGCATTTCAGTTCCACTTTATTTTTTTTAAGGTTTTATTTATTTGACAGAGCGAGAGAGAGATCACAAGTAGGCATAGAGGCAGGCAGAGAGAGAGGGAGAAGCAGGCTCCCCGCCGAGCACAGAGCCCAATGTGGGGCTCGATCCCAGGACCCTGAGATCATGACCAGAGCCAAAGGCAGAGGCTTTAACCACTGAACCACCCAGGCGCCCCTTCAGTTCCACTTTAAAAGCAACTAGTAAATAGCAAGGCTCCTAGGAATAGTCTTGCAATAACAGAAATTAGAAATACATTTCTTCCAAAAGAATGTTAAAGGGAGAAATCAAATTGTAGGGACATACAGCAATAGTCATGTGTTTTTATGTGTATTTTAAAAGTGCACGTAGAGACTCCATATTACTCTTGAATATATATATATATATATATATAATAAAAGTCGAATGAGTGGGCTGGAGATGAACACGCTGCTGCTTCCGGGAGGGGAGGGGGAGGCCAGGACTCGGGATCAGGAAGAGCTTCCACGTTACTGATCATCCTTCCTTCTCCCTAAGATAATCCTGAAGACAAGCTTTCCTTCTCATGACTTGAGAGCTAACGCGGCAAAATAGTAACTCTCCGTTCTGGATGGTTGGAATACAGCTCTGTGTTTTATTATTTACTTTTATTACTTTTTTTAAGGCTTTTTTTGTTTGTTTCCTTAATAATTCTATTAAGAAAAAAGAATTCCCTGAGAGCTCGCCCGCGTGGAAGCACTAGCTCTGGGCAGTGACTTTAAGGACTTCCCGAGGCCGGGAGCCCGGCGTGGGGCGTGTTTCTGAGTCCCGTGTAGGGAAAAGCCCTGGACAAAGGCGCGCGTCCTGCGGGAAGCCGTCACCCCGGGCGACAGGCACTTGGACGGCTCTCCCCGGTGCTCCTGTCGAACAATCCCGTCTATCGAACAGCGTCTTCCCAGCGAGCCAAGTGAATTCCCAGCTTTCTAGTTTATCTCCGTAACTTCATCAGGTCAGCGGGGCACAAAAGCAAACCCTTAGGAAGCTGGCAGAGGGACGTCTCGTTGCTACAACAAGACGTCGTGTGGCCGTCTCCGCAGGGCAGGCGACGCCAGGGAGCCGCCCTCCCAGAGCCAGGGCGTCTGTCTTCCTACCTGCTCTCCGTGCACAATGGCAGCCACCGCGACACTTCCTGAGCAGCCCGGCTGCCCGCCCAGACTTTGAAATCATCCGTTATTTTGGCAACAGGATGAATATTCGCTGTTCGTGAACTTTCAGAAGGTCATCAGCTGAGAACAAGCCTGTTTCCTTTGACTCACCCGCTCCCCTATCTGTGAAACCTGCACGCCGCGCTGCACACACGCCTAATTTCTTGAGGAAAAAACAATGCACTTTTTGCATTTTAAAAATGGGAATGTGAAATTTTATTTGGGGGATATTAGAAAAAAAAAAGTCCCCATGTTGGTTGCCCACATTTTAGGACTCTACTGCTGATTAGCTGAAAGAACAAAGCCCTGGAAGCCGGTCTTTCTGAACAATTTCACACTCTTGTGGCTTATCTTTTCATGCCAATATTGGAGTATACTTGTAAATCCCATAGTTTGCCAAAATACAAATGTAAGTGATACTTACCTTTTAACTAATACTAGAATTTGCTCACACTTGATTTTCAGAAATTTAAAAATGACCAATGATTACATTACTTCCAGAAAGGGACTGTTTCGTATTCTTTTTCTTTTTTTCTTTTTTTAGGTAGGCTCCATGCTCAATACGGAGTCCAGCCCAGGTCCAGAACTCATGACCTTGAGATCAAGACCTGAGCTGAGACCAGGAGTTGGGCACCCAGCCAACTGAGCCACCCAGGCCCCCATGATTGTTTCATATTCTTGCAAAACTCATTTGAAAACAAATTCAGTCAGCTTCCACACTGCCAAAGTCTTCAAACAATTTTACCAGGTACATTTGAGAAGGAATAGGAGAAATTTGCTACTAGTATTGATTTTATTAATTATTTTTAAAACATCCTACATGATGAGGAAAAAAATATGAAAACTGTTTCTTATGGTAGATTTTTAGGTATGAAATTCACACGAATTAAAATAAACTTATTTTTAGGTTGATCTTTGTTAATTTTATAAACTAGCTTTTTTTTTTTTTACCAATTATGTATATATATAATACACATTTAAACTTTTCTAAAGAATAAAAAAGGAAGAGAAGGAAGAAAACTTGAGAACTCCGGTTAAATGTCTCTCTGCTAATGAATTACAGTAATGTCCAATAGACCTAAGGTGCTCAGAGTTGAGGGGTGCCTGGCTGGTTCAGTCAGAAAAGCATGTGACTCTTGACCTTGGGGTTGTTAGTTCGAGCCCTACGTTGGGTGTAGAGATTATGTAAACTTAAAAAAAAGGTAAATATTAAAAAAAATTCGGAAATTGATATAATCATGGGTCATTTCTGTTCATTTCCATGAACGCGTACTACTGCAGTAGAATATAGCAGGCAAATAAACGTTTTATAAATAATTGTTTTCACTCTAACTCTTTATAAAACAAGGAGTTATTTCTTTTTAAAGATTTTATTGATTTATTTGACACAGAGAGAGAGAGCACAAGCAGGGAGAGCAGGTGAGGGAGAAGCAGACTCCTCGCTGAGCAGGGAGGCCGATGTGGGACTTGATCCCAGGATTCTGGGATCAGGACCTGAGCTGAAGGCAGAGGCTTTAACCCACTGAGCCACCCATGTGCCCCAGGGAGGTTTTTTTTTTTTTTTTTATACATGTCATCACTGTCTTTCTTTTTTAATTTTTTTTTATTTAAATTTTTTTTTTTAAAGATTTTATTTATTTGTCAGAGAGAGGGAGAGAAAGCGAGCACAGGCAGGCAGGCAGAGGCAGAAGGGAGAAGCAGGCTCCCCTCCGAGCAAGGAGCCCAATGTGGGACTCGATCCCAGGACGCTGGGATCATGACCTGAGCCGAAGGCAGCTGCTTAACCAAATGAGCCACCCAGGCGTCCCTTTCTTTTTTAATTTTAAAAGATGTTATTTATTTATGAGAGAGAGAGAGCACAAGCAGGGGGAATGGTAGAGGAAGAAGGAGAAGCAGGCTGAGCAGGGAGCCTGATGCGGGACTTGATACCAGGACCCTGAGATCACGACCTGAGCAGAAGGCATATGTGTCACCAAGTGAGCCACCCAGGTGCCCCATATGTCATCACTGCTACTAGAAATTGACCTTAATAGTGGCATTCATCACATCAAGTTTTATGAATTCTCTTCAGTTCACAAGTCCTGCCCATGTGCTGTCATTTGCCACAGTGCTGTGGCTAAACGGCTTTCCTCCCTCTGCCCTTTCCCTCCCCTCCCTCCCACCAGGGCCTTGTTGTCAGCTCTGAAAGCATCAGGGTCTGTGTTTCACAGCTACATTCAGCAGAGCAGAGAGGGGTTTGCAGAGCAGAGACCTTCCATGTTAGATACGGGGAAACTGAGGCCCAGAGCGGGTGGACAGCAGCCTAGGGTTGGATCAAGTCAAGCTCATATCTTCGTGCTTTTTCCTCTCATTCTCTTCGCTTTACAAGTAAGGAGACATGGGCATGGCTTATGGGCAGGGGTGGGGAAAGGAGGATATGGAACCTGCTCCCATCACCTTCAAAACACGTATCAGTGTCTGGCATCCTCACTCCTTTCCTGAAGAGCAGTGTGTGGCCCATGGGAGAAGCCTGCTGACTTCAGCTTCTGCCTGCAGGACCAGCCCCTGGGGGAACAGGGGACGGGGTCTGGACAGCAGCTGGTACCATGCCACATGGCTGACTTGCTGGGAAGTGGCCCGCATTGCATATGAGGAGCCAGAAGCCTTTTTCCCTGGAATATGTGTTTATTTGAGGCATCGAGGGAGCACAGAGAAGGGCCATGAGCTTTAGGGGACACTGTGCACTGGGTTTTCTCCCAAGACGGGAGGCCCTATAGCTGCGGTTTTCCCACACAACGTCTCAGGAACAGCTGTGACAAGGCACACGATGAAAACACTGATAATCTAGCCTGGGGGAGAAGACAGCCAGGAACTCGTCATTGCAACTGGCGGCCGTCTGTTTCTAGGAAGGATGGACGGGGATTCTGAGTTATCCTAAGCAAGCTGGCGAAGCCGGGGCCTCTCTGTTGGACAGAGGCAAGTGCTCTCCTGCGCTCTCTGCAGAGAAAGGACAGATGTGCGGAACGGCTGTGGGGGCCAAGCAGGTGAGCTGGAACGGGTCACCGCCTCCGCCCGGGGCATTCACAGCTCCGCTCTGTGTTATGTGTTCTGTGCAGGATTGAGTACACAGGAGGGAACGCAGGTGAGAGACACGCAGCTCAGTTAACGAGCACGATGCCAGACGCTAAACCAGCTGCCGTGAGTCAATGCTCAAGCCCAGGACCAGGACAGGACCCTAGCAGGGTCGATGCAGCTTCCGCCCCCTCCTCCCGGCCCCCCTGCCTCCTCCCCGCCAGAGCCCCTTGGTGCTTCAGATTTGTATTACCACATCCTTAAAAAAAAGTAAGTAAGGGGCACCTGGGTGGCTCAGTGGGTTAAGCCGCTGCCTTCGGCTCAGGTCATGATCTCAGGGTCCTGGGATCGAGCCCTGCATCGGGCTCTCTGCTTGACGGGGAGCCTGCTTCCTCCTCTCTCTCTGCCTGTCTCTGCCTACTTGTGATCTCTCTCTCTCTCTGTCAAATAAATAAATGAAATATTTTTTTTTAAAAAGTAAGTAAAAGGGAAGTTTTATCACATATGCACATGTCTCCTGAATGCTACGTTGTTTAGCTTCGCTTGGTTCAGGGTCTAGAGAAAAAATGTCACCATACGGAAAGCAATCTTTCGCAATATGCTTGTTTTCACTCCGAATTCTGTTTCTAGGATTCCTCCATGTTACAGCGTGTAGAAGACGCAGCCCTTTCCGCTCTGTGTGACGTTTTGTGGACGGAAGAGTCTTCATTCCCCCGTGCTCCTGCTGATGAACAGCTGGGTTGTCTCCAAATCTGCCGGGGGGCAGGGGCTGGGGCTTCTCGAATGTACAGGCCCAGGAGCACAGGCGCAGCCCGCCCGGTAGACGATCCACTTCAGGACGAGTGTCCAACTGTTCTCCAGAGCTCACCGCCAAGTCCGTTCCCCGCCAATAATGTATAAGGATTTCCGCTGATGTGTGTCCTTGCCAATACTTGAGAATTTTGTCCAACCAGTAGATACAAAGTACGTCTCGTTCACATTTGTCTGGTTACGATGAGGCTGAGCCGCTTTTTGTGTTTTGATTGGTCATTTGGGTTTCGTCTATGAATTTCTTGATCATATCTCTTGCCCATCAATTGAACGGTCAGTTCCTAAGACTGACTCTAGGAGTCCCTTGTATGCTCTAGATACTCATCTGTAGGTCACTGGGGTTGCTAGCGTCCTGGCCCAGTGTGTGCCCTGCACTCTGCCTTTCACACTGACTTTTGGCGAGATGTCCCAGTTTCGATGTGGCCAAGCCTTATCTATTCTTTGTGGGTAATGCTTGTAGTTGTCGTGGAGAATAGCCTTCCTTTCCTAGAGTCAGAAAGATATTTTCTTAACTTCTTGAAGTTTTAAAACCTTGCCTTTCACATGTAAGCCTTTAATCCATCAGGAATTCACGGTATGAGGGTGTGAGGTAAGGACCGGGTTTTACTTTCCCCCATGCGTAACAGTTCCCAAAACATCTCTTGAACAGTTTCTCCCATTTTGAGTGATATGCAAGGATCCTTTTCACTGTAACAGGAAAAGACGTCATGTTCGGCTCACAGCAACGGAAAAAAATTCTGTAGTGATGAATGTGCGTGTGTGTGTGTGTGTGTGTGTGTGTGTGAGAATAAAGGTCATTTTCTCAGGGTAAAGGGGGAGCTCCTCTTATCCCCAAAGTCACATCATCTTAGCGGTTTTTTACTAGATCTGCTTCAGTTCAAGGGTTATGTGTGCTACTTGCTTCTGAGCGCGGTGGTACACGGACTTAATTAATTCCTTTCCCAACAGCTGTACTTGAAAAGCAAGTGAAAGAGCCACAGTATTTGCTTTCTAAACGTTGCTTGGCTGTTTGGGGGTGGTGGTTATAAAGTTAATTCATTTTATTTTTTGTTTGCATTTCCTGGAATTTACTGTACAGATGCTGACATCAAGCAAGCTGGCAGACCCTGGCAAACCTGAACTCACTTTCAACCGTCGGGGTGTAGTCTGGGCACAGAGCCCACAGGGGTCCCTTTCAGTCCTGCCTCCCACCCCTGCCCAGGTGGCCACAGCAAGCTCCTTCTCAAATTCGCTAAGAAAGGAGCCTTTGCTACCCAGCGGTTCACTGCTGCCTCCCCACCCCGCGGGGAACCTTCCCAGAGCACCTGCTGTGTCCGCGCCCTGCCTGTCGCCTGGAGGACACAAAGCTTAATGAGGCCGTTTTCTCTGCCTTCACTCTATGACCCCCTCTTCTAGAACTGACGTCACTGACTCTCACATTCCTCTCCCACCCTTGCCAGCACAGTGTGACACGCCCCCCAGCGCCCCGCTGGTTCTCCAGCCCCCTCTGGGATGAGGTCTGGGCCTTCCATGGGGTTTTCCACTCTGCCCTTCTGACACCTTCCTGACCCTCAGCAGCATTTCCCTCACTCACGGATGAGTCCACACTCTAGCAGTGAATCAGGAATTTTCCACAAGTCATAGGACCTGCATCTTGATCATCGAAATACACGGCCTTGGTGGCTGTATAAGCACCAGGCTCAGCTCTCAGAACTCGGCCCAGTCTCCACTCACCTTCTTCGTACAGTGTCACGCCTACCAAATTTCTGTCAACAAATAGGTATATTTTAAGTGATGGTGACACACCTCCGAATAAGACGCAGTCTTGCCCACGAGGGGCTCAGAGATGAGTCAGCATATGGGAACACGGACAGGGAACCACGGACAGTCTGGTGACGGCCACGGCAGAGAAACGGATAAAGGGACTGCGATCTGTCAGACATTGTACATGGTCTTGGGTAAGGATAAATTCAAAGTCTAAGTGGACGAGATGAAACTTACAGCCAATACAACGTAGTAGTAGAATGGCTCTCCTTTTAAATCCTGAGAGTTTCCACAGCTAGATAAGAAGGGACAAACGCTACTCCCCTTATCTCTCTTGCTAAATGCGGCTATAAAACGTGGACAGGCTGAATGGAGAAACTATTTGAGGTCTCTGAGAATTGTACAGTAGCATGCGGATGGGGAGAAAGGACCAGTAATCGAAGCACCTCTGAGAGGCAGCGAGCTCACCCTCCCCCACCTGTAGTCCCTGTTTGAATACAACAGGCTCCATACCTGGACAAAGGTGTCTGATGTCTGGTACCTGATCAGTTTCAGGTGGGAGGTGGTTACAGGGGTGGGAAATTCTAACATGCAGGGAGGCTGTGGAAATGACATTGCTTTTTTCTCCTCTCTGTTCCCCAAGTCCCAGACCCCAGGCGATCTTATGGTGCTGGTGGTGGTGGAGTTACAAGGCATTGAGATCCTGCAGGAGTCAAAACTCCAAGGGCTGAGATTTCCCCTGCAATACATAGAGCTGTGACCCCGAGAGAGGGGGGAAACTTCCCAGCCCTTTTCTCTCTTCATCCCTTCAGTGCTTGGCCCGCATGAGAAGCAGTGTGCAGGATACAACCCAGAATTACTCGGCACACAAAACCCAGGAAAATCTCAGCTTGCACGTGAAAAGACAGCCAGCCAATGCCAAAGCAGGAAGGACACAGATACCACTATTCGAAGGTGTCAGATGATCCAGAGCCATGTCTGTTGCGCAGAGAGGATCCGGAAGACCATGGGGAATTTTTAATTCGTCCTGTGCAAGAGGTTCCACACTGGCTGGAAAACATTTCCTTCCTGGACAGACGCCCAGTCTCGCCTCAAGCCTGAACGTTCTACTGTCTTCTCTATTCTCTCCCCACATTCTATTATTCCCTTCTCAGGTTATCCCTGTAAGCAGTGCAAGTCTACATTCAAGTGAAGTGCCTTAAGGTCTCCTAAGAACACTAAAATTTAACAAATAACAAAAAATAATCATGTCTGGTAATTTTTTTTTGCCTAAACATTTGGCATGAAAATGCAATAAAATAAAGTAGCCTTTAATATTAAAAAAAGCCAGTCACTTTCTTTCAAAATGTAATTGAAAATTTTCATGTTTAATGAATCCCAATAAGTAAAATAATTAATAAAGATGCTGAATCTGGTAAAGTGGCAAAAATGAGTTTATAAAAATTATCTCCACGACAAACCAAAATGAGTATATCATAGGAGAACAGTTAATCAATCCCTAATGTGATTAATTCGTAATGCTGTGCCTTCTGGATGAACTACTGGAGCCTTTGTTACGTAAAACAAGAACACACGTAAAAGCAGGAAGTGAAAACGGTAAAGTAAAGAAGCATAGTCATATAGATGTCCGGCAAGTGCCCCATCAGACCTTGGACTCCCAGGACTACTGAAAGTAAACTTGAGAGCCACTTGGCGAGTTGGGTGTTTAACAACCCCATGCTAGAAGAAAGCTTTATCTATGAGGATTTACTTGGACTGTCTTCATGCTCTTTCTAGTTGCCAAATCCTCACCATGAATAAAGTTGAGCTCACATTCTGTGCAAGGCACAGCACTGGGCTTCATCTTCCTGATGGTTGGATTTGCCTGAGGTCTTGGACTCTCTTGTACTTAATATAATTTCTCACGGTGTCAGTGTCTCTTCTCAGCATTTGCCTCATGATTGTTTTTTTTCTTTTCTTTTCTTTTCTTTTCTTTTCTTTTCTTTTCTTTTCTTTTCTTTTCTTTTCTTTCTTTCTTTCTGAGATGAGGGAGGGGAGAGGAGAGGCAGAGGGAGAGGGAGAGAGAATCTTAAGCAGGCTCCACGCCCAGTGTAGAGCCTCCCATGGGGCTCAGTCTCCCAACCCTGAGATCATGGCCTGAGCTGAAATCAAGGGTCAGCCATGCTTAACCTGAGGAGCCACCCAGGGGCCCTGAGTGTTTAACTTCTATATCCATTTGGCCTTTGACCAAGGTGGTCCAGCTCCGGTGTAGGTTTGCTATTCCTTACTTGGTGCATTTGGCCCCAACTCTGGGTGTCGATAAATGAACCAAAGAGCAAAGCGATGTAAAGACAAGAAATTATATCTCTTCAATCTCTTCAGGGGTGGATGTGATAAAGTAAATGAAGGATACATACACTAACTCTCCCATTGTGGTGAGAGCCTATCATTGGCAGAATAATACATTTCCACCAAGATGGCCGTGTTCGAATCTCTGGAACCTACAAACGTTTCTTTCCTTGGGGACAGGAAATGTGAAGACAAGATTAAGTTGAGGAACTTGAGATGGGGAGATTATTCCGGGATCATCCAGGTGGGCCCAGTGTAATCACAAGACACCTCAAAAGTGAAAGGTGATGTCAGAAAAGGAAGCAGAGGGAGATCTGATTCCAGAAGAGGAGGTCAGGGTGATTTTATGGAGGGAAGACTCGTCAGGACATTGCTGACTTTGGGAAGATGGAGGAAGGAGTCACAAGCCAAGAAACACAAGGGGTCTTAAGAAACTCAAAAAGCCAAGGAAACCAATTCTCCTCTAGAGCCTCTAGAAGGAACACAACCTGCTAACACCTTAGTTTTCACCCAGTAGACCTGTGTTGGGCTTTTAATCCACAGAACTGTAAGATAATAAATTTATGTTGTCTTAGGCCACTGAATTTTTGGTCACTTGTTACACCAGCCATAGAAAAAGAATAGAACACTCCAAATATTAAGAGCAGAGAAGTTCCGATAGGGGAGAAAGACTCCGGATTAGGGAACGAAGATAGTTGATTTGTTGCCTAAACTAAGTTTAATCAGAAAGTTCTTTTTTTTTTTTTTAATCTGAAAGTTCTATTTAAAGTATGTTCACCTCGAATTCTTTAAATCAAAAGTTTCTTAATAACTCAAAATCTAATCACGAAGTTAGCATATAGCTCAGTAAAAGGACTAAGTCATGTGAATTGCTGACAAGTTAATTGTCCTCTGGGATTTTGCTGTCATCCTCCTCATGAATTTGATGTATTGCTTCGGCAAAAGCGTATTACTAATTTAAGGCTGCCTCACAGGCATTGCCACAGACATCCCACCTTACTTCAATTTACAGGAATTTATATGGCTCTCCTAACTGAAAATCACTGTGTAACCCAGTCAGAGGGTCCAAAGCAGGGCGAAGGTATGGGAAATCTGATAAAATGTATTACAAGCTGCCTAAAAACAGTTGAGCCCAGGGGCAGATCCAATGTGTAGAAGTGTTGCACTCTGAGGTGGAGATCAATATGGCTTCCCTATTTTCACTTGACCTTCAGAGAAGAACACTGGGCTCAATTATCCAACCCTCCCCTGACATTTCCTGTGGAACTTGAACCTCTGCTAACCCAATTCATAATGTTTCCCCCAGGTCCATGTATAATGTGGTATCCATCATAAATGAATTTCGAAACTAACACACCTCTTCAGAGAACGTCAAAGACCACACCTCACTGTGTGCCCAGTGACATACTTCCTGGTTCAGCAGACCAGCTCCTGCAGATGCATCATGGCTTAAGTGACACACATCATGTGGAGCAGGAAATCACACACTCCCATTCCAAAGTCAGGTTCCATTCCCGTGTAGGGACTATGCACAATTTTTGAAATGCTCTTGAATACAAAAAGAAGAAGAAAACAATCCTACAAGTATAGACTTTTATGCTGTCTTCATACCACGGCAGCTCTTCAACACTTACTCTGTAGCGGTCTCTGATGTTCCACATGGAATTTCTCGCCTTATAAATTAATCAGCATGACTTACGTACTCTATAAAAGAATGTAGTCCTCCAAGGCAGTCATCATTTTATAGCTGCCTGGTGATCTGAAATCATGTTTGAAATATTTTATTCAGTTGGCCTGTGTTTGTTGAGTTGATGCTCTGCCTGAAACCCATTACTGAAGAGATTAAAGTCATTAAAGAAAGGGTCTTATCCCATTGGTCTAGCTGCTGTTACAGAAGCTGTTACAGAATATAATGGAAATTATTGGCTCAGTCATAATTTTAGTCATGATTTCTTAACATATGTCTCATTAACCACACCAAGATACAGCCTCATTAAAGGTAGGGGCAGGTCTCTAAAAAGGAGGTTTTAATCCTCCATCATAGCATGCAGCATGGCTCACTTTCCCCCATCCACACTGTGTCTACAGGACAACTGAACAAAATAAGAAACAGAAACATACGCATTAAAAAGGAAGCCACTTCCTCAGGATGAGGCTTTTTAGTAGTTTGGTGACTCTGTTTTAAGCATGGTTTACAGAGTACCAATGGGCATGCATCACGGAAGAGAAGATTCTTTTCAAGAAGGAATGTTTCTTTCCCAGAAGCACAGAAGGAAAGATTAAGGGCCTGGTAGGACTACTGGTTTAGAGAAATCTCACATTCAGAACTAAAGAGAATGTGTGCAGTACAAAGCCATGACTGGCTGTAGATAGGCCAGTTGAAGACACCTGAGGACCCAAAGTTGGAGAGCGCGGAGGGAAGAAAAACCCATCTAGCTCAACCCCATTCACACTAGAACAGAGGTAACTGGAGTAAAGGAGATTGAGTGACTTGTCAACTTCAAACTGCTAGTTAACTTGAATGCTAGGAGCAGCCCAGGTTGGATGAGATGAGATGAGTGGACTGGTGTCAGGAAAAAGCTAGAAGTGGGCACGTGTGTCTTCATTTGACTTGTGATGCTCCATTTCAGTGTTCAATACAACTCCGTGCATTGGCCCTCTTGTGCTATTTATCAACAAGCCACCTCTCATGTCCAATTTCCTGGCACTTACCTTCTCCTTTCTCCTTTTCTACATTAACTTCTTGCTTGTTCACATACTACACTTGTCTTCCTTTTGACAATTAAATCCTTTCTCCTCGTTTCTAACTGTAGTCCTTTCCACAAAGGAAAGGAAGTTAGGACAATTGAAGACATTTAAGTAATTCAAACTTTAAACTCTGAATAAGAAAGAATATAAAATAATAGACAAAACCACTCATACTGTCCCTATTTTTAATTGGAGTTCAATGTAAACAATAGCAAATAATGCCAAATTACTTACTTACACGTGCATTTGAAAATCACCATTCAACAGCAATCAGCTCAAATGTCTCCAATAATTTTGCTATTATTTTTTTCTCTCCCATGTAGGCCACATCAGCTGGCTAGAATGTGGGGATCATGGTGGATATGGGGATAGCCAGAGGCATTGGGATAAGGTAGATTGAGTCTGGAGTGGGAAACTGTGTATCGAAAAGATGTCAAAAGGGACTGCTAGGATAAGATTGCTTTCATCAGGGGCACCTGGGTGGTTCAGTGGGTTAAGCTTCTGCCTTCAGCTCAAGTCATGACCTCAGGGTTCTGGGATTGAGCCCCGCATCGGGCTCTCTGCACAACAGGGAGCCTGCTTCCCCCTCTCTGCCTGCCTCTCTGCCTACTTGTGATCTCTCTCCCTGTCAAGTAAATAAATAAAATCTTAAAAAAAAAAAAGATGGCTTTTATCAGTCAGGTCTTATTAACCCAGATCAAACAAGATAAGGTGAGCCAGGCTGGGACTTTTCAGTACCAGGGAGAGTTCCTGGTGGATTGGTAACTGGGGAAGACTTGACGTGAATTCTTTTACCCCCGAAAGTCTCAAAGGCCCTTTTCCATTATGACAAGTCCTAATGCCAAAAGATAGATTGGATAGATTATCATCCAAACATTAAAATTTAAGCCTTGGTGGGAGAATTCAGCCTTCTTGTAAACTTCAAAGAGACAAATTCCTTCATCTCTGCCTTAGCTTTCACAAGTTACATGGTGTTGGACGGTTTATGCAACTGTGAGACCCCAGTCTCCTCATCTGCAGAGTGGACACATGACACTTGCCTCCTGGGGTTGCTGTGAGAACGGAGGGAGGTTATTTATGTTAAATACTATTGACCATATACCCGCTCCTCAGTAAATAGTAATGATCACTCTCCCTCCCTCTTTCTTCATGCCGTCCACTTCTTTTCTAAATCAGGGGTAGAAATTCTGATAAAGCAGAGACTTTAAAATTAGATTTCTCTTTGATTCCAAGTTACATCTAGTTAATAGAATAAAGTGTAAAGAGAATTCTTGATTAATATCATAGATACCCCACAAAGACAACTAGAGTTAATTTTAAAAAATCTTAATGATTAAAAAAATCGTTATTGTCATCATTATGCCTTTATTTAATAAGTCAAATTCTCATCTGCTTGGATTACCCAAATTAAACAGCCCCTAAATCCATTGCCTATAAGAAAATAATCCTTTGTTAAATTTCTGCCCATTGCAAAAGCAGATTAATTTTGAATCAAAATATTTTGAACATCTTTCAAGAACAGAACTACTTATTAGAGGAGGAAAGAGAGAATTAAGGATGAAGTGAGACTTCTGGTTAGTGCTTCCCCAATAAAGCTGCAATTAGCCTCACTTAAGGGATTTCCAAAATACAGATTTGCGGTGATATGCTAACACACCTAGACACCTCCATAGCTGATGTTTCAGCGAGGTGATCATGATGTGCAAACCCTTTGGAAGCCACAGATAGAGTTCAGGATAAGCACCTGTTTTCATAACTTGTTTCAGAACTGCTTCAGTAACCCTTTTTAACTAACGGTCGCCATATTCCTCATACGAATGGCGTTCCTCAACAGTCATGACGAGTTGCACCCTCCTACAATATAGACCTGAAAGTTACCTCAGAATAATGGTTTAGCCAAGTAACCAATGTAGTGAGAATCTGCTATATGGGAGGAAGTAACTTAAGACATAATCCCAGACCCTAAGATAGTGCACATCTAGTTGCAGATATAATTCCAAGCGTAATTAGGTCTAAGTTGTGCAGTGCACTCTCTGGTGCCCAGAGGTTCCCAGGAGGCTGGCCCTGGGTGGGCAGAGATCTTCACCACGCAGAAATAACTGTACTTCCAGACACTAGACTCCAAGGGAAAAGAATATTCGTGAAACCCAAGTCCAGTGTCTGTGTACAATAGTGTCATTTTCTAAAACACGACGTTATTCTGAAGATAAAGTAAACATTGAATCGAGGGAGTGTCCAAGTAATTCAAATTTGTACGTGAGGAACAAAGAAGCATTTTTTCCTTCACATAAAGAAGACTTCTTTTCCATGTGATTGTTTATGGGAAACAGGGAGGGTGTCTTCCCGCAGCTTTTATTAAAAAAAAAAAAAAATGAGTACTATGAACCGAGCCCAATGGCACTTTCAGTTTTTGTTCCTGGACTTCAGTGACAGCCTATGGGCTGATATCGAGTTTCTCTTCATCAGAAAAAGAGACAGAGGAACATTTCTATATCTGATCTTAGAAGACCCAGACAACTCCAAATGGACATGCCTAGTGAGTCATAAAATCTTGATTATAAAACTGGACATCTATAGACATCTTTCTTTTTGAATACGTTTGCTATCTGCTAATACTTCCTTATTTTAAACTATGTTCCTCATTTTACATCTTCGCATGCAATAATAATGATGAGAATATTAGTAACTCTTCCAAAGCTTGAATTAGTATATACTGACATTTCTCGCTTCATCTTAGAAAATGTGTCTGAGTAATTAAATACATTATTCCCTCTTCTGCAAATTACTCTGAATGGATATATTTAATTGAATGAATAAGGCCTTAGAATTGATGTCATGGAAAATGCTAACATGAATAAAACAGAAGCTGCATCCTGAAGAAGATAAGATTTAATACATTTCTCAGCAAAAGTATCAGCAGAGTGCTTTGACCAGTAAGGCACCAATAAGGAGCCATTACAACTCATATCAGAACAAGAGGGTTTCTGAAGCTAAAAGACCCAAACGGTTTGCATGTTAATAAATGTTAAATTTTTAAAAGAAATAAAATGAAATGATAACGTGTGCCAACATTAAGAACTGAAGACGGGACGACTGATGACGGCATTCCAGCCAAAATATGAGCCCGACTTGTCGGAATGAGTTGTCCTCAACCCATCTCTGCACCCCGGGCTAGCAGGGTACAGAGGAAATGCTGCAAAATTACTGAAAACAAGAAGAAATGAAATCACAGAGGATAAAGAGAGAGGCATCTTTTTTACCATTTCTCTATGACATCAGAAGTTGGAAAACCTCCACAAAGAAGGATAAGAGTAGCTTTCCGCCCAGCACCCGGGTCCTACAGAGTTGCACAGCACCATTCAGATGGTGTCATCATAAGGGTAAGTCCCCAGAAAAGCTTGCGTCAAGGTCCCTGTCTCCAGCCACTTCCACCCCCACACTTCAGTCCTTTAAATCCAGTCAATGAAAGCTGCCATGTCTACACTGTGCGTCAGGTGACTTGCAGACCTGCGGCTCCGAGAGATGTGTCTGCACATCAGAAGGGGTGCTGAGCGCCCCCCACCATCTCAGTCAGGGTCCTGCTCTAAGCCCAGGGAATATGTTAAAGGCCATTTAGCCCGCCTGGACCAAGCAGTTGCACATCTTGAATTCGTCCACGTAAGGTGCACAGCGAAGCAAATCAGAGAGCACCATGGCGCTCCTCAGTGAGCTATCGACGCACAGACCTCCACCCGAGATGACCCTGAGGATGTGTGTCCATCAGCTGTGTGACCTACCTTCACTAAGATGGAGAAACAGCCTTGTCGCATTAACAGAAAATGCAGGTGTGGCTGTATGGATTACCCCGTTTTGGGTAGTAACACTGAGCCTCCCTGTACCGCATGTCCACATGCATTATGTAACATCCGGAGGGAAATACAGTCAAATGTCAGATTGGCTAGATCACGTGCCATTTTTATTTTTTTCTAAGTCTTTTTCTGATGTTTTTGAAATGATTGTGCATCACTTTTGCAGTCAGGAAAAGAGCTGTCTGTTTTATTTTGAAGAGAAGAAAAATGAGAATGCCCAATTTAATGTATAACTTAACAATTACATTTTGCTTGGCCGATCAAAGGTTACATATCCCTTTTTGGAATGTGTCTCTTTCCTAAGCTTTCAGGGTATATTCTATCCAACAGTCCTCAAACTCATTTTTGTAGGGCTTAAACTCTGTCCCCATATTTGAAGAGATAATTCAGGAATATTGTCGACAGATTCTAGAGGAAATAACTCAGTTTGGGGAATTAACATAGAGATGGTTATTTAAACACTATATTTAAAAATTTTAATCTCTAATTTAAACTGTCAGTTACTCACAGTGGTCATTCTAGGTCTGAGACTCATGTAGAGTCACTCGTATTCTGGGAACACAAAGGGGACGGATGGAAGCCTAGTTTCAGTGAGACCCCCATGGAGACAAGGCGGGGAAAGGTTGCAGAGGAAGGTCACAAACAGGACACTGCTTAGCGGGGGGTCACATAGCTCCTATTCCAGCCTAGAAGGGAAGGTGCCAGAGGGGGGAGGCGGGGCATCTTTCGAGGAATTTCGGACTCACAGAGCCAGTGCAGAGCGACCTGCCATAGACGTGGTGAGGCTGGAGGGCCCAGGGTTCAGAATGGGGCAGGTGTCTGAGTATGTGTGTTGCCATTTAAAACTCATAACAAAACAAGATAATTTCTGAAGCTAAAAGCCTCTAATAAATAAAAACGTAGTTGTATTTGTGCAAACGTACTAGAACTTCACAAGTCTTGTACTCCCCCGCCAGACAACCAAGCTCAGGAAACACTGTACTATGGAAACAGCTTTGGCCAATTCATGAGGCATGATTTAAACTCACATTTAGCCTTCAAAACCAATTCAGAAACACACACATTCATACATTCATTCATTGCTCCCCTGGGGCCCTCAAGTACCACGGAAAAGTTTATCAGCCCAGCACCTTATTCTTTTATTCTTGGTCAATAATGACTTTAGTCAAGATGCATTCCTTTAGTCAAAGCACATCATTACATGAGAAACTGGCAAATAGAAACCGTCCTATTGTCTGAAACACAGTCACCCAAACGTGCCAAGAAGCAGGGTTTCTCCCACACCGAGGGCTCCCAAATCCAGAGCCACACTGGGTGAGGAGTTTGCTTTCCTCTTTGGAAAAATGAGCAGCTTGTATCCTTGTTATTAGCCACAGACACGCCTCCCATTACTGTTCCCCTCTAGATCTTACTGTTCATTTGCTTCTACGCATGTATGTGCTCATGGGCATTTGCTTCACTCTCACAGTCACTAATGGGAAGACTGATAACTCGACCCTGGTCACTTAAACCAATAACCAATAATCAAGTTGTGTGTTTTGTGTATGAGAGACAGGGAGGGAGGGAGAGACGGATGGGGCAGAGAGGGGGGATGGAGGAGAGAGAGGGAGGGGGGGTGGGAGGAACAGGAGAGAGTGAGGTGGGAGGGAGAGAGAGGCCGCTCTGGGCACTGTCCATGACGAACGTGCGTGAGCTATGGGCAGGGCGTGACGAGAGAACCCGACAGGCGGCTCTACAAACTGGTTTCTCTTGCCACCTGTGCCACCACGGGATTAAGACGTAGTTCTTAGTACATTGTTTTTTTAATTCATTTGACAGAGAGAGCACATTAGATCACAAGCAGGCAGAGAGGCAGGCAGAGAGAGAGGAGGAAGCAGACTCCCCGCTGAGCAGAGAGCCCGATGCGGGGCTCGATCCCAGGACCCCGAGATCATGACCTGAGCTGAAGGCAGAGGCTGAACCCACTGAGCTACCCAGGCGCCCCTTAGTACATTTTTATAGATACGGAAAGATCTTCTAACTTCTAGTGAAATTGTTCTGTGGCTTCACAGTTGGCTGTCTTCAACGGGAAGGAGATGAGGACAGCTATCCTGGATGGGATGTTTGTGCCCCCCCCCAGTTCTTGTGTGGAAACCTGACCCCCAGAGTGGGGGACTTAGGAGGTGTTTAGGGTGTGAGGGGGAGTCCCCTGCCCCTATCACACACGGAGACCAGCCTGGACGCAGAAGCAGGGCTCACCATGCACGACTAGGTCAGCTGCCTGATCTCAGACTTCCGGCCGCCAGAGCTCTGAGAAATCAAGGTTTTCTGTCTAAGTCACCAAAGCGACGATATTCTGTTAGAGCAGCCCAGACGGACTCAGACAACGGCAAACACTGGAAGCACAACGTCTATTTTCATAATCATATTGGTACCTTCTTTCCTACTCAGATGCTCAAGAAGATTCAGGAGAAAGGAGGTAAAAAGAAAATACAAACTTGAAAAGATTTTCTAACTACTATATGGAACATTGTTGTGAAAACATTGGTGCTCAGTTTGAATACCAGTCGGGGGAAGGAAGCACAATTTTAGGGTTTTTGCCTCCTTTAATCTAAGCAAGTTTGAAAAAAATATGAAATTATAATAAGCCACTAAGCATCCACAGCACTTTTGTCAATAACGATGACAAAGGTGGGGGCCGCCTGGGTGGCTCAGTTGGTTGAGTGTCAGACCCGGCTTCGGTTCAGGTCATGAGCTCAGGGTCCTGAGATCGAGCCGTGCATCAGGCTCAGCACTGAGTCTGCTTGAGTTGCTCTCCCTCTGCCCCGCCCCTCTAAAATAAATAAACAAATTTTTAAGGGAAAATAGTGATGGCAAAATTCTGTGAATGTGTGTGTGTGAGAGAGGGAGATCTTGGCAGGGTAAGGTGGTGTAAGTCGGCGGTAGGGGTACTGGGGGGTTGGGGGAGACTGGAAATATGCATAATTTCCGGGTTGTAGGGAGGAGCTTAGACAGCTTTAAAACACAGAAGGAAGAGATTCATTTTAAATGATACCATTTTAAATTGATGCATTAGATTCTCAAAGATCCGGGCCCCCAGGGCTTCCCAAGCTGCCCCCTACCCCCCACCCCACAGCTGCTGGACGAGCTTCTAGAACACTGCAGGGCACCTCTGCACGGCCCCCCTCCCCCACCACTGCCCAGGCCCCACGAGGCTGTGAAAACAAACGGATCCAGGAGGCTGCTGGTGGGCTCGAGGCTCCTGCTTTTTCGGGCAGGGACCTTCTGGTCATCGGTGTCACCCCTGGAAGGCAGCTCAGGAGCCGTCCACCCCGGCGGCCCCACTGGCCCCCTTCAGAGGCCTTGGTGGTCACAAAGTCTCCCGTGTTCTGGCACCGAGGGGGACCCCCACGCGGGAGTGGAGGGTGTGAACAGAATTCAGGACAGGGCCCCTCGCCCACACTGCAGGGACCCCTGAGTGAGGTCACCAGGTGGACGACAGAGGCCCTTCAGCCTGTGCTCCAGGGAGCAGTCCCAGAACTCCCGGGGGGTGGCCTGGGAAGGGACAGAGGAGGAGGGGACACGCTCCCAGCACAGCCTCTGCGCCCACGGCCTCCTGTGTTCCTTTGCAGACGGTCCTTCTCACGGTGACCTCAGCAGCCCGGGAAGGAGGCCCATCTGCTTCCTTGCTTCCCCCCAGAAAGCAGGGTCTCGGGGGACTGGTTGTCCACCTCCACACGCTCCACAGCTGGCGTGCGAGTATGCTGACTCCCGCCGCCCTGGGGTTCAGAGGTGGGAGCCGGGGCCTCCTGTGATGTCAAGCCCGAGGAGACGCGCCTGCAGAAGGGTCTAGAAACATGGACGGTGAGGCCCAGCCGCCGCTCTTCTCACACAGCACGGCCTTGTTAAAGACCCTGTGAGTGAGTCCAGGGGAACCCGGCAGGTCAACCCTGGAGGTCAAGGCCTGCGGGGCGGCGAGCTCCCCCACCCTGCTGGGGAGGACGGCTTTCATCCAGAGTTTCTGTCTGGGCCGGGCCTGCAGCGGCCACACTGCCGGGCGCTCACGCAGCCGCTCCGAGCTCATCCAGGTGCTCTGGGGCTCGTCCGAATTAGCTTGTAGGGTCTGACATCACGGAGGCTTCTCGCTCGGGGCCTCTGTTTCCCGCCGTTGTTCCTCGGAGCTTCTGCTTCTGTCACATCCCAGTGACTTCAGGAGGGCCAGTGACGTCAGGAGGGCCAGTGATGTCAGGAGGGCCAACCGTGGGCTGCGAGCGCGTGGTGTCCTGTGTGCATGCCGACGCGCAGGGGATGGAGGACCCGCCACTTTCCTGACATGGTTTTCCACCCTCTCTGCTCGCTAGGGCTGGCGCCCACGGGGACGGCCTCTGCTTTCAGTCCTGATTCCCTCCTGCAGTTGGGACAAGGTCAGAGTAAGGACCTGAAGGGTTTCCTGGTTCCTTAGGCCAGCGCTCCTCCCAGCTCTGCTCTGTTCCATGCCCGGCGCTGGGATTCCGGGACTGCAGTGGCCCAGGGCTGCGCTCCCCATCTGCTCTCCGATCCTGGGAGAGGCATGGTCTCTCCTGGGCCTCAGCAGCTTGCAGGGACCAAGGGAGCAGCATCTCTGCAATGCCAGACGAACACACGTTTCCAGGGATGTCCTGTTTGGGGTCCTTGTCTACCTGTTACTCCCCTACTTGCTGAGGGTCCCTAGTCAGCCCCGTGGGACGCGGATCAAGGGCTCCCATCCCTTGTTACAAACACCTCACCAATTTTCCCAGTTGCCAGGACCTGACACTATTGCCCCAGCCCCTGACGCTGGCCTGTGTGCAGAAGACGGACCCCCCTGCCCTCAGGCACCGACGGTCAGGGCCACAGAGAAGCCGCCCTCAGACACCGACGGTCAGGGCCACAGAGAAGCCGCCTTCATCCACAGGCCCGGCCTTGGCATGGGCCAGTTCTCAGGCCTGGATGGCTGCCCCAGTCCCAGAAGACAACTCAGCCAGCCTCTGCCAGGCACCCCAGGGCTTCGATCTGTGAGAGGAGTCCTCGAGTCAGACAGAAAGGTGTCACCGGAGGACAGGAGCTAGAGCCTCCCCTCAAAGGGCACGGCAGAGGGAGCAAACATTTGTCAGCCCAGCCACCATGCCGTGAAAGTGCCCTTGCTTGGGCCACACTCCCTGGAGCCACATGGCAGAGCCGTCACTGACCTTCCTCCGGCTCCAGCCCTAGGGGCAGGACTCCACTCAAAATGTTTATTCGTTTGCCTCCAGGCGGGGACACTCCCTTGCTTTTCTTAGAAGTGGCCCCTTTCCCCAGTGTCCTCCCCTGCTGGACTCCAGACACGCGCCAAGTTCCAGAGGGTTCAGTCCCGGGGCCACGGCTCGTCTCGGATTCTCCACCTCAGGGACCCCACCCCTTCCCTGGCCTGAGATGCAGCTTCTCCGCCAGCCGCACCGGGTCTGTGTCTCAGCCCAGACCCCACCCTGAACCTCAGGCCGGAGGATCTGGCCGCCTGCTCCATTTCCACGGGGATGTAACACTCCTACCGTGTTAACACGGTCTACAACTGACGTCCCGACATCGCCAGTGAACCTCCTCCTCCCTCACCGGCTCCGTCTCAGGACGTGGAAGCTCTAACCCTCCAGCGGCGGAGGCCAGGACCTACATGTCCACCTCGATATTTCTCCCTTCCACGCACATCTGATCTAGCAACTGATCCGACTGGCTCTGCCTACAAAATGGATTAAAGATGCATCATCTCCCACGACAACCTATTATCTGTTACGCTCTAATCCTGCAGTGGCTTTGCTCCGATACTCAGAATCCAAGTTTTCGCTCTGGTCAACAAGGCTTTGTACGATCTGGTTGCCTGCTGCCCGTCGCTCCTCTTTGCTCTCTCCTCTCTAGCCACACTGTCCTCCCTGCTCACCTCCAGACACACTCAGCATACATTCCTGCCTCCAAGCTCTGGCACTTTTTCTCCTTCTGCCCAGAGCCTTTGCCCCAGATTTCCACTTGGCTTAGTTCCTCTTTGTACTGGAGCTTCTCTTAAGTGTTGGCTTATCAGAGGTGCTTTCCCTGGCTCCTCTGTGTACAGAGGCAAAGCCCTTCCACAGTAATTTTGCTTCTTGATACTTGCTATTGGAGATGCAGGATGGTAGCTCGTTGACTGACTGCCATCCCCAACGACACTGTTGGTTCCTTAAGTCCAGAGGTCCACGTATTCAGGCTCACAGTGGGTAGGGACTGGCTTTGGGCAGGAAGCGAAGTATTCCTCATTCATCAGGAGGTGGACTAGGCTAAGCCAAACAGACAGAGGTGGAACTAAGAATCCAGGAAGACAAGAGCTGCATAAAAGTTAAAAGCCCAAGTCCACAACACGGTATTGAAGAAGAACAAAGTCCATGAACTAATGCTACGCGACTTTGCGATTTCCTGTAAAGCTGCAGTAATCAACACAGTGAGGTGTCGGCCACAGAACAGGTGAAGAGTTCAACGGAGCAGAATAGAGAGCCCGGAAACAGACCCACACAAACACAGTGGACTGATCTTTAACAAAGGAGGGAAGGCAATTCAAAATTCAACGGAGAGAGGAAGTCTTTTCAGCATAAGATGATGGAACAAGGGGAAAGCCGTGTGTAAAAATACGAATCTAGACCTTGTATCACTCACAAAAATTAACTCAGGATGGATCATCTGACCTAAAGGTAAAATGTAAAACTATAAACCTTCTAGAAGAAAACATAAGAGAGAATTACATGACCTTGGATTTGGTGATGATTTTGTAGACACTACACCAAAGACACAATCCCTGAAAGAGAGAACTGGTAAGCTAGACTTCATTAAAATTAAAAATTTCTGCTGTACGAGAGATACTGTCTACTGAACGAGAAGATAAGCCACAGACTGGGAGAAAATATTTGCAAAACACACATCTGATAAAGAACGTTATCTCAAATAGACAGAGAACATTTGAAACCCAACGACAAAAAGACACAGCCCAAATAAAACCTGGCAAAAGAACTGAACAGACACCTCATCAAAGAAGATAACACAGACTGAAAATAAGCATATGAAAAGAGGTTTAATATCAGACGTCATCAGGGAGATGCAAAATAAAACAGTAATGAGATGTCACTATTCACTTATTAGAATGGAAAAAAATTTGGATCACTGAGATCACCACGTGTTGGCGAGGATATAGAGCAAAAGGAATGTTCACTCGTTGTCAGTGGGGATGCAGAAAGGTGCTGCCGCTTTGGAAGGCAGTTTGGTGGTTTCCTGCAAAACTAAACAGAGTCTTATTATATGATCCAGCAATAATAATCTGCTCCTTAGCATTTACCAAGTGAGCTGAAAACTTAAATCCACACAAAAATCTACTCAGAGATGTTTATAGCAGCTTTATTCATAATTGCCAAACTTAGAAGTGACCAAGGTGTCCCTTGGTAGATGAATGGATAAATAACTAGTCCATCTAGACAACAGAATATCATTCAGTGATAAAAAGAAATGCGGTATCACGTCACAAAATGACATGCAGGAACCTGAAATGCATATTCGTAAGTGAAAGAAGCCAGTCTAAAAGACTACATACTGTATGATTCCAACTCTGTGACATTCTGGAAAAGGCAGCATAGTCAAAACCTACGAAGACAGTAAAAAGATCATGATTGCTACAGATTGGGGAGGGAGGGGTTGAGTAGGTAGAGGACAGAGGGTTTTTAGGACAGAAAAACTATTCTGAATGATCGCGTAAGGGGATGCATTTGCAAAACCCATGGAATGTAGCACACCAAGAGTGAACCCTAATGTCAACTGTCTAGCTTTTAGTAATATGTATCAATACTGGTTCGTCAGTTGTTACAAATATGTCACACTAATGCAAGATGTTACAAGTAGAGGAAACTGGGTGCGGATTTATGGGAATACTCTGTACTTCCTGCTCAAATTTTATGTAAACCTAAGACTGCTCTAAAAAATAAAATCTATCAAGAAAAAAATAGATGCACTGACAGGAACATTTTATTTTAGGGCCAATAGTTCAAAAATTGATATCTTCCTCCTACAGTCATTTAATGACTAAGACTACTACAGGGTCACAGAGGAAACGAGTGGCAGTGGTATGTCTTCTTCCCATTCGGAGAAGTTGTATAAGCAAACACACCCAGTTGGGGGGGGGTGTGTGTGCACGCTACTTTTAGGTAATTCCTGTGACTTCAAGCATTCACTCAGCCAATGTATTTTACTGACAAACACATATTTAAAGGACTTAAGATTTGCCTTTCGTTTCTAATTAAACATAAGTCCCATTGAAGGAAAATGTCTGCAAACCTTTCCTGTTTGGGAAGAAAGACCCCTGCGGGCACAGGAAGGACGGCCGCTCAGTACTTGTCCGTCCCGGGACGACTGATACACAACCGATGAGTTGTTGAACACTGTGTCAAAAATTAATGATGTACAGTATGTTGGCTAATTGAACATAATAAAAAAAAAGAATTAGGTCTTAATTTCAGTGCAAATGTAGATGCTCAAAAATAGTGGAATATACAAAAAGACAAAAGCAAAATGCTGGAGTTTTTTTATACAAATGACCGTACGGGCTTTCTTGGGCCAAACACTTAAAATGGGCTTCCCATGGAAGCAATGAGTCCCATAAGACATTGAAGCCCCCACTAAGAACCGAATGTCACCAGATTGGCTGTCACCACAGCCTTTCTCTCCCCTTTCTCACCTGCCCATCGTCACTGTACGAGCTCAGGGCCTGGTAAGGGAAGAAGAAGTCACTCGGAAGAGGATAAAACCCCACTCTGCGGGTTCAGAATTCCTGTCATCAGAAACAACACATGCGATGCAAAGTCTTTTTAGGACTTAGGAGAAGTCGTTCTGCCAGCGGGCAACGTTCCCCTCGCTGTGCCTGGAGCGCTATGGCACATGGCGGGGCAGGATACCCTAGCGCGCCTCAGCCCCTCAGTGACTGTAACTCACTTGTCCCGTCAGGGCTCCTGGTCAACCTCTCCTTGGGCATCCCCGCCTCCCACCCCAGCGGTGACACACACCCCGTTACTTGTGATTCTAGGGGAAGCGCTGGCCTCTTCCGCGCTGCCCCACTCCTCCGCCCGGGTTTGAACAGGGCTGACAGATGCATGTAAATGGGCCAAATGCTGGCATTCTGCATTTTTGCTTCTGTATAGAGCTCTCCACTATCAAAAGAGAGTAGAGACGTGTTTTAAAGATTTCTATATCAAAATCGCTCTAAGGAAAAAGAGATGTGCGCAGAGCAACAGTAACTGGCAAGTTCTAGGCATTTTTCATGGGCCAGGAACTGGAATTGGCATTTTACCCACATTAGTCCATTTTATCTTCACAAAAATGGTTTAAAATAGGTATGAGTTTTACTTTACAGATCCAAATAGAGTCACAAAAATTAAAACCGGCCCAGACTCTCAAGGCTAGAAGCAGACAATTCAAAACTCTCGCCGACTCCACGTCCTGGGGTTGCTTCGGGTCACAGTGCTCCACTCTACACGCGCACTCACACACATTCACACACTCACTTGCACGCACACACATTCACACATGTGCACACCCATGCACTCATACAACACACTCACAACATAGCACTCGCACACACTCACACACACACACTCTCACACACACACACTGCCATGCATGCTTGCAGCTCACACGCACACTCACATGCATTCACACACGCATTTCCATGTGCATACATGCACTCACACCAAAACACATGCATATTCACACACACTCACACGCACACACACACGCACACACACTCCCGTCCACTCACCCTCCGACACACACATGATGGTTTTCTCACTTAACAAACGGTCACATAATACTGGAACAATTAGATTCCCTGAGAGTGATCTCTCCCAGACCCCGCCGTACTTCAGAGAGGAGCTCTAACATGAAGTGATGATTTTACCATCAGGCTTTATAAACGACTGGGAGTAAGTACAAGTTTCTGGAATAAGGAACTCACAGTACTGATGAAAAAGATCTAGAAAATTATTAATGCATAAACATAAATGTGCCTATTATTTTATGCTGCACACAATCCTATAATAGGAAAAATTAAAATTATATAGATACGGTGATATAAAAGAAAACCTTATGTGACACGGGCTTATTTTAGAGCTCTGTCAAAACAGGACTGTCATTCCACTGTCAAAGAGAGAGTTAGTTCTTCTGCATCTCCATACCCCACTCCTCCCGCAACTGTTCTGTCATCCCCCGGCCCCTGAACTGAATTTTCTGGAGGCGGTTCTGAAGAGGCTGAGACAAGGCACCACCTCTGGAGGGTAACCTGCCAACGCCTTCATCTTGTCTGTTCTCTTCTCTGCTGTTTCCTTGTTCTTCCTCCTGCAAAGGCACCAGCCCTTCTGTCCTCTGCATGTCCCGTTGCCATCGAGTGGTCTGAGGAAACGTACTTCTGGCAGTGATGACCTCGAATGACCCTCGTCCGCTGTCCTGCTGCTGCGCCCGCTGTGGGCTGTGCCAGCTCCTCAAGGGTCTTTGTGGAACGTCACTGGCCAGTGCCCTCAGCCGAGCAGGGACCTGCACTGATTCCCAACTCTCCTGCCTGGAAAGGGCATTGACCGTGATCTGGGTACACACGTGAGGACAAAAAGAATGTCCCTTAGGGTCCTATCCTCTGCCACAACCATTCAGATTGGCCTTGGGATCATGCTTGTATCTGCGATACACACTTCAGATTTCGTTTTTTGTTCATCCGAAGGCTTTGCTCATACAAAGTTGCTGGATTCAACACAGTCACAGCAGAGCTTCTGACCGAGGAGCTTCTACAACTGGAATGTACTTGCACACCTGTCTTCGGTTCACCTAAAATTTAGAAAACTGATTTCCTCACATCTTGTTGCCCATTTTCTAACATATCTTGGCCAATGGAGCTTTTCCTCCAGATGCTAAAGCGAAGACCCCAAGACCCACCCAGTCCTGCCCAGAGTGACGTGTAGACCACGTGCTAACATGTGCAAATCAATTAAAATTTGGTAATAATCATTTAGAATCAAATATCTCCTGTCTTCTACTATGGGGGTTATTTTTTGTTATTCCAAACCAAGATCACTGCTTTCCCCTCGTGTTCCAGACTCTGAAACTGTGAACAAACCAGGTCGCTTCCTCTGTAGAATGCTTCACTTTCTGGACACGATGTGTGGTGTCATTTCATCTCCTAGTCCCCGCCATTCCTGTGTGCTGGAAGTTAGACATGAAGAGCGTGGCTGAGTAAGTTGTCATCCACACTGTAATACTTTTGTGCCTGCACCCGGATGACAAGCATGAAATAGGAAATGGAGGCAAACAGCAGATAGGCATGTGGGGACCCTTGGTCTAAAGGCTTGGGACCGTCTGGGTGAACCATGGGGCAACACTTCTGAGGTGACTCTGTGTGCCTCATGTTGTCACAGTGCTGAGTGTGATTACCTGGTGACGTGCTGATCACGGGGTTCTCTAGTCTACGTGCCTGGTTTGATTACTTGCAGTTAATACCTAATTTGTGGGCTGATTATTTCAAAGGTACCTTGAGGATATCCTGTCCCCAGCACTTTTCATGTAATTGATGAGCCTTATTATCCATGCTATTATTTTCTTGGGGGTCACGAAATGGCTTTTTCTAAGTCTGTCCTTTATCCTGGACTTCCTAGAGTTTGCATCTTTCTCATAATGAAGAGCTTTCTCTCATTATCCAGGGTAAACTACAGTCCCTCCCATAGAGATAGTGTAAATCCCTTCCCTTTAGTTTACCATGTTCAGAATGAGGACTCAGAGTAACAGTGACCTCAAAGGGGGGGGTGCACTTTTAATGTGATCAGAAGGTATATCATGGTCCTGAAAATGTAGCAAATTACCAAAACTTGGTAGTCAGTTTCAAAATGAAAGTAGATGTATTTAGAATATACTCTTAATCTTTGTTCTTGAAATAATGAAAGCCAAATGTGATGTTCACACAGCAAAGGTGTCTTATTTCCTTATGAGCAGAGAGCAGAACTGTGTACTCCTTCCTTATGGCCTTCTGTGACTGTTCCTTCTCTCTGTCTGGTAGGATATAATCTAATTATTCTGAACATATAGCAGACAAGGTAGGTGAAGGTGTCAATAAAGTCGGTCACATTCTATTATTGGGAAAACCTTGAAGTTCAAGGTTTATAGAGTTAGTAATTTTCTCCTGTTTCCATTCCATTGAAGCCATAAATATTGAAGTCGAGCAGTGTGCCAGACATACGTGACTCTTTAGTCCATATCTAAATATATATAATAAAAAACAGTCCATGCTGAGTTGGAAAAGCCAGCTGCTCTCAAAGTTGACAATTTTGTTACCATTCTATGTATCAAAATATTCGCATTATCAAGACCAATTTTAAAAACACAGTAAATCTTCTCATTATATTCTGTCTGTTTGTTTCAAGAAGTGACGAGGGTATACTGTGTGAAGTCAGGTCCTTCTGGGACAGAATCCAAAGTGAAACTGACAGAGACCATGTGGGGCAAAGCAGGTAGAGACTCAGGAAAGCCTGTTGAAAGTTTGGTGTTTCTGTTGCCTGGGGCCCGGGGGTCCCTGGGTTACGGTGTTCTGTCCTGTGGGTGGCAGGACATAGCCATTTTGGTCCCTTGTAGACCTCACAAAGAGACAGAATCCAAACATGCACGTGTTTGCAGAACCCACGACCATTGTTCAAAGTTCCAAGACAGCAGTCGTCTCTTTAGATGGTGGCCAAAGGAGGGCACATGAGTGGGAATGGAAAGATCTGGAATCCTCCACAAAACGCGCCCCTGCCTCAACATGGAGAGGAGAACGCGAAAACCTTCATATGAAAATGTAATATCTTAATGCCATTAATCATCAAAGTTAAATCTAAACTAGTAGCACATTAAGAGGTCTTTGATGCACTGAAATGAGGATGCGATTATCAACGACAAATTAATGACAACAGACTGTGTGGGAACATTAGGCATACCCATTCACGTTTTGGCAAAATGTAACAAAACCAAAAAACAAACAAAAGCCCCCCCCCCAACCCCCAAAGCTGGAATTCCCACCACAGCTGGCAAAGCCTACCCGTGATTCGGAGCCCCAGCCTGGCTTCTGCCAAGGACAGGAAAGTGAAAGGAAAGGCCAGCGGCTGGACAAGCGGACAGAGGGCGGGGCCTGGGTCACCATGCCTGTGGCACCTCCTCCCACTTGCTGCCTGGCCAGCCCGGCTCTGTTTGTGTTTGCGTATGTGTGTTTGCTTTGGCAGGGGGCTCACAATCCGGCAAAACGAACAACTCCATACGGTCTCTAAGCTGCAGAGGCGACCCACGGTCTGAGATAACTGTTTCTTTCCACAACTTTTAAAATACTTGCTTAAGGGCAATTGTTTTGGTCGACAACTTATCTCATTTCTGCCTCCTCCCCACTTAAAAAGCACATAACTGGAAGGTTGTTACGCTTTGTTTTTCTTTTTACCAGGGAGGGGCTTCCCTAGACGAGGCTTGTCCACCATACGGAATGTGCTGCCTCTTTGTTTCAGCCGCCACGCGTCTGCTGATGTCTCCCCCATCTGCTAATGAGGTCATCCACTCAATAAAAAGGCACTGGGCATCCCTGTGTATCATGTCACGCCCAATTTTAACAGCCCCCCCCACCCCCCCGCACGGTCTCCTTATCTCGGAGTCAACCCACTTCGTCGTCCGCCAGCTTCGGAGATGGATGGTGATTTTGTTCTAGGCTTGTAACAAGTGAGATAGGACTCGCCGAGCCAGAACACCTCCGTCGCTCTTTTACAGATATTAAAATTCTTCTAAATAGGTCCTAACTCCGGGGAATGTCAGCACTGCAACCCCTCCTGTATGGACCATGCACGATGGCGCGCATCTGTTCCTACTCGTCTGCACACGCTTTACATCGCTGACCGGGTCATCTGGACGGTGCGGCCCCTCCCCGGGGGCGCGCCAGGCTAGTGCTGTTTTGTTCCTGCGAGCACATATTGAAGACGAACGCCAGTGGCAGAGGTCCTGGGATTCTACATTTCCCCAGGAGTAGGCTGCGGCCACTCCTTGTGCGAGAGTGAGACCCTCGGCACATGGTTTGTGAGCAGATGTGCTCAGAATCCAGGATTAACTGCTCCCTAAAGTGAGGCTAGGGAATTTTCAGAAAACAAGGGTCCTCGCGTGGTTCCCTGAGCAGGGAGGTCGGACTCTGTGAGCCCTGAACTAGAGCAGGGGAGAAGAAACCTCAACTGTCTTTTCTGGTGTTTGTTAGGGACTGAGGGATGACAAACCAGGCTCCTTCTTCTCATGATGGACTGTATGACGTCACAGGAGCCTGGGGACCGTCTACTTGCACAAGTGCTATGAAATCAGGAAATGGCACAGTGTGAGTCAGAAACATAACTGTGGGAGGTGCACATCGATGGGCGGGTATCGGAGGGCTGGGGTCATCCGCAGGAACCAGCTGCACCGCCCATGGGATTCTGGGCTGAGAGCCCCTTGGGTCCCAGGACATCAGCCTCAGCCCCCAAAAGAACTCTACTGGGTGTGGTCGGCTGAGCCTCAGAGCCCTTTCCAGAATCCAGGGGTAGTGCTGGGTGACCTACGCTGCTGGAGGGCCCTTGGAAATCCACAGTCCCACTCCACCATTTTCAGTTGGGGTTTGTGTCCTGGGCCCCATCCTGTCCAGCCTAATGGAATGCAGGGAAGTGAAGGGACTCGTCCCTGGTTGTGCCATCAGCGACTGGTCTAGGTATAGCTAAAGTTATGCCCCCTTTGGGACCCCTAGAGCAGGAGATTAGAAGTGATTAGTAATGATGTCCCACATCCGTATACTGTGTTATCATTTTAAATCCATTTGCAAAGCACCAGAGGACACGGGGAGCCTCCATGGCTCCTCTGGAAATGATGAGGCAACAGGACGCTGGGAGGTGAAACCGCTCTCAGATTGGAGCTGGGCTTGGAGTCTCCATCTCCCGGATCCTGCTGTAGACCCACAGCCGCACACCAGACCGGAGGGCACCATACAGGCTTGAACTGTCAGCAGTCAGCTGGTCTGCTGACATCTTATAAGCCACTCATACCATCAGTGCTTCCTGAATTGTTCTCCGAAACTCCTTAAGTAGGTGCCTCTCTCTACCGAGAACTGAACTCACGTCGGGGTCCACAGTGGAGCCCCGAGTGCGTCAGCATCACGGAAATGCACAGCATTTCAAGAGCACCCCCTCATTTCCCCATTCGCTGGTTCCCTTTGACTCGGCTCTGGAACCCTAAGACATTTTGTGTTGAGATAAGAATTGCTAAATTCTTAGGACATACTCCTCATCTTCATTTGAAGATGCAAGCACCCACAAGTCTAAACACATTTTCAAGCCAAACAACACTATGTTTCTAGTTAATTCTTGTTATATACTCTTTTTTTTTTTTTTTTTAATAGAGCTATGGGGACAACTGTATGGTTCAAGCTTCAAGCCTTTCATGTCTTCTCCTTTTAGAGACCAAAAGAAGAGTGTGTCTGGGTCACGACGGTGGTCTAGGAAAGCGTTATTTCTGGGTTGGGTGGTCTGTCAGTGGTCACTTCGAGTCATGAATGAGACGGCCTCTCCCACAAGTGACCCCATCGGTGCTCAGGGTGGGTGGTCACGACACCAGCACTGGAGAAGGGCGTGCAGAGAAGGTATGGGTGAAGGGGTTTCCTTTACTCTGAGCATGCTGAGCAAACAGACTTGTGCCATTCGAGTGTGATCCCCGATAATGCCTGCCACCCCTTGGCCTGAGTCTCTCCTCTCCTCTCCCTGCCTGAGTCTCTCCTCCTGTAGCCGATCTACCCCCTGCTGTGAGGTTCATTTTCCCCCCATGTGGCTGCCACTCCACATGCGGCAATGGTCATCTGCACTGAAATTCCTATTGACTCTCAGTGACCGTAAGGGTCACTTAGAGGATGAAGTAAAAAATCTCCGGCCTCGGGGAGGCACAGGCGGGCAAGCACAGAAACAGTGATTCAGCTTGGGAGGGGCGACCCCTTTGTGGTGGCCTGGAGCTTCCTGTCGAGTGCAGTCATTCCTTCCATGAGCTTATACAATCACAGTGATCTTCTTGAAGAAAAACATTACAGACTCAGGACTACCAAATCAGGTGCTGGGACTTGGAAGGAGCCTATGCACATGAGGGGTCCTCACACTTAGGCTTCACTAACTTCCTGGACAGTCTGCCTCGAGGCCCAAGTCGTGTCCAGAGACCACACGGCAGGTCCTTACCATCTGTCAGCAGCTCTTCACTCTCACTCAAGAGTCCGGTCTAGTATGTTCGACCCACAACTCCCCTCCCTATCCAAACTCTACCAACCAGACCTGACCCCACTCACCCCACCTTCTCCACAAAGACTTTCCTGATTGTGTGATTTTCACTCAATTCTCCCTTCAGCGCATTGTTCTGGTCCGACCCTCCGTACAGCACCTCCTACGACATTCAAACTGTTGCACGTTACGTTCATTCTGGCAAGTCCATGATGCGTCCCAGGAGGGCAGGGCTTCGTTCGGTGGCCCCGGTGCTATGCTGTCTGGCAGAGCATCCAACATATGACGGGTGTTTATGACTTGCTCATGTCCTAGACGGGAGGAACGACTGAACTTGATGATTCCACTGTCCAAACCCAAGCTTACTGGCACCCAGGGGCATGGTATTTATAGCATCCAGTCTTGCCGAGCTACTCCACTCTGATGAAAAATGGTGTCCTCCCAAAATTCATCTCTCACACCGCAGTCCTCAGGGGTGACATCTTTGCCCTGTTCTCTGGTCATTCTACATATTTTCCCTGGGGTGGGGGGGTCTCCATGCCTCCCATGATTTCAACGTCTTGTATGTGTGAGGGCCCCAAAGCTACACTTCAAGGCCAGAACGTGCCCCCTGGACTCCTAACCCGCTGATCTGACCATGCTTTTGTGTCTCTGTTTCCCTCAGGAAACTGTGCTGATGGAATCTCTAATTAAATACAGGAATGCCATTTTGAAAAACAAAAACCTCAAAAGTACGTTTGAACCATGTTGAGGTCTACGCCCCGGTACTGGATGACTTAGTCCTTGAAGGCAGTGAGGACCCCTGTTCGTCTGTAAATGCTCCACACGTCATCACCTAATCTGAAACAAAGTGGGGAGTAATGGGCAGGAATGTGAGATAGTTCCTGCTGTAAATTCCTAAAAACGGGAATTTTTAACTTTAATTTTTAATTTTAATCACATTTAAAATGCTCCCATAAACTCTTCACGGGGCATACGCTCTACCACGTTCCATTGAAAGCTTCTTTGGATGGGGTGCCTATCGCTCTCCCCACTGTCTCCAGGATATACTTTTCCATACGTACAGGTGTGGTTATTAGAATTGACAGAATCTTTCATTTTCCCACCTGGAAAATGTGTAGGCAGGAGGAGGCATGCTAGAATGTGGCTTCCGGCACCCCTCCCTTGCCTCTTCCTGAGCTGGGCTGTCTCACTGCACCCCTGTAACTCACTTGTAAGAAATCTCCACTTATCTCTCCTTCCTCAATGAAAGAACCATTGTTTTTGACACCAAGAATGGAAACGTACATGTTTTTGAAGAAGGAACTAAAAAATGAAAGGGAGGAACGAACCTATGTTTAACCAAGAACGATTCTTCAGTCTGATTTCACTTTATGAGTGAAAACATTGGTTTAACAAGGTAAATATGAAACCCCAGGAATGGGTGTGCTTGGAGGGTGGGCTGGTGGGGTAGATTGATAAGAAAGATTTAATGGGAAATATTTCATCAAAACAATGACTCATCCTATATTCAAAGGTCCTCAAATTGTAGTATTTTCTTCCAAATCCACGTTCAAGTGTTGACAGCTGCTACAGGAATGCGCTTCGAATTCCATCCTGATGTTATAATTTTCTGACTTTCAATCATTCATTTGTTTTGTTTTGTGGTCCCTACGCTGACCAAGAAAACACGAATGTTCACCCTGTGTTATCAGAAGGTGCGGGGGAAGGTGACCCACCCTCAGAAGGGGGATCCATGATTGAGCCTCGGCCAAAGAAGAAGAGGTCTTGGGCCACATGGTCAGGGTCCTTTTCCTCTGGGGACAAGGAGCTATGGAAAACCTGGGGTGCCCGGGCAGAAGTGAGGCAGAAGGGCAAGGGGCACACTGCAGGGCACAATGGGGAGGAGCTGGGGGCACAGCCTGGGGAGGGGGAACAGCCTGGCAGGGCGAGCATGGGGCAGGGTGTGGAAACCTGTCCTGCCTTTTAAAGTGGGAGTGAACTTTGGACCTCAGGGCATCCACTGGGCACCCAAGGCGAAGAGATCCCCCTGTCCTGGAGAAAGTTCCAAAGGGAAACACCTGGCACGGCGATGGTGAGGGCTTGGGTCACCTCTGCCCAGTGCAGGTGTCCAAGGGAGGAGACCCAGCCGGGGCCACCCTCTGCTCAGGCACCAGAGGCAGGTGGGAGAGGGCCAAGGTCCCAGGGACAAGAGACCAAAGAACGGAAGGAAATGAATGTTTAAAAGTGGGAAAAAGCTTCCCTGGGGGAAGAAAGGGGCCTTTCCTCCAGCCATGGATCAGAGCAGGGACTCTGCCTTTCTTTGGGGTCACCCTCCCAAGGACTTTCTCCCCATTTCGAACCCCAACCCCTTAC
This sequence comes from Enhydra lutris kenyoni, assembly GCF_002288905.1. Taxonomy (NCBI): domain Eukaryota; kingdom Metazoa; phylum Chordata; class Mammalia; order Carnivora; family Mustelidae; genus Enhydra; species Enhydra lutris. The sequence goes on along the minus strand of NW_019154146.1, from coordinate 3,361,075 downwards.
CTCAGCAGCACCCCCTGCTGCCACCTCCCAGCCAGGGATCTCTTCCAACTCTATCTACAGGGATATTTAAAGAATGTTCTAAAGGTGTCAGGAGGGAAAAGGAGGGGTCCCGAGGTGGCCCGGGATGGACGCTGCCCTGGGGCCTTCGCCGTCGGCCCCCCCTTCTGTGTTCTATGCTTCAGCTCATCCACACGGCCTCTCAGGGCAAGAGAACGTGCGTCTTTATGTTGTTCCCGTCAAGTTAGGTCATGTTTGGCAAAGCGAGTTCAGTCCTCTTGGGGCCTCTTTATCATACTTCAACGTTTCAATAATTTACTTAAATGAGAAACGGCGACACACACAGGAGGTCAGGAGCCGGGCCAGGAGCTGGGTCAGGAACCAGGTCAGGCTGCAAACCACCACTCTGGGTCTGAACCCGGACCCTGTTCCTGCGCTCCGCACACACCGCTCACATGACTTAATCTGTCCCTCACCCGAAGGAAGAGATTAATCTTGTCCCTCTTGGGCTTCTTCAGGGTCCGAGGAAAAGCTGATTCCCAGCATTCAGCATGGAATTCAGGACAGAGCATGATCGACCCTGTTAGCTCGTCCTCTGTCTGCTTCTACCCAATGGCGTGCGGGGGGCCCCAGTGGAAGGCCCGTCCCTTCCACAGCAGGAAATCTGAAACGTCCACATCTGGTTGAGCTCTTCTGGAAAACATGCAGCGACTGGTCCCATAAATTTACAGTCCAAAATATGAGTGAAACTATTTCCAACTTCAGAAGTTTTAGCTTTTTTCCTAGAGTTCCAAGGTCTGATGGAAAAGAAAATCCGTGATTTACCTGTGAGAGCCTGGATGGGATCACTCTTGTTTCCAGAGACAGGCGCCATCGGCCCCCGGGGGACCCAGAGGGGCCCTCCACCTCCTCGATCATGTGACTTGTTCTCTTTCCATCTGAAGGAAGCGTCATGTCCACATACCCAAGGATCTGTGAACACGTGAGCCAGTCCTGGCCTTCCTGCTCTGAGACCAGCTCCTGGGGATCTTAGGGTCCCTTTCCAGGGTCCCAGCGACAGAAAGGGGACAATAATGTCTCATGTTCGTCTCCTCAGTGACCTGCTCTTCTTAGATGCCCACACGGAGCACACCTGCTGTTTCTGTGCCACATTATTCTTAGGGTGTCACCCTTCCGTGTAGTCTTATGTTGGGGGGTTAGCACGTGCTGACGTCAGCTTGTCCCTTCCCAACCCAGTGACCTAGTGACCCTTCTCATCCGGAGCCACTGGATATGGGAACCACGTTTATTAAGCCTAGAAATTTGGTCAACATATTTGTGTGCATTCTTTTGCTCCGAAAATAAATTTCAGGGTTTTTTAGGTCTTCAAATATCCCCGGTGGTGTGCAAGCACTACTAAAATAAACACTTTTAGTTTCGGAATATAAACATCAACGTGGGCCTAATTAATTAGCTGATTTTTGTCAGATTATACATCTTACACATTATCTGCAGACAGCCCTCCCTGGCTCCCTCAGGCGTGACGTCTTTGAAATGTTCTTCGACTGGCAAAACCCAGGGTCAGAGGAAAATAACAAAGATTTTTTTTTTTTTTTATAAAAAAAGTTTGTTTTTTTTTTTTTATTAAAAGCAAATCCCATTTCCAGAGGCACCCATTTCCAAAACAGACTCTTCAGGGATACAAACCCAGGAAGAGCCCTTTCTCCCAAAACATGTTGGAAGTTTCTAATAAATTGTCTACTGGAGAGGGGTTACTTGATTCAGCCATCACTGGACTGAAACGTAATGTCTTCTACTTTTTCATTGTCCCCCATTAAGAGTCAAAGACCTGGGAAAACGATTGTGTGACTGCTCGGCCTTGAAGATAAGAACCGAGCAAGTAAGAGTAGCCTCTTCTGGGCCTCACTTCAGTCTGTGGGTTCCAGGGCCAGAGTGTAGACAGGCAGTTTCCGAAACCACCTCATGTCCGCAGGACTCGGGACCAATACGTGTTGTGCTTTTTGGCATAAGGCCCATTTTTAATCTTGGGTGTATGAAGAAGGCAAACCCATAAAGGCTAAGGGGGTCCTGCGTAAGATCTGTGTGTCACTTCATGTTAACAGAGCACCTTTGCTCAAGGGACCCCGGCCACGTGGCCCAGCTGAGCCCCCAGGACCTTCCTAAGACCACGTGAGGCCCTTCCTCAGTGCAGCCTCAGTGAGCCGTGGCCCTCGGCCTCCGGACATGTCCTTCAATACGCAAACAGCCTTCTAGGACCTTGCACACGGATGACAAGTGCACCTTTGAGGCAAACCAACTGTTTTAGATGCGGGGTTTTATTTAGAAAATTTAAAAGGCAGCTTGACGTAAAACAATGGGAATCCTATACTTGAAGTGCCTGAACTGTCCCCTCGTAATCTCATCTCCCCACGCATAGCAAGCCAACCTGCACGGACGTCGTATGTCGTCACGAGGCCTATTTTCCGACGACTGGACAAGTTCCCAGTGTTTGCAGCACAGAGAGTGCTTGGGGACCAGGGCGAGTCACCACCTCATCCACATTTAAGAGGAAGCTTGAGACGAAGAGCGGGGACCGTCCCTTCAGTTGGCTACTGAGCATTTGAACGGGAGCGTTGGAGTCCCTCCCACAGGGAAACAAATCCACGGTGTGCCTCCGTCAAAGACACAGGAGTGGCCGTGCCTGCCTGCCGCGCCATACCCAGCCCGAGCTTGTCGACAGGACGGCAAGCTGACATCTCTCGGGATCTTCACTTTCCTCCTCTCTTCCCGCCACTCCCGGTTTATGGGGGCCAGTGCCTGGGCTCCCGGGAGGGCCGGCTGCGATCCGCCTTTCCCCGCCCGATTACAACCGGTTTCCTTGGCAGGAGAGCAGTGAGGCCCGCAGATGCAGCACACATAGAAAGGGAAATTTGGAGAAGGGCCTTGGGGTCAGGGCTTGTGCGAGCCTGGGGGCCGGGATGGCACGAGGTCAAGTCCGAGCTGTGGCTCATGGAAATGTTGACTGTAAGTTGGAAAGAGGAAAAGGGCAAGTTCAGCGTCAGCCTCCCGCTAATTTAGAGCTTTAGAAACAAAGGAACATGCTTTAACTCCCCAAAGTCCTCTTATGGATTCGGATTCAAGCTGAAGGCGCGAAAGGGCCACGGCGCTGGAGGGGACGGCAGCGGCGGGGGAGGGTCACCCCTGGGCCACGGAGGCCCTCGGAGCCTCATGGCCGTGCGGCCCTCACTCTGGCGTTTCTGGAGACAGATGCGCCCCGTGGGCTCCACACGGGTCTGTGAGGCCACACCCACCCCTTCTGGGCCACTGACTGCAAGGCTCAGGCACGCGGGGAGCGGAGATGGGCTTCAGGGCGCAGAGAGGACGCCCCGCGTAACGACAAGGGTTCCTGGACCGGAAGCCTCTGGTGCAGCCTTTCAGTGGAGCTGGAGGGGCCCCGCTGGGGGCGGCCAAGTCTGCGCTGCCTGGGGGTCTTTCCTCTGGCAGCGCACGGAGGGCCACCCTGGAGCGGGCACATGGGAGCCATCCCCTTTGCCATGACCAAGGATTCTCCGCGAGGCACAGGGAGCTCCGGCGCTCCTGTCAGAGCTGTGTGAATCTGTGAAATGGGCTGACGTTCTGGCTCTGCAAGCAATGGAGGACAGCCAGGGCATGAGGGAAGCGATGGGCTCAGGCTGTGTGCGGTGCGGCCACAGCAGAGTGGCCGGGGAAGGACGGGGACCGGTCAGCCCTCATCCCACCATGGCCCACCGGCTTCAGAGAGGTCTTGGTGCTGTCCTGGACCACCGTGGCCCCTCTGGAAACTGGGAACTTTGCATTAGTTCACCTGGGTTTTCCAGCCTGTGATTCTATCTCAGTTTTTCTCCTGCTAGGATTCTGCTTGATCGGGGATAGAGAATCACGGTGTTAGTCCTGATGGCTTACGTGTTTCCGAGCTTGCTATCGGGCACAACCCAGAAAAATGCAGGAACTCCAGTATCCTGGCAAAGCAGAGATCCTGGGCACATTTCCGTGTCTGAGGCAATCACAGCCAGAGACTGTTGTCTGTGTCAATCGGTTTGCCCTCTGGTCTCCACGTGGGTCACCGTGGAAAGTGCTCTCTGAATCCGTCGGCAAACACTGCTCTCCGCTGAAAGCCGTGAGGGCTGCGTAGTAACATGGCAGGCTGCAATTTTTCTTTCATGGAAAGTACAAGACATCATTGCTTGCTAATCGTCTTTGACATAATACTGGTGACACGGACGTTAACTATAATTAGAGCATCCCACATCAGACACGTTGCCCAGCCGGGGCTCAGTTAAGGAGGTAAATAATTCCTGTCAGTAAATCATCGTGAGTTTTGGCAACTACAGACTTGGAAACAAATTATGTCTCTGTTAAGTATTATTTGCTACAGGGCTAAAATGTAAGTGTGCGCGGCTCGTGCAGCAGAGAACCGCTGCCCCGAGCTAGAACGTCCACAGGCCTGCCTCTGGGTGTGGAAAGGAAGCTTCGTTCTTCCCGGGGGGGGGGGGGGGGGGGGGGCAGCAGAGGTGTCGGCCAGCACAGGGTCCCAGGCCAAGGGGGCTGGCTGCACGGCCCCATGTGCCTCTGGCTGTCCTGCTCCTGCTGCCCTGGCAATCTCCCCGCTGCTCTCTGCTTGGTGCTTTCACAGTTCCCCTGCTTTCAGGGTCAAGGTCAGATCCCAGTGCTCGGGAAGAACCTCCCCGCCCCCCACGCCATCTCTGCAGCACTCCTCACAGCCCTCCTCTGAGCCTTGAGCACCTGCTTCCCCTCCATCCCATAGGCCAGTTCAGCCACCAGCCCCCACCGCAGCTTCCCCCCATGCGGCACTGGCTCCCGGCAAGCCTGCTGGGTGCTCAATGGACAAACCGAACAAAACGTGATGCTCAGGCCCACATTCTGACTCGTGGGAAACAAGGCCATGCGCGCGGCTTGGTCCCAGGCTGGCTCTACCATCTGGTGACAAGCACAACCACACATACGTGGGGTTCCATGCTGTAACGGGGGGCCTGGGGCCCCCACATAAAGAATTAATGAAGCCAGCCAGGAAATGTCCCCAGGGGCAGCTGAAAGCACAGACAGAAATCCTGAAACAACAGACTTGCTCTTCCTCCCCCAGATGATGAATAAATCCACTGTGCGCACAATGTGGTGAAGTTGGTGGGCCGGGGAAGGCACCTGGCAGCCTGGCCATCGGATGGGCTCCCACAAGGCTCCTTTCTGGACCAGGGGTGCATCTGTCACCCCGCCCCAAGGACGAGGATTTCTACATCAACACTTTCTGGCCTCTGACTTGGCAAGGCAGGTGGTTCGGGAGAGGTGAACTAGAATATTCCCCCTTGACCGAGCTGTCTTGAAAACATTATATTCCGACACAAGCAGAGAGAACACAGACTTGCTCTGGAATCAACATGTAGCTGTCCTGAGGCTTTCGTCGGCTGACAGGCCCTCTTTCATCTTTGTGCAAACAAGATGTCCAAAGTCTACGTTGATCTAATTAAGTAGTTTGACAAGTGATAACTGGCTGAATGTTTTATGAGTGGTGCTTCTCCTCTCCCTGAGGACATGGGGAAGACGTTTCACTTCCTGCCCGGTCCTCCTCTCCTCATGATCCTGATCACTGCCCGTGTGCCAACATCTGCTGTTTGCCCCGTAGTCACCTCCCCAGAGCACACAACTGTCACTGGCCAACTGTTGTCCCCATCCCGACAATCCCTAAAACACACTACCGTTGACCATGGCCCCGAATGTCCACGTCCCATCTCTAGCTGACAAACGGGACAGGTGACCAGCCTGCCACGATGCGTGCTTCTCTGCCCATAACCAGTAGCCCACGTCCTTGGAATGAGCTCCTCTCCTGATCCACCGTCCTCCCTTCCCTGGGCCGGGCCTTTCCCGCTGCAGGGGACCCTGGGCCTGCTCCAGGCTCCTCTTCTGACACCATCTTGGCAGCTACTACTGGATTAATCTTTTAAAGATAGTTTCTTCCTTTAATATTTTGCTGGTGAAAAGAAAACAAAACCAGACAGACAAATGGCGCAGATGCTAAACGTTGGATGGGCTTAGACGGGATGAAGGACCACTAGCAATCACACCCAGATGGTCTTTCCAACTTTCCTCCCCCGTCCTCATCACAAATCCTTGCTCACGCCAATCAGGCCTTGAAAGAACCACAGGAAATACCTTCCTCAGTCCCCACACCACAACTGTGCTGTGCTGACCTTCCCCCCCCACCCCCCGTTCTGGAAAGCGTGCTGAAATCCCCACCCCTCCCATGCGTTCCCTAGGCCCCCCAGCTCTGTGGCCACATCCCCTTGATCATTACTTGTCCCATCTGTGTCCGGTGTGCGCTGCAGGCTGGGGTCCACCTCCTTGGACAGCAGGCGCACTGACCCACTGTGCTGGCAATCTGTTCCCACCGCTGGCAGCTCCGGGGCCGGAGTGTGTGCTCCACGGCAGGGTGTGCTCTGAATTGAGATGTCCCCCTTACCACCTCCCTTGATTCAGCCACTTTTAATTTTGTCTTATGCTGATGGTTTTCAGTCCTAATAGGCCAATGCGTTCATTGTAAACCACCTCGAGTCTTTTGGGGAGGTGGGGAAGGTGGAAACATAGCCCACTTCTGTCATTGACTTATCTTGTTTTCTCTCCATTCAGACATTGCATTACCAATGCTGTAGGTACCCCATAGATATTTTCCAGAGGACAGTAATACATTGTCCAGACGACATATTTTATTTCTAATCTCCAGGTTCAGTGTTTTAAAGGGAAAAAGATTTTTTGATAATGTCAGCAAAATTGATTAGTGTTCAATCAAGGAACACTGAGATCCTAAAAGGGGATAAAAGTGTCCTCCCACGGCAGGAACATCCTAAAACTCTAGATGAAAGAAGAAAACTGACTTTTTTTGCCACACTGACTAGCAGTGTTCATGGAATACAAGATTGTTGCTGACCAATCAGTGGAGACATTTTAAGATGAGTAGCAGCTTTTTTGAGAGTTTCAAGTTGCTTTAATAAAGTTTAAGGTAACAGTATCATGATCAATGATTAGTGAAATGTAAGTAGGAAATCTAGAACTAAAAAAAAGAAATTTTTGAAATTAAACATTTTCTCCAAATTATACAATTCATTGATCACGTAGAAATTCTTTATATTTCTTTCTACTTTCTATATAACAACCTGCAAAGCAGGTACACTGATCTTTCTTTTGCAAAGAGGAAGTTGAGTCTGAGAGAGGTTACATCACATTTTACCAAGAATTATACTTAGATACTCTATAAGGACTACCTTGACATAATGATATTATTTATATATATAATTTTAAAATGTTTTTTATAAATTTATAAATTTATTATATATTTATATATTATATAAATAAAGTTATATATGATAAATATATAATAAATTTATAAATTTATATTTATATATAAATATGTTTATATTTATATATAATGGATATATATAATAAATTTATATATTTAAATATAAATTTAAATTTTTAAATATAAATGGAATATATATAAAAATATAAATATATAAACATATTTATATATAATTATATGTATAATTATATATATTTATATATAAATATTATAAATTTATAAATTTATAATATAATAAAATATATTATATATAAAAATATATATATGTTGCCAAACAAATACTTAACAATGAATCTAACAAAATGTGTACAAGAGCTGTATGAGGGAAACTACGAAACTCTCTTAAGAACAAAATCAAAGCACTTTATCAATGTAGAGCCTCCCATGTTCATGGATCGGCAGACCCCGTATTTCCAAGACATCAATTACTCCCAGCTTGATTTGATGCAATCCTAATCAAAATCCTTGTGGATATTGACAAGCTGATCCTAAAGTTTATATAGAAAGCACAAGACCCAGAATAGTCAACACAATATTGAAAAAGAACAAAATTAGAGAGCACAGTAATCAAGACCATGTGGTACTGGCAGAAGAACAGACAAATAAACCAGTGGGAAGGAATAGAGAGAACCGGGCCCACATGACTATAGTCAACTGATCCTTGGCAAAGGAGCAAAGACAGACGATGGAGCACAGATAGATAGTCTTTTTAACAAATTATGCTGCAACAACTGGATATCCATGTGCAAAATAATCAATCTAGACACAGATGTTATACCTGTCACAAAAATTAGTTCAGAATGGATCAGAGACTGACATGTGCAATGCAAACCCTCAAACTCCTAGAAGACAACCCAGGAGAAAACGTACACGAACTGGATGGTGGTGATGACTTTCTAGATACAGCACCAAAGGTATGATCCCTGGGAAAAAAAAATTGAGAAGCTGGGCCTCATTAAAGTGAAAAACCTCTGCTCTGCAAAAGTCAATGTCAAACAACGAGAAGACAAGCAACAGACTGGGAGAATGTACTTACAAATGAGACATCTGCTAAAAGGTAGCTACCTAAAATATGCAAAGAACCCTCAAAACTCAATCATAAGGAAACAGACAACCTGATTAAAAGACCTTAACAGATACTTCGCCAGAAAAGCCCTGCGGATGGAAAATAGGCAGATGAAAAGATGCTTCGTACCGCGTGTCGTCAGGGAGACACAAATTTAAAAAAGATCAGACACATCAGAATGACCAAAATCCAGAACTCTAACAACACCAAACTCTGGTGACGATGGGGAGCAACAGGAGCCTCCTTCATTGCTGGCAGGGTACAAAGCGCACAGTACAGCCGCTACGACTGCCTCTAGAAAACTAAGCCCAACCTCACCATACAATCCAGTAATCATGCCCCTTGGTTTTATCCAAAGGAGTTGAAAAGTTATGTCTATAAAACAACCTGCACATTGATGTTTATAACAGCTTTATTCATAATTGACAAAACCTGGGAGCAATCAAGATCTGCTTTAGCAGGTGAATGGATAAATAAACTGATATATCCGGAAGATGAAGTGTTTGTTGTTCAGCACAAAAAAGAAATGAGCTAGCAAGCCATGAAAAGATATGGGGGAACCTTAAATGCCTATTTCTACATGAAAGAGACCAGTCTTGGACGATTATGTACTTTCAGAGGAGGGGTGGCGGTAGCGAGCTGATGTGAATTTATATAAGGGCGCTGACACTGCTGTAAAATGCACGATATGTTTTCTGCCTTTAAAAAAATTCAACAAATTCTCAGTTCGGCAGGACATTGAGCCCCGAGGGTTTTGGGTATGGGATTGTGGGCTTGCACAAGGGGGAATCTGATCCACAGCCGGAAAGAACAGGACATGGGTGGTCAGGCTCCCCGGGTTCTCACTGTACCGCTCGCTACTCATGGCCTCTCCTCACCCAGCCGCTCCAAAGCTCCTTCCATCGACCATAAACAGAAGGGAATGATTCCAGCCTTGCCTTCCACCCAGGATTATTATGAATGTCAAATTAAATCACAGATAAAAGCCTATAAAATGATTCATATGTTCCCCAAAAGATTTCATACTAAAATTATTGAACCCGTGAAGAAAAACAAGGAGTCATGTTTATTTCTGATAAATTACTTCCTGGCCATTTCTGCCCTGATTTCCATAGCCTTGAAATTTTGATTCCATGAATATGATTTAAAGGTTCTTCATTTCTTTACATAGCAATACAATAAAGGAGAAATCAAATCTAAAATTCATAAAAACCTTGTTCATACAGTCAAGTCCTCAGTCTGGTGTTCTTAATTGCTAAAACCAAAGCAAACCAAAACCAAAACAAAAAGAAAAACCAAACCCATCTGGATAACGACTGTAGTAGGAGGAACAAAAGCCAGCCCATGACAAACAGAGAGTGGACAAAGGTCCTTCACGGTTCCTGCCGCCGTGCAAGGCTGCAGCATTAGCTCTGTTCCTCTCCTTGCGCCGCAGTAAATCTGGCATTCCGTGGTGACTGACAAACCAAATATCGAGGCTCATCGCACTTTTCTGCAGATGATCCTTGGCACCAGAAAAATGAATAAGTCACACAATAAAAAAGGACTCTCTCTGTGTTTCTATGCTTCCGTAAGGAGAGTTTACAAAAACGCATTCGATTCTCTCTCTGGCCGTCTGTTCAAACAAAAGAATAAACAGTGTCAGGGCCAACATTACACACAGGGTTAGATAGAATAAGCAGGGAATTAGTCTCTTCCGTCATCGTGAGCTCTAGTGCCCAGTGCCCGGCTCCTCAAACACTGACCACGGTCAGTAAATATCCGGTGGCTGAGTGAGTCAACCAGGTGACAACAGCAAAACCATCGTCACCGTCGTCACCATCATCGTCATCACTACCTCCTCCCTGCCGTTCTGCCCCAAAAGATGGAATTCAGGGCATTTTTATTCTTTTTTTTTTTTAATTTCTTTTCAGTGTACCAGAATTCATTGTTTGTGCACCACACCCAGGGCTCCATGCAAATCCGTGCCCTCCCCAGTACCCACCACCTGGATCCCCCAACCTCCCACCCCCGCCCCTTCATAACCCTCAGACTGTTTTTCAGAGTCCACAGTCTCTCATGGTTCATTTCCCCTTCCAATATCCCTCAGCTCCCTTCTCCTCTCCATCTCCCCATGACCTCCATGTTTATTCTTTTTTTTTTTTTTAAGATTTTATTTATTTGACAGACATTGATCACAAGCAGGCAGAGAGGCAGGCAGAGAGAGAGGAGGAAGCAGGCTCCCCGCTGAGCAGAGAGCCCAATGCGGGGCTCGATCCCAGGACCCTGGGATCATGACCTGAGCCGAAGGCAGAGGCTTTAACCCACTGAGCCACCCAGGCGCCCCACCTCCATGTTTATTCTTAAGGTGGCAGGCATGTTAACTGTCTTGGAATCTTGATATGGAAAAAAGGATTTCAGACTTGGCAGAGGTGAAGGAGAACAATTTAGTAACCAACTGGCCCACCATTGACACTGTTGTGCAGGAAAGTTGCCCAGAGGAGAGAGCGCAAGATCATGTGTGATGGGGGAGGGCTGGACAGGGCGGAGGTGTTAGGAGCCCTGAGTCACTCAGCTTGGGGTTTACACATGGTGAAAGTTTCAACTGGCGTGAAAGGGCAGAGCTGCATGGAGTGGGGGAGGGGCGGAGCAGAAAGGTGCCGAGGTCCTGGCTGTGTGATGTTCTCTAGAGACCAGTGTGTTTGGCTTTCCAACTCGATGTTCTGTTTCTTTGGATCACAGTCGGAGACAAGTACTGTACTTTAGGAAAAAATATGCAGTTGTTCCCACTAGCCTGTTTTATCTCTTTCATACTATAGCTAGGGAGAAGCTGTGGTCTGTGGGGCGTTGGGGTGGCGCAGCTGGGGTGTTGGATGCCCCCGTCTGTGGCCGGAGCTCACTCAGCCGACTTGCCTCATTCCATCACAGCCCCCTTTCCCTCCTCATACTTCCAGGCTCATCCCCTCCGAAGCTGCCTGTCTCCAGGGCTGGGATGAAGAAACCTGAGTAGCCTTTCAGTTTAATATTTATTGATTGTTTATTATTTCCTCAATCTGCTCGCTCCCATAGAGGATTTTTTAATTTAACAGGGCTGATACTGTCTCGGGGTTATGAAGCTTTCCATCTGTTGAGAGAGAGGCAGCCAGCGCAGGAGTTAGGAGCATGGGGTCTGGAGACAGCCTGCCTGGGTTTGAAACACGACTCCTCGGACTGCCGGGGGTTACAAGCTTGCCTATTGCAGGACGTGCGCTGGGCTTGGGGTGTAGGAAACAGAGCTGATAAGGAAGCCCCCGGAGGGGCGGTGACCATGCTGGGCTAAAGGACAGGGATAAGCTGGAGAGACGCGATGTTAGAGTAGTCACGGCAGTTCTGATTGCAGGGGTAGGGACCCAACATAAGCCAGTGTCAGCGGAAAAATGAAAGACAAAAAACTAGAGGGAAAGTTCAATGCCCAAACTACAGAAAGGGCAGAATAACTGGAACGAGAAACTCAAAAGCTCTCGAGATGCTTTCCCCAACTCCTGCTCCTGCTTCTGTCCACGTGATGGCCGCCTCCTTCTCCCCACAGTGCGCCAGAGCACTCCATATGGAACGGAACAGATCACTAGTAGCTCTACAGTTCAGCTCAAACACTGGGTCCACTAAAGAGGTCACCCTGTGGATCTAAGTCCCAAGAAGACATTCATCGGCCCGGCAGATTCAAAGGGCTTCCCCCTAGACCACGGCACTGGGAACGGGAGGCTCATGCTTCTGCTGGAGCTGCTGGTTTGCAATGAGGCAAAGACAGAAGGATGGGGGAGATACCTCCCAGCAGAAGAGACATCTGGGGCAGCCGCTCCAGAGACCCCCGCACCCCCCCCACACACACTCACACACATCCATACACACCACAGATGTGGTCAGCCAGAGATAATGCTGGACACTACAATGAGGTCAGCTGGAGATGGTCTTGAATGTCAGGTAGAGCAGCAGACATGCAGCATGATGCGGGGGAGGCGACCGGGATCTTTTCCACCCAGCGTGAGAAGCTGCAGAATGAGCCAAAGTACACATGAACAACTGTCCTTGTCCCAGAATGCCACCCAGCCGCTGCTGTCTTCCACGCAATGAGCAGCACTGGGTTTGCAAACAGGAGAACCGGACTCAAGTTCTGACTCTGCCAGCGAGTCTGGAAAAAGAATGTCAATTCTGAACTTCGGTTTCCTGATGTGTAAAATAGCATACGCTCTGCTGTTCGTCTCACAGGGATTTGGTGGGGAATGAGACTGCATGCACGGAATTTAACCGGGCCACAGAATGCTCATATTTGCAAGATATAGAACCAGCCTCGTTCCCACATCTTAGTGGTAACATCCCAACACACACACACCACGGATAGCGTCCTTCATTTCTCACGCCTGCCCTCAGAGCCAGGCATGCTTGGTCCCATTTTATAGGAGCGAACTCTGCCGCATCCAGGCGCTCAGCGGCTAACGAAGGGACCAGCATCCTGCTTTCCGTGCTTACTGCAAACTTTGCTGTGCTTGTCCTGCTTTACCACTGCCCCTACTCCACTTCCCTTCTCCGGCACCACCAGCTTTTCTCCAGACGCCCCTCTGAATAAGAAGCAAAAGTGGAAAATGAGGAAGGAGAAAATGAAGAAAGATACTGAATTTGAAATAATGTTACACGTTTGCCAATCTGGCTACCGAGGTTTGTTTGCTTTGCGCTACTTGGGCGGTAGGAATAAGGATACGAAATGCATGGGGCCGATCCAGTTCCTTTTCCTCTGTGTTTCCTCCCAAGCTCCTGCTAGACTGTGTCTCAGTGACTTTGCATCGCCTGCTTCCCTCCCCGCTGCGAGATCATCCAGGTAAGGCTCTAAGACGTGCCCCTTCCACGTGCCCAGTGCCGGATACAGAGCCTGGTCCACAGCAGCGTTCAAGAATGGGGCTCAGTTGGTAGAGTGTGTGACTCTTGATCACAGGGTCCTGAGTTCAAGCCCCATGCTGAGAGTCTGGATTACCTAACAATAAATTCTTTTTTAAAAGAAGGGTTTCTTTAAACAAATAGATGAATGATAGGTGAAATAATAGTGTTAGAGATGTTTACTAGGTTGTCTAATATTAATCTCTGTTTGTATTTACTCATCTGTGGTTAATACTGTATTCAGAAACACAGAGGCACTACTTTTAAACATCTTTTTTAAAAAAAATCTCCCCAAACACAAGTTACTAATACAAAATTTGGAAGGGAACTTGGTAAATAAAATATCTTTTAAATACAACAAATTGTATTTGGCAAAAGTGTATGTTTGTTACTACAGATGCAACCGTTAACAATAAAGTAGAGGGGCCCCTGGGTGGCTCAGTGGGTTAAGCCTCTGCATTTGGCTCAGGTCATGATCTCAGGGACCTGGGATCGAGCCCCACATCAGGATCTCTGCTCAGCAGGGAGCCTGCTTCCTCCTCTCTCTCTGTCTGCCTCTCTGCCTACCTGTGATCTCTCTCTGTCAAATAAGTAAATAAAATCTTAAAAAAAGCGTAAAGTAGAAAATATATCTGATAAAGTAAAAATTAAATAATAAGGTATATATGATTTAAGTTCATTTTGTTAGAAAAATAATGTATGAAGGAGCCATGAACATCTATAGCAAAAAGGCTCCTTTGTTTTTTGAGATTTATTTATTTATTTATCATTTTTAAAAGATTTTATTTATTTGACAGAGATCACAAGTAGGCAGAGAGGCGGGCAGAGAGAGAGGAAGGGAAGCAGGCTCCCCGCTGAGCAGAGAGCCCGATGCGGGGCTCGATCCCAGGACCCTGGGATCATGACCTGAGCTGAAGGCAGAGGTTTTAATCCACTGAGCCACCCAGGCACCACTATTTATTTATTTTAGAAAGAGAGAGCACGCATTGAATGGGGAGAGGCAGGAGGAGAGAGAAAGAGAGTTTTAAGCAGACTCTGCATGGAGAGGGACGTGTGGCTCAGTCTCGCAGCCCTGAGATCATGACCTGAGCCAAAATCAAGACCCATCACATAACCGACTGAGCCACACAGGCGACCCTATAACAAAAGGTTCTAACAGGATTATTATCATTGATGTAAGATTAAAGATGCTTTTTATGTTAATTTTTACTTATTTATATTTCAAAAATCTGTAATGAACAGATACTGAATTTTATAGAAAGAACAGTGGGAATTCTTCATAAACCCCTGCCAGAAATCACCAGTTCAAAAGTTCATTTGTTTCCTCTCCATTCTCCACATATTTTCCAACTTCTTGATTTCTCTTTGTGTTTCCTACCAATGAATGTCATCAGCTCCATAATTAAATTTAAACTTTGAGTCCCTCTGGTTTATTGAAACTTGCACATGTGGGCATGTGAAAATCCGTCCTGGGGCTTAGCACATCACAGTGGAAGGAAGGGGCTGGGTAGGTGCACAGTTACTGAGCTCCCAGGACTCTTGTTCTTCTGCAGGCTGACCTTTATCTAGCATTTCATTGGTGCAACAGACCAGGTTAGTAAAAGCAAGAAATACATAACTAGTTAGCATAAAGGAAGCTAAATGATATCGTCATGAGTCCAGTACTTTCATTCTTTTTTTTTTTTTTTAAGATTTTATGTATTTATGAGAGATCACTAGCAGGGGCAGAGGAAGAGGGAGAAGCAGACACCCCTGCTGAGCAGGGAACCTGATGCAGGACTTGATCCCAGGACCCAGGATCATGACCTGAGCCGAAGGCAGACGCTTTGCCGATGGAGCCCCCCAAGCATCTCAGGTACTTTTGTTTCTTATTGACGTCTTCAGGTGGGCTCTTCCTGAAATATTCTCTCATAATCGTGCTACTTTTTGTCTAAAGCAACTCTTCAGAACTCAAAATATTCCTATTCGCTGAAGTGATACATAGTAGGCTTAAAACGTGGGTAAATATTAAGATCTGATGAGTGGATAAGATAAATTTAAGACAGCCTATTTCATAATTTAGAATCGATACACAGTATAATCTTATCCCATCAGATTTAAATTAATCATACCATCAACACTTTAACCTCAGAAGCTACTCAAAGATGGCTAAAAGATACTAAGTGTTAATCACCTGGATTAAAACTGAGTATTTATTATATATGACACTATAAATCTACTCACACTTTTGACAATCGAAAAAGTCGTTAAGACTATACCGTGCCTACAGATAGCGGTTCATGCAAAACTTGCAGTTGAAAAAATATTGAATGGATTTTGTACAGAACAGAATCTTAGAGCCAGCTGTTTAAAGGGGAAAATTACTTCAGTGTTGGAGGGAAAAATAATCAACTTATAATTATGCATGCTAGAAATCAACACTCAGAAACATATCTGAGCCTTCCAGAAATTCCTAAAACTTTCAGCCGACTTCTAGGAAGTTTATTAAATCACCATTTTTTATAATAACACCAGCTGCCACAACGTGATTTTAAACATACCCATATGAAACACAAACATTTGACCACTTTAGTAAAACTACAATAGGATAATTTGGAAAGAGACTTCTTGTTCCACTGATTCTATTGAACTTGAATTAATAACCTGGACGACACCAGAGAGATGCCCGGGGATAGTCGCCCTTCTGATTAGTGCTTCCTTTCTTCTCGTCCGGCAGCCCACCCCCCAGACTGTAAGCCTCCTCAGGAAGGGTCTGGGTCTTACAAGGCATTATAGAGGAAGCAGCTTGCAAAGTACGTGGCAAAGAGCAGATGTTCAATAAATGCTTTGTATGGATGTATGTATGTATGTTTTCATTTAGATTTGTTAACATACAGTGTAATATTAGTTTCAGGCATATGATACAGAGATTCAACATTTCCTTACGTCACCTGATGCTCATCCCAAGTGCCCCCCTTCACCCCCATCACCTGTTTCCCCTATCACGCCACCAACCTCCCCTCTGGAAACCATCAGTTTGTTCTCTAGAGTTAAGAGTTTGTTTCTTGGTTTGCCTCTCTCTCTCTCTCCTTTTCCCCCTTTGCTCATTTGTTTTGTTTGTTAAATTCTGCATATGAGGGAGATCATATGGTATTTGTCTTTCTCTGACTGACTTATTCTGCTTAGCATAAGTCTCTAGCTCCATCCATGTTGTTGCAAATGGCAAGACTTCATTCTTCTTCTATGGGTGAATAATATTCCATTGTATATCTACACCACATCTTCTTTATCCATTTATCAGCCGATGGACACTTGGGCTGCTTCCATATCTTGGCTATTATAAATAATGCTGCTAGAAACATAGGGGTGCATGTCTCCCTATAAAGTAGTGTTTTTGAATTCTTTGGGTCAATACCTAGTAGTGCAATTGCTGGATCATAGGGAAGTTCTATTTTTAATTTTTTGAGGAAGCACCATATTGTTCTCCATAGTGGCTGCCCACTTTGCATTCCCACCAACGGTGCACAAGAGCTCCCCTTTCCCCACATCCTCACCAACATCCTTTTATTCTTGTGTTGTTGATTTTAGCCATTCTGGCAGGTGTGAAGTGACATCTCATTGTTGTTTTGATTTGCATTTCCCTGATGATCAGTGATGTTGGGCATCTTTTCATGTATCCACCATCTGGATGTCTTCTTTGGAAAAGTGTCCATTCATGTTTTCCGCCCATATTTAATTAGATTATTCTTTCTTTTTCTTTCTTTCTTTCTTTCTTTCTTTCTTTCTTTCTTTCTTTCTTTCTTTCCTTTCTTTCTTTCTTTTTTTATCTAGTGTTGAGTTTTTTAAAGTCTTTATACGTTTTGGATACTAACACTTTATTGGATATGTCATTCGCAAATATCTACTTCTCCCATTCTGAAGGTTGCCTTTGAGTTTTATTGATTGTTTCCTCCCCAGTACAGCAGCTTTTAATTTTGATGGAGTCCCAGTAGTTTATTTTTGCTCTTGTTTCCCTTGCCTCAGGAGACCTATCTAGAAAAAGTTGCTATAGCCAATGTCAGAGAAATTACTGCCTGTGCTTTCTTCAAGGACTTTTATGGTTTCAAGTCTCACAGTTATGTCTTTAATCCACTTTGAGCTCAACAAGTTGTTGAATAATAAAATGCAGTACTGGGAATTATTTTTGAAAAGATCCAACGTCCCTGTCAGCCTTCAGGCAACTGGTTGTGCACCGTCCAGAATATCTTCTTGTTCTTGTTCTTCTTCCTCTTCTTTCTTCCTCTTCTTTCTTTTACTACTTCTTCTTCTTCTTCTTCTTCTTCTTCTTCTTCTTCTTCTTCTTCTTCTTCTTCTTCTTCTTCTTTTTTAAGCTTTCCCATTGCTCCACTGCAAAGCAGGACTTTTTTCCCTCTCTGAGTTTGCAGCAAGTCTGCTCAGATGAAGAGGAGGATCACACCTGGAAGGCAAGCACTTCCTTTTCCTTTGCAGAAACCATGGCAAACAAACCACCAAACACTGGGGGTGGCTAGTGCCATGTTTCCCAATGTACTCTCTAAAAAATAAAGCAAGAGCTTGGTTTTACGCATTCTAGTTGTGGTGTTGAGCATGGTATGAACTGTCATAAGCTCAGTGGAAAATCCTGGAAGAAACCCTTGCAGATAGTAATTGCCCTGTAAATATTGGAAGAGTAGGAAGATGTTGTGGATTTAGACAATTTGACTTGCGATCTGTCTTCCGAACTCCTAGCACATTTCCCCATCCTTCTCTCTCTTCCTCAGAAAGGTTGATCTTGGATAGAAGGAATGAAGAAGTCAGGGGATCAGGGCTGGGGTGGGACAGGTGGTGTTCACAATCAACACTACGGGGTAAGTGTGAGAAGGGGCTGCTGCTACTCCTCAGTTCCCAGAAGCAAAAGGGAGGACACAGGTTCTAACAGCAGATGCCAAGCCAGTCTATGCCCCAGCCTAGCGGTGCTTCCACAGTGCTGAATTAGCCTCTCTCAGGGACGCCCTGACAGTTTCCCTACATACTTCTTCTCACCGTGCCCTTTCCTTCCCTTTGCCCTGTTCAGAATAAAAGTGAGAAGTCATTATCTTGACAGCACAGAGAAACAATGGAAGCCACTTCAATGATGAAGCATTTAATATTTTAATTACTGATAATTATGATATGCAAAGGAACATGGAAGATGGCATTAGTTAAATGTAGGATTTAGTTAAATGTATGCTAATGTGTTTTAGCTTGCCTATAATTTGTAGGGGTTTTTTTTGACAGAGTATAAAGATTCAGTCAGATAACCGACTTGAGTGAGTGCTGGGCTGTTTCTCTGCCTCGTGATGAAGAGCAATGACATTCTTGAGCTGAAGGCTGGCAGGTGAGGTCGCGGGACGAATCTCATACCTCCAAACTTAATATTTATGCTTTAAAAGATATGTACGTATCCCAATATGTTCTGATTCATGCATGGCGATCCTTTTCACCGCTGCATAACCTTTTTTCATTAACTTGCTTAGTTTCAAAGTCCCATGGTTTTGAACTCAGAAACGCCCAAGTTAAGTCTGTGGTTCTACTACTACAATGCTCTGTGGTCCTTAGAAAGTTATTTAGTCTCCGAATGGCACAGGATTTTGGGAAGCTGCACCAGACAACGAACAGAGTGCCCGGCACCTAACAGATGTTTGGAAATCACAGCCGTCTTCTCCTTTAAGTGGTTATTTTCAGCAAAATTTAATTTTTGATAGTCATTTAATTTTGAAAAAGTCGTAGTCTTTCCCCCAGAGGGTCACAAACTTAAATGTAATAAAGAAGAAGCAAAAAACAAACAAAAATTGTTCACAACAAAAGAATTCAATCGTAAAATAGCAGATGGTATGACCCAAGTTTTAATGAGGTTTTAATTGGGGTCATATGTATTTAAGAAGCTCTGCTTTGGGCAAAGGTGATATAATTGTTATATAATTCATATGCACAACCATTAAAGGCACACTTTCCAAACAACCTATGTTTGCCCCGTCATAATCTTTGTCGAGATCTTCCCATGGCCTGTTTACCGTAGTTATGAATCCCAACCTGGCAGAAGCACCTGACCTCGATCTTCCCCTCAGAACAGGGAACATACCCTTATTTGTATTCGCGGCTGCCATCCTGGATCAGAAAGCTTGGTTAACATGTCATCACGAAGAGCCTGGTACCATTTTGGTGCTTCTTGGAGCGTGATTTATAGCGGCGTCCCATTTTTATATTTTTCAGGGAAATCTACTATTTCTTGCATTTCACTCCCTGAATTTTTTGACCACTGCCGCATATAGGTGTTCATTACGCTTAAGTACCTATTATAAATCTATTGAGTCATGGAGTTGCTCACTGCCTTATGTAGACATTTCTTTCAATTAGCTTTTTTTTTCTGTGATGCTCTCCAGACCATGAACTCTCTGGGCTGGTCTGTCAGTCTCAGGGAAGTGAGAGAGCCGTGGACAGTGACCTCCCTATTCTGCTCAGACCCTTCGCATTTGCTGTTCCTTCCGCCTGGAATGCTCTCCCTTCAGATGGTCACATGACGTGTGCAGTCACTTGATTCAGCTCTCTGTTCAGATGTCATCCCAGGAGAGAGGTTTCTCCCATCCTCTCCAAAGCACTATACCCAGACCACCTCACCACACATACCCATTCCAACCCTTCCTGGCCCTCACTCTTGGATTCTGTTTTTTTCCTTTTTTTCTTTTCATAATCCCCCTGAACACTGACAATATATTGTAGTTACTTGTTCTGCTTTTTACTGCTTGTCTCCCATGCTGTGGGCTCTGGAGAGCAGAGGCTCTATCATGTTGGTTTCTGGCTGTACCCCAGGGCCTGCAATCAAATGTGTTCACAGAACAGAGCTCGCTTCCCGTGGATCAGTGACTTGAGTGAATGAATCAGAAGCAGAACCTTCTCTTCAAGTTGCCTAGAGTTCAGGAAATGAGATGGCCAGAGAGAGAAAAAAAATCATTCCTGAAAGGGAAGCTGTAGTGGAGCTCGAGAGAAACATCTGTGAGAATGCCTGATACACCCATGCTCTATGTTCTCAGCCACTGGGCACTCTGGTCTCTACCACCGCGTTCCTAAGTTTGGGTCCTTCTGGGTTCACACCCACTATGAGGACAGGGCTGTTGGTGGCTGACTTAGGGCAGCTCTGGTCGCCTGCCATCATGTCACACGGGGTAGCAAGGCCACGTCCCAATGTATCATCTGATCCACCGGCCATGGCTACTGCAGGAGAAAGAGAAGGAATTCCCAGTACGCATGCCCCATGTGCCAGGCAGGCAGCCAACACCTGCTTGTTCCCCTTGCTTAAGTCCCGGGTTCAGTTTGTTGAAGTCACCAGCTCAAGGTCACTCCATGGGGAGGTGGCAGACTCTTAAGCCCACCGTCTGTGGGGTCCCCACCTATGGTGTTTGAGTGAATGGGGTTCCTCCTCATCAGCTGAAGAAGAGCTCCACCACCACCAGCCTGAGGCAGCCAACAAGGGACCCGAGATGCATGGTGGCCAAGTGGCTCTTTCTCATTTGTCAGGGAAAAGTAGTATTTAGTAGCGCAAGAAAAGATGAAGTGATCTGAGGGCTGACATCCTCACCCATGCAAGTGGACCTCAAGCTGTGTGGTCCCCAAGTCCCGATTTAGATCAACTGAAGATGCTCCAGCCACATTGTGGTTCCCTGACATTTGAGGAAGGAAATCTGATGCTGGGTGCCCTGGAGCCCATCCCTTACATCCAGCCTAAAGAAGATTCCAGCTGGTTCCTCAAGCCCTCCTGGCAGCCGCAGAGTCCAGAACCACAAACACAAAGTGCCAGAGAGGCTGGCCTGAGGCCCGCAGGGAGAGCAGGGGGACCACAGACCCGCCTCTGCGCGCCCCTCCTGCCGGCCAGCCCACTCGCTAGTAGGCCTCACAGGCCTGTGGGCCCCGTGCCAGCTCACCCCCATGAAGGTGTCCAACCTCCCGGAGAGCCACCAAGAGTTGGGGGCCTCGCCACCCGCTGCCACCAGAAAGACCTGCCCGCCAAACACCAAAAGGGGCAGAAGCGTTAAGCACTCCCAAGTTTGGACCGCGCCTCATCTGTCCTCACAATTTCTTCTTAAGATCTTGCCTTAAAAATTGATATCAGAACCTCCTTTATTTCTCAGAAATACTAAATATTATAGTCATAATTTTGATCAGTAACACAATTTCAAAAATAAAAGGATCCTCGGCCTCCTTAGAAATGACCCCAGGTACCTCTGCCAATTCAGTGACCACAGGACTGCAAAGGACGGCAGCCCCTCCCCCACCGGACTGGCATCCCCTCCCCCACCGGACTGGCAGCCCCTCCCCCACCGGACTGGCAGCCCCTCCCTCACCGGACTGGCAGCCCCTCCCTCACCGGACTGGCAGCCTTTGAGATGTCCCGGTTTTCTCGTCTTGTTCCCCAGGTTGTATTTCTTTATTCACGGAGCCCATAAAACGTGCCCACCTTCTATTTGCCTTTAAAACACAGCGCACTGCTGTAGACTCCTAGGTACTGCCGGCTGGGAGATGCTGGAAGCTTGTCCCTCTGTCCCCACAGAACCACCCTGCGATGCCTCCACGGTGCCTGCCGCACCCCCGCAGGCCTGCGGGAGCCCCCACGACCATGTCCCGCGTCCCCGCTGTCACAGGCGGGCTGCAGGTGGTGTGGGTCCACCTGGCACCTCCACCGTCAGGCTGGAGACAGGGCTCCCCAGCGCGTCTGGGTCTGAGTGGGCCCCGAAGAGAGTGCCAGAAGCTTGAGGAAACCACGCCCCCCTGCCTGGGAGCCCTTGGGAACGTGGAGGGGACAGGAGGGTACCATGGAGAGGGCACAGAGGGAGGCTTGAAGGGCACATGGGGGAAGGGGGCACCAAGGGGCCTGGAGGGACAGGGGACATTTGAGGGGGGAAGACAGGGAATAGGGACGAAGGGGGATGGGGAGGGCCTTGGGAGGCAGCAGGGGGGCGGGGAGGGGCCAGTGGGTGGGATGAGGAAGGCGCCGGAGCTCCCGGTGGGCTGGAGCCAACCGGCGCCAGGCGGGCACTGGCCTGGGAGCATCCCGACCCCGCCCAGCCGCGCCCTGCAGAGGCTCGCAGGCCACGGTCACCGCGCTCCGCCCGTCTGGGAGACAACTCGGCTGGGAGAGCAGAGCCGGCTTCCCCTCCCGCGTCCCGCGGTCCCCTCCGCCGCGGCGCCGCAGGGGTGATACGGCAGACCCCACCCATGGGGGCTGCGCACGCAGACAACCCTCTCTAACCCCGAGACGCGCGTCCTCGCTGCCTCCCCCAAACTGCAACCGCGGCTAGACCCAAAGACAGGTAGAAAATTAAATTTAGGAACGGATTTTCAGTCTCTAAGATGTGATCGGATCCCAGTACAATAGTGTTCCGAGGTCGATGAAAATTGAGATGATAGTATTATCAAACACACATTACTGATTTTGATTCCTGCTTTAAGCCTATTTTCTTTCTAGTGCATTTTAAAGATTAATTAGAAAAACTGATGGTCTGTCAGCTCCCCAGACCAACTGTGGTCCAGGAAGAGTGCAGATGCCTTCACGTGGGGAAGCTGGGTGAGTCCCGCTCCCCACACCCCATCACTGAAGAGAAAGGATGGCTCGGTGAACGCAGCCCTGGCAAGGAGGGGGACTGTTCTATCTGGAGAAGATGGTTTGTTCTCAGACAAAGTCTTGTGCTAGAAACGTTGTAACTGGAGACAGCCTCAGTCTCTAACTCCCTGCACACCTGCTCTCAGAGAGGGTTCTGCAGTGGGTGGGGAATGTAAACACCCAGCAAACTTGCCCGGAAGATTTGTCTAGTGCATGAAAATCATTCAATACCAGCTTGACGAAGAACAACAATGTCATCTCGGGATTTTGAGACAGAAATTAAGGAAGATTAAGACATGAAATTCAGGGGCGCCTGGGTGGCTCAATCGGTTAAGTCCCAGACTCTTGGTTTCAGCTCAGGTCATGATGGCAGGGTCCTGGTGTGGGGCTGCCCGCTCAGCAGGGCGTCTGCACACACAGCCTCTCCTTCTGCTCCCTCCCCTCACTTGCATTCTCTTACTCTCTCTCTCTCTCAAATAAATAAATAAATCTTTAAAAGAAAAACAATGTGAAATTCAGGTAAAAATATAAATATACAGTAAGTATAGGCACACGTTTATTATATAAATATATATATTCCTACATTAACTCTGAATAGTAAATGTTAATATTCCCATTCCACAGAGAGATTGATGCTCTGAGGTGAAATGCACAAGATTGCAGACAGAAAAACCACAATTTGAAAATCGGAATGCGGTTCCATCTGTTCGTTAGAGCCGTTGTCTTTTCACGAGCCTGGGTGGCTCAGTGGATTAAAGCCTCTGCCTTCGGCTCAGGTCATGATCTCAGGGTCCTGGGATCGAGCCCTGCATTGGGCTCTCTGCTCAGCAGGGAGCCTGCTTCCCAAACCCTGCCTCTCTGCCTACTTGTGATCTCTGTCAAATGAATAAATAAAATCTTAAAAAAAAAAAAATAAAGCCTGAACAAAACCTTGAGCAGCCTTATCTAGCATCCTCAGGGAAGCAGGCCGGATGGGGCAGGGCACCTCCCCCTGGCCACACACACTGTGTTCACTCTGCCCCAAACTAGGTCCATTTTCTGTTCCGGGCTGGGTGAGGAGTCCACTCTCCGCCACCAACATCTTTCTACTTCAGAACACTTGACATATCTTCAACAAAGAAAAAAGCTTTCACTCTGCAAGGAAACAAAAGGCTTACTTAAGGTACATCAGCACTGTTAATGAATTCAAGTCAGTCAATCAGCGAAGTACTGTTTACAGGAGCAGATACACTGGGTCCTGCCTCCACTGGGTTTTCACTGGGTTAGCGCTGGTCAGAGCCAGGGCAAGAGAGATGAAAGGAAGGACGGTGAAGTGGTGAGCTCCTGGCCCGAAGAGAAAAGGTACAGAAGGTACGGAGAATGCCAAGGACAAGAAACCGCTGAAGCTTCCTTCCCAGGATGCTGGGGCACCCCCAGGGTCCCTGTAGATGAGGCAGGTGCCCTGGAAGCTCCTGGCTGCTATTGAGATCCCATCACAAGCCATTTGGTTCCCCTGATGTCACCGGTCCCCCAGTGGAGTTGCCCCAGGCACCGCTGCTGATGCTCAAGGACCTGAGAAGCTAAGGGGCTGGTGACTGAGCCAGACACGCAGTCACGGGAAAGGCGGGTGGTTGGGCATCGCGTGCAGAGCTGGGGACTTCCATTCCACCCGATCACTCCAAGGGAACTGGTAACTGGGAACCAGGACTCGTGGGTTTCAGCCTGCCTGACGTGTGTCCTTCCTGCTTCTAACACGCACGAGCTCCTTGGATGAAATCCTAAGACGAGGTCCTACTGTCCTGGGGGAGGGACACATTTCTGGCGTCAGGAGCAGGACATGGGAAATGGGATGCCTGAGGTCAGACTGAGCTCACAAAGCAGCCACAGCCTGCCTAGTCTGAAAGAGCAGAATGAGGCACCTTTTCCGTCAGGATTGTGATCAAAATCAAGATAAACTAGGAGATTCGTCTCACGAAGATATCTCACTCTAATGCTTTGGAACTTTCATTTTTCCTGATGCTGCCTTTGTGTGTCCTAATCCCCTCTCCCACCAGTGGCTCCGGTGGCTCCCGGGGGATGTTTTTCTTGTTCTGCAGGCACAGAGAGGTCACATTTATCTGACATTTGTGGATGCTCCCCTCAGCCAGAGCCAGCAGAAGCCCCCAGTCTTAACTGCAGACCCACAGGGCAATAGCACCGGAGGCCAGGCCACCCCAGCTGCCTTAGCAGGTTAGAACACTCCTGGAAGAAATTCTGCACAATTAGGTCACATGAAACTCTGGATGGAGGGTCTGCTTCCCTGGGAGTGGTAATAAGCTGGGCTCTAGATCTCATCCCCAAATATTCTAGAAATCTTGCTTAATAAATTAAGCCAAATAAATTAATAAAATCTTGCTTAATCTTGATCTGTTGCAACCTGGAAACTCAGAGCCTTGCACGCAGCTGGGAAACTGGAAAACTGGTGCACATTTTGTGGGTCAGAAACGCTTTTTCAAATTAGACGTGTAGAAGTAAAATGTATTAAGTTATAATGAAGACAAAATCACTACTGTATCATATTGTTTGTGCTGGTTTTGGTAGTAAGCGCTTTGGGGAATCGTCTGCAAAGTTTCCTCCAGCTCCAGCCTGGTCTCCAGACAGTCTTCCCAGGCCACCCACCCCTCCCTAGCGGGTGTCATGCCACCTAAACATGGAAGAAACAAGCAAAAATAGTAACAATCCTCCACAGTAAATAATGAGTAACGCTCTCATCTAGAATATGTGCAAAAGCCAGCGTCTGCAGTCCTTTCCAAACCTTCAGGTGGACCTGGGGGCACATGCCTGCACGGTGTGAGGAAGCCATGCTGGGTCGCATGACTGTCACACTGGGCTCTCTGCATGCTCATGTGGTAGGGGAGGTCTGCGTCCCCATAAGTTGTCTGTGTGAAACTAAAATCTGTCTTAGGGAGGTGGCCAGCAAAGCAGTCAGCTCTACAGTCCATCCTTCTGTGTGGCTCATAAAGAAGAGATGTCTCCCGTTGGTCCGGCTCCATCCCCCACCAGTCCCGTGCCAGGCCACTCCCGCCCCCCTCAGTCTCTTACTCCAGGCTAACCCTGGTGTCCCCCCTCCCCACCTTGCTTTCTACCTGCCGGGAGGCTCAGCACTAGCCCCTCCGGCCATCACACAGCTCCTGGGATGGACGCTCCTCACTCCGAGCGAGGGCTCTTCCCCCAAGACAGAGGGATCCTCAAGCTCTTTCACAAACACAGCAGCAAGCCTGCCCGCCTCCCCATTTGTCCTCCAGTCTAAGTTGGCTTTCCACGTCACTCTTCAGGCGCCATCTGACCCACAACAGTCTGGCCTCTGTCCCCTCCCTCTTCAGACTGAGCTCTTGTTCCCAAATTTAATGGAGATTTCGAGTCCTCATCTCCCTAGGCCTCTTAGGTGACCCCCTTCATCACCACTCCCTTGGGCGGCTTCAAGGCCAACACCCCCCCCCCCCCCCCCCCCCCCCCCCCCCCCCCCCCCCCCCCCCCCCGCCACCTTCGCATTCATGCTCTGCACTCCCAGCTTCAGCTGCTGCTCTAGTCTACACTCTCCTCTGAATGCCAGCACCCTGCCCAGGGGCCACATGGCAGCTCCCCTGGGGTGTCTCAAAGACACCCCAGGTCCAAGGAGACCAAGCCCAGAGTCCACCCCTGCCCTCCAGTGTCCCCTCTCTGGGGTGTCAACCATCCTCCTGGACAAGCTCAGACCTGCTCGGCATCCCCCAGCCCGCACACAGAATCCTAAACTAAGTCCATCTAACTTCACTCTTTACATATCTCCACACCATCCACTTCCGACCCCTACTAGCGTTGGCCTGCTCCAAGCTTTGTCATTTCTCTTCTAGACTCTTCCAAGCCCGCTTCTTCCCTCCAATCTATCCTCCAAGCTGCAGCCACAGTAGGTTTTCCCAGAAGGAAATCTGCTCCTGTTACAACTGCCCTTGCTGCTGAGAGCCCCCAGGGGCTTCCCTTTGTTTTGAGGCTCAGGATTAAGATGCGTGGTGCTGGGTCTCAGGCCCCGGGAAGGCGTTTTTCTCCAGTCTCCCAGTCTCCTTTTACATCACCGCCCCTGGGTCTGTGTCCCTGGCCTCACTGGCCTCTGCCAGCTCCACACTCACCATCCTACATGGCACCAGCGGGAATTTGCATGTGCTGTGCCTCTGCCTGGAACCTCGTTCTCTCCTCTATTCTTCCTTCAGATTTCACTTGAGCACCCCTTCCTCTGGGAAGCCCTCCCTGACTGCTCCAGCTCAGCTCCACGAATCACTCTGCCCTTGATGTGCTCTCTGGCGAGATGCTTACTCACACCTGCCCCGTCCCAGGATGAGCCCCCTCACCACAGCCGACTCCCCGCTCACAGCATGGTGAAAGCACTCCACGAAGATCTGTCCAAGGGACGGCACTGCGCGCACACCGCCCGGCGGAAGACGGCTGTCGCCAGCCCGAGAATGAGGTCTGCTGCAGGCTGAGGACCCGGGACTGAGCTGAGAAGCCCCCGGAGGTCGAAACGGAACAGGAAAACATGAAGAGATACCACTTCACACCCACCAGGGATTTAAAATAAAGAAAGAAAATGGAAAGGTTGGTGCGGATGTGGAGAACTAGACATTCTCTGCTCTGCTCAGTGGGAGCGTAAAACAGCGCAGCCACCGTGGGACACGGTACAGTGCTTCTTCGAGAAATTAAACATGCGATTATGATGGGACACAGCAATTCCACCTCTGGTCTCACACCCCAAAGGAGCAAAAGCCGACACTGGAACGAGAGGGGAGTTCAAGTCACTGCCGTTCTGAGTGTCTGGTTCACTTGAGCGTTTGCGTGGGAATTTTACTTCAGTCAAGGTTAGAGAGAAACACTCAGGGCATTCATAACTCAGGTACCAAGAAAGAGACTGCAGATTTGCCCTTGAAATTTTGGTTCAGTCTTTGTTCAAGTCCATGTTCTGTGAACATTGGGTAAGTTGGTGTCAAGCGCGCAGCATCGCACGCACAGAAAGAAGAGGTACAGCCTTGTTTGCTGCTAGCTCCCAACCTCGGGCTGTGGGCTGTTCGCCGCTCTCCCTCTCCTGCAGAGCGGAGGCAGCCAGGCACAAGGAGGAACAGGTGTCTCAGGAGGAAGGAACAGCATGTGCAAAGGCCAGAACCCAGCAGAACACGATGAGCTGGAGGGAACAGCGGTACCGGTATCCCAACTTCCCCACACGGTCCTCAAGGACATCTCAAGAAACGCCATCAAATTCTTAACCAGGACAGGTCTAAGGTCTGCAGCACAGCTCTGGGGACTTCCACACCTGACTTCTGGTTTACTTCTTCCTGCTTCTCCTGCAGTCTGTTCTACAAATTGCATTTTAGTCGCGCAGCAAAGCTCACCTGTTCCCTGCTTTTTCTGTGCCATTGGCCTTGCCATGTCTCAGGCCTGAGGAAATACTCTTCCTTCCTCTTGTGCATGGTGAAGTTCACTTGTCCTTCAAGACCTAGATCAGAGCTCACCTCCTCCGGGAAGCCCAACAACCGTCCCAGCCCAGCATTCTGTCTCAACCGAGACTCCTGTTAATGGAGTCAAAAGTTACCTGCTCTGTTCCCCTCTCAGTCTGCCTCCTTCACTTCTGTCTGAGCCCAGAGAATCCCACTGCATCCTTCCTACTGCAGCACACATGCTACGCAGCACCCAGCACCTAGGAGATGGCTAAAACCCTTCAAATGTCTTTTCTTGTTTTGTTTTTTTGGTTTTCAGAGCCCAGTGTTATGTCCACTCAGCCAACTGTTTCTTCTGCCACTTTGAATGACCGAGACAAGATGGCAGAGACAAGGATTTATTCTGTGCCACCTGGGGGGCCCAAGGTCCAGGCTGGTGCTGACTGTGGTCTGACACCCTGCTACCCTCTGCCGCTGTCCCTTATCTGGGCCTGGTTCCCAACACTTCCTGCAATGCTTTACAAATAAGCTCCTTCTTTGCTTCTGAGTTGGCTGCTATTGTTGGCAAACAAGAACCTTGGAATGAATGAAAATGTGTGACATCTGCGTCTGTCCACGGATTTTCCAGGCTGGTAAAGCCTTTCCTAGTTTGACAGGATTGGCTCAGTAGAAAAGATGTTTCTAAAAAGTCCAGAAGTTCTCCCTGCACATGCCAGACTCTACCACTGACTTACTAATGTGGCCTCGAATGAGTCATTTTGACACCTACCTTTTCCACAAGGATGTCATTGGGATTAATGAGTTAATAGTCAAAGCACTTTGTGCTTTAAATAGCGCCTTTCTACAAGGAGCTCCAGGGATGCTAATACCATAGCTATGCAATACATTATGAAGACATTCCTTAAGCACCATCATGTTTATCTCAAACTGGAAATGAGAACTAGATTAACAATGGCAAATTTTCCCTTCAAGAGGTGGTCCAGACTTTCTGAGTCTAGGAAATCGAGAAAAAAGAAGACACGTAAAAATGTAAATGAGCCTTGTTTTCTTCCACCCCAGCTTTCAATAGGTTGGCTGACCACACAGGACCTCTCTGACTTCTGGCCACTTCCAGTCCCGGTATCAGGGTTTCCAGAGCAGAGAGCCCTGCCCAAGTACAAAATGGTCACCTAGGGGCCTCCTCAGTCTCTGCTCCTCTGAGTTTCTCCCAGTTCCCCTCCCCCTTGCCCTCGTCATCCTTCCTCCCCTTCCCGTATCCCTCTCCTCCTTCCCCTCAACCTCCCCCAGCACCCATCATGGGTGTCTCGAATCAGACTGGCTGTGCTGGAGCTGGCTGGTGTTGTCTGTAGCCCAGGACCCACCTTTCACCATGAACAGAGCATTGGGAGACACGGATGTTTTATTTTGCTTGGTAGGGATCTCCTTTGGGGCCATTTTGGAAATGATCCTTCCTCTGCCCCCAATACTACTTACTCACCTTCTCCTCAAAACCACTTCCAGGCACTGACATCTAAGAAAAGGCAGATGTGCACCCAAATACAGCAGTGGGTACGACTGGGCCATTGGAGGTGCTGGCTCCCTTCCCATCCACATATCCTCCCAAATCAGGGAGCCGCGGGAAGGACACAGGACCTCAGGCAGCCCCGTGAGTCCCCCAAGCACACGCCGGCACTTCCAGCACACCCAAGAACAGACCACGCTTCGTGACTGAGTCCTATTCCTACCCGTAAAAGAAGTTTAAGCCACTCCTCTTTTTGTTTTCTTTCTTTCTTTTCTATCTTTC